>NC_091272.1:6745662-7052283 GCF_042100115.1 Alternaria dauci
TAATACTTATGTAGTAAAATTACTAAGATAGCTCTAGTTTTATTAAAAGCTAATAATTTCTAAAAATTCTTTTTAATATATAATCTTTATACTTTATAGTCTTATATATAATAAACTTCTATATTATATTTATATAGTTAAAAGAAGTTTTTAAGAATAGAAAATAAACTTTAAATAACTCTAGCCGCTTAATAACCTCTAATTTAATAATTATAATAGAAGCTTTTACTTATAGTCTATAGACCCTAAGGCGTATATTATATAATTATATAATAAAATATATAAATTCTTTACTATATCTATAGTTATAAGTTATTATAGTTCTATAGTTTTTTCTAATCTTTTTAATATTAGTTTAGCTTTAGGAATAAGGGAGAACTATAATATAATAGAAATATTACTATATATATCTTAAATATTAATACTTAGAATTAATTATCTTATATTAAACTATTATTATAAGGGGGCTACGCTATAGGAGCTTTTATATAAGTATACTAAAGTTATATTTAATAGAGAAGAGAACTATAGGCTACCTTATCCTAAAGATTAATTAGGGATAGCTTAAATTATCTTTTAGTCTAAGGTTTAGGGGTTTAGTTTAAGTATTATTTAAATATATTAACTATAAACTATATAACTTATATTTATAACTAAGATACTATTAAAGAATAAGCTAATTAGGCTTTAGTTTATTATAATACCTCTCTCCTCTTCTTTACTTAAGGGTAGAAACTACTAAAAACTATTTAATAAGTATCTTTTACTATCTTAAAGGTCTTTTATATAAGCTAACTACTAGTTTAATACTTTTATTTCTTCTAATAGTTCTATTAGTTTAAAAGATATTTAATAATATCCTTTCTATTTAATATTATAGTAAAGCTTCTATTTATAGCCTTAGTACCTAAACTACTTTATAATAATCTTTTCTATAACTTACTCCTTATTACTATCTACTTATAGTAGTAGTAGCTAGTAGTTATCTTATACTTAGCTTAGTAGTAAGTCTATATTAGTAAGGTAAAGTTAATTAATATAAAAAATAAAGTAGTAGCTTAGTAGAGTATTTAACTTAACTAAATAGTTATTAACTACTTTAATTACTATATACTTAGTATTTTTCTAATTAAGCTTATAAGACTTATAGCTAGTACTATACTACTTATTAAGCTTAAGCTAAACCTTATTACTAACCTTATAGTTCCTAGCCTCCTTATAGTATCTATTTATATATACTATAATTTAATTTTATATAGTATAATTTAATTATATAGAGTAGGATACTTAAAGTTAGTATTAGTATAAAGGTTAGAAGTAGCTAGGTTTTTATATAACCCTTCTTAGTTATAGTAAATATACTATATCCTCCCCTTTATAATATATTATAATTATATTACTAGCTAATAGCTAGTAATCCCTATTATACCCTCCTAAGGTTTAATAGGTATCTTTTTTTAGTTACTTTTAGTAAATTTTTTTTATTCTTAGTTTTTATATATAAATATTAAAGCTTAACTTCTATAAAATATTACTTATCTTAGTATTTAACTTATATTATTACCTTATCTTTTTAATTAACTTTTATAAATAATAAGTAAAGGGATAACTACTTTTTATTCTTTTAAAGTTTAATCTTAATAGTACCCCTCTACTTATAGTAAATAAAAAAATATAAGCCTTATCCCTATAGCCTAAAGGGGCTTAATATATATTATATTAATAAAGTCTTAGAGTAAGGATTTATTAATTAGGATTAAATATTAAATATAAAAAGCTATACTATAAGAGCTATTATATAGGTATACTAAGCCCCCCTAGGCCTTAGGGATAGGGCCTATAGTGTTATCTTTTATTACGTTACTAAGAGATTATAAAACTAAGCCTAAACTATCCTAGTATATTTAGAAATTTCTTTTTACCTATAACACCTCTCTGTCTATCCCCTATATTAGGCCTAGCTACACTACCTTAACGTCCCTACTATTACAATTACTACTAATACTACCTAGAGATTAAGCTCTATTATATTATAGTAATTATATTTTAAGAGTATAAGTAGTACTACTACTATTATAATTATAATTATAATTCCCTTTAAGTAGCTATAAAGCTAATATATTACTATTACCTAAACTCTTCTATAGCCGCTACGCACCTAAGTCCTATTATACTATATCCTAAGCCTCCTATATTAATATTATTATTATTAAATTAATTATCTACTACCTTATTAATACCTACCCTACGCGCGTAATTATTAGCTATACCTACTTAATATAATTATAAAATAGGGATAAGCTAGCTAAGGACCTACTATAGCTATCTATTATAGTCCTTACTTATAACTATCTTAATATAAGCTTCTTACTCTATTATAAGCGTGCCCCTAGCTACTATTATATTGCTTAGCTTCTTAATACGAACGTTCTACTCTATAGTAATAAATAACTTTACTTTTATATTTATCTTAGTACTAGCTAGTAAAGTAATACTACCTAGGTAAATAAAAGGTATAGTAAATAGGCTATCTATATAGAAGAGAATTTTATATTAGTTCTTAGTAGTATTATCTAATAAGTTAAGAGAGGAGAGGTAGGTATTTAAGAAGGGGCTTAAGATACTATAAGGCTTAAGATTATTATAGTTTAAGCTAATTTAATCCTTAGTATACTAGTGCTTTATATCTACGTTAGTATTAATATTAAGTTCTATCTAGAACTTAAGGGATAGCTATTTAATACCTATAATATAATTATATATTATAAGGCGTATAGTATTAAAGAAGGTATTTCTCTTTAGTAGTAAGCTTTAGGATAGAGTATTAAAATAGAAGTTAAGAAATAGAAATTTAAAGAGCTAGTAGTTACTTAAATATTTCTATAGCCTTAAGTACTATAGTTATAAGCATAGATATAATCTATAAACTATAGTTATTAACTAAAAAACACCTTTTTTACTTTAACTCCTTTTCTCCCTAATATTTCTATAACTATCTAGAACTACTTAAACTTTAGGGCTTTAGTTTTAACTTATCTATTATTAAACTATATATAGCTCTATATAGTAAAAATAGGTATTAAGGAAATATACCTTTACAATAATTTATTATAGTATCTTTTAATAGTATTATACTTACGTCTTTTACTAGTATTTTTAATATTTAAATATAGGTATACTAAGGTTATATTTAATAGAGAAGAGAACTATAAGCTACCTTATCCTAAAGGTTAATTAGGGATAGCTTAGATTATCCTTTAATTTAAGGTTTAGGGGTTTAATCTAAGTATTATTTAAATATATTAACTATAAACTATATACTTTATATATATAACTAAGATACTATTAAGGAATAAGCTAATTAAGCTTTAGCCTATTATTCCTAAAGCCTAACTTATTTTAGTTATTATAACTAAGTTCTTAAACTAACTTATATCTTCTACTATAAGCTTAGATTCTTTATATATTAATAATTATACTTATAAAAGTACTAGATATATATCTAATAATCTAGTAAAATAATTATTATCTTTAGCTAGTTTAAAAAAGTAAAAATCTTAATATTATAGTAGTTAAAGAATATTATTTATAAATAACCACTTACTATAAAAGGTAGTTATAAGTAATAGTATTTACTTTATACTATAAGAGAATAGTATAGGATAGCTCTATATTCTAATAGTATACTAAGGAAAGTAATAATATTAATTCTTACTAGTCTTCTTATATATAAAGTGTAGGTTAAGAGTAAGTTCTTCCTCTATAAAGATAATAAGAGAAGTAATTATATTAGGACCTTAGTACCCTTCTAGCTAAGCTATATCCTATATGTTATAAAACCTCCCCTCTTAGGCTAACGTCCTTAATAGTCCTAGCCTTAATAAAAACTTAAAATTTTTATCAGAAAATAGGAAAAGAGTATCTAGTCTTTTAGTCCGCCTTATACGCGTCTATCTTATACTATATAGATATAGTATTAGGGTAGAGTATATCATATTTATTACTAGGTCTAGGAGTAATATAGAGGTAACTAAGGATTCTAGGATAAGTTACCTTTATACTTTTACTTTATTATAGTAAAGGTAACTTTTTTTATTTACTTCCTCTTTATGTTTATAGAATTTTCTATAGTAACTATCTATTTATTATTTATTATAATAGAAATTTTTCTAATACCTTACTTAACACCTTTACACTAATACTTATATATACCTTAATTATACCCTCTACGTAAGCTATAAACTTCCTAATATAGTCTATTATCCTAATCTATAATATTTTAAGAAGTCCTACCTCTAAAATACTATAGTATTTACTTAGAGTAATAGTAATAAGTATATTAATATAATTACTACTTACGTAACTTACTTATACTATACTTAAACTATTTATAAGTAAAAGTAGATTTATAAGAAGCTAGATAAGTATTACTAAAATTACTATACTTTTAGTAACTATAGTAGTTATACTTTAGTAAGTACTTTTAAACTCCTTAAGTATATTATACTTTAGCTAATCTTTATAAGTTCTTATTAAGATAAATAGCTATATTAATTATTTATACTACTTACGCGTAAGGTATAATACTACTATATAAGGTACTACTACTCTTAAAACTAATACTATAGTACTTTATATAAGTATTAAGATTATATACGCGTAGCGCTAGTTTAACTTAGAGTTTACTAACTACTATTACCTTACTACCTATACTAGGACTCCTCTAAGAGTTCCTACTTAGATTTTTATAACTTTTACTAACTTTCTTAACCTAATTCTAGTTAAGTAGTATAAGATTACTATTAACTTAGAGTAGTTAGTTAGTTATATAGTAATTATAGTATACTCTTATACTTTATCTTCTAACCTTATTTATTTTAACTAACTTTTTCTAAAATAGTAATAATAATAATAATAATAATAATAATAATAATAAGGGTCTATCTAATAAGGAGAATAAGGATAGTATTACTAATACGCTAGCTATATAACTAGAAGATACTAGGTCTAAGTATAGTATAGGTAAGGATAGTAAGGATAGTAAGGGTAGTAAAGATAATAAAGATAATAAAGGTAGTAAGGGTAGTAAAGATAATAAGGATAGTAAGGCTTAATTTTTTTCCTTTTCTTTTTATATTTCTTACTTTTTATATATATAGATACCTAAAATCCTATACTATAGGATTTATACCTTAAGTATATTATAAATTCTTTTATTATACTCTTTTTTATTACTTTATATACTATAAGCTTTATAATACTTTAAAGTCTTAGAGTAGTTCTTCTATATCTTTAAAGTTAGAGGCTAAGGTCTAAGTATCTTAGGATTTATTATATCCTTTCTATCTTAGCTAGTACTATAACTAGCCTTTTCTTATATATTTTCTAAGGATTTTTTTAACTTCCTAAACTTCTTAACCTTCTAGGGTAACTTCTAGTAGTTATATATTATTATTATTATTTTTCTTAGAATTCTATTATTCTAGAAGAGATATATAAAAGATATTATAAATATAATAATAAGGTAGTAGAAGTAAGTAATATACTTATAACCTAACTATATTCTAGACTTAAAATAGTCTAATATACCTACTAGAAAGCTTTTTACTAAGTTAGTTAACTAGGTTAATATACTTTATACTAAGGAGAATAAGGTTTTTTTTATAAAAAATATCTATCTTATATTTCTTATTATAGTAGTAACTTTAATACTCTTATACTTTTAATAGATAATCTATTACTACTATATATATATTATATATATACTAAACTCTATCTACTATATTTAGTACCTCCCCCTCTTACTTACTATCCTTAGGAGGTATTATAAATAAGGGGTACTTACTATAAATAAAGTAGAAAGGAGTAACTTTTATTAATTTATAAATAGAGTTATTATAAGTAAATTATACTATTAATAATAATAAGACGTAGTTATCCTATTTTTTAGATATAAAAATTCTTAAGTATTACTTTATAGTCTAATTCTAGTATTTAGTTTACTTATCTATTTATAGATAGAAGGCTATACTAAGCCTATACTTTACTTATAGTTAGTAGTAGATCTCTATCTAAAATATAAAAGTAAATACTAAGCCTTAGTCTAATATAATACCTTTCTATACTTTATATTTTAAAATAACTTAATTAAAGTAAGATTCTATAAACTATTTTATATCTTAGGTTTTTAAAGTAAGTATATAGATAACTATCTTAGAGAAGTAGTCTATAATTATAAATACTATATTAAATATATAACTTAATTTATCTTTTAATAGTAGTAATCTTATAATAAAAATTTAAAGAGACTTCTTTAAAGATATTCTTTAGGATTAGTAGTAATACTAGCTTACTATATTTACTATATTATATAGCTTTACTTTTTTTATATATAGTATAAGTCCTTATATATTCCTAGATATCTTAGCTTAGTAATAGCTAATAGCAGTACCTATTAATAAGTTTAAGTATCCTACGTATACTAAAGTAGCCTATTATACGCGTATTATAGTATTAGGATAAAATTTCCTACCTAATAGCTAGTTCCTTTAGAATATAAATTCTACTATTATATCTTAGGACTTCCTTATAATTAGTATACTAAACTTATATACCTCTATAGCTTTAAGTATATAAAACCTACTTAGAGTCTATAACTTACTACTAAGTAAAGGTATCCCTTTACTATAACTAGAGTAGAATATCTAGTAAAGCTTTAGACTTTACTAATATAAGTTTACTACTAACTAATACCTTAGCTAGTAAGTATAGTATATATAGTATATATCCTATAGTACTAGTAGTAGGGACCTAACTAGTTCTATAAATATTAGTAATATATATCTTATACGCGCTTACTAGACTAAGCCTAAGTATAAATCCTCTTACTCTACTAAGTTTATTCCTTACTAGAAGCTTATTCTATAAGGTAGGTAATAACTAAGTTAAGGATATATTCTCTTACTTATAATCTACTCTTCTTAAGGGTTTATCTACTAGGTTAGTATTCCTTAGATAGTATTTTACTTTAAAATTAAATACTCTTAAATAGAGTACCTAATATACTTAATAGGGGTTAAGCCTTTATATAGTATATATAGAGCGTAGGTTATTATAATCTATTAAAACTTAAATGGTATAATAAGTACCCTCTAGGTAATACTACTACTACTTAAAGCTATATACTATAGCTAGAAGTTCTAGATTATATACTTTATAATTTAGTTCTATAGCCTAAAGCTTTCTTAAGATAAATACTACTAAATACTATTTCTTATCTTTAAATAGCTAAGAAAGTATACCTAAGATTATAAATATTAAGGTATCTATCTTAATTTAAATCTATAGTAATTTATTAAAGTAGTATAAGATAAGTATATTTATAAAGTACTCTTTTAGCTTAGTAAAGGCGGCTTCTATAGTATTATCTTAGTAGAAGACTTAATTCCCTTTTAGAATATTAGTAAAGGGGGCTATTTCCTAAGTATAGCGCTTAATAAAGCATTAATAGAAATTAGTAAACCCTAAGAAGGATTATAGCTCCTTAATACTAGTTTAGGTTAGCTATTAGAGTACTATCTCTACGCGTATAGGATTAGTATAAATACTACTCCCTATAATAATAAATCCTAAGAAATAGACTTTAGTAGCTATAAAAGTATACTTCTTTAGGTTTATATAAAGTTTAGCTTCCCTAAGGGACTAAAGTATAGTATATACTATACGCTAGTATAGCTTAAGATTATTATTATAAGTATAGATAAGAATATTATTAAGGTAGACTATATAATTATAGTCTAAATATCTACTTAACACTTTATTAATATAGGCCTAAAAGCTTACTAGAGTATTAGTTAGCCTAAAAAGTATAACTAAGTACTTAAAGTAGCTATATTAAGTTTAAAAAGCTATCTTCTATTTATCTCCTACTTTTATCTATATATAATAGTAGGTGTCCTTAAGATCTAGTATTATATAATATTATATACCTAATTAGTTATCTAGTATCTCTCTAATAAGTAAGAGTAAGTAATAATCTTTTATAGTAATTATATTTAGACCTCTATAATCTACGTAAAGGTAAAGTATACTATCTTTCTTTAGTAAAAGATAATTAGTAAGCCTATAGGGCTAGTACTATATTATATCTATCCCTTATAAAGAGCCTCTTCTATATATTTATAGAGTAGCTAAAGCTTATATAAAGAGAGCGTATAGAGTAGTCTATATAGTAGCTCTTTACTAGGTTAGATAAGAATTATATAATCTAAACTCTTATAACTTAGAAGAGTTATAGCCTTTATATTATTAAATATATCTATATATTCTAATAAAGTATTAGGGATATATAGTTCCTATACTATATAGATATTATATATACGCGTATTATAGTCTAAGAAAGTATTAGTTAATTAGAGAGTTCCTAAGAGGTAAGTAAAACTAAAATCTTTTTTACTTTTTTAGAGAGTCTCTATACTTACTAACTAGATATTAGCTTTAGTTAATCTCTAGTACTATTTTTAGCGCCTATAATTAATAGAAATATCTTCTTATTTAAGAAAAGGATTCTTTAAGAGAAGAGGAAGTCTTTCTTTATTTACCCTATATATAGTTACTTAGGTAAGGCGTTCTATACTATTATTATCTAATAAGTATACTTAGAACGCGTATACTATATAAGTACCTTAATATTATAGACTAATCTATCCTAATCTTAAGAGCTCTATATTCTTTATAAGCTTTATTCTTATTTCTATAATATTAATTTAACTAATTAGACTAATATCTACTTAAGGATTAAGAAAAACCTTAAATTCTTTTTTTTTAAATAGATTCTACTTATATACTATATATACGCTTTATACCTAGTAAGATATTAATTAGTAATTACCTTACTAATCTTAGATTTTTAAGGAAGCTTACCCTTTTCCTACTTAGTTAATATTAATAAGTACTTAGTTTAGGTTTTTACTTTAGTACTTATTAGTATAGTACCCCTTCTTCTAGCACTTAAAGTATATAATTAAGCTATTATTTTTTAGCTTCTTTAGTAAGTTATACTATAAAGTTAAAGAAAGAGCCTCTTTATACTTTCCTTTATTAGTACTTTAAGCTCATTATTTATATATAAAGGCTACTCTATATAAGTTTCTCTTAAGTATAGATACTAGTATAATAAAGTCCTCTCTAGTAGCTAGAACTTAGTAATAGTTAGTAATAGCTTACTATAACTTAAGCTATAGTTTTATAAATAAGTATTATACTCTTTACTCCTTAATATAAATAGGGAGTTAGTCTTTTAAAACTTTTAGGTAAGTAGTAAAAGAGTAAACTATTTAGTCTTTTTACTATATAGTATTATTATACGCTATAGCTACGTTAAGGCTATAGTTAATAGAGTTAGAGAGTAAGTTAAGTAAGTACTACTTAAAGTATTCTTAGGTAGGATCCTCCCCTTATACTTTAAATATACACTTATAGTATATATACTAAAGCTTTTTAGGTTCTCTTCCTCTATACTATATAGATAATAAAACTTTATTATAGTTAATAGAAATCTCTTATAGTAGTAGTTAAAAAGCTATCTTATAAGAATAGATAAATTTATAATAGTAAAGTACTTTATTACTAATTCTCTATTAGGAATAAGTACTTAATATAGTAAGTAGATATAGAAATATTAAAAAGAGTATATATTATAATTATTATTTTATAGCTAAATACTATTTAGCCTATTTCTATAGGGCCTCTTTTTCTTATACTATCCCTAAGCCTAATAGTTTTTTAATTACTTGTACTTTTTTTTATTTCTTTACTATATCTCTCTCTTACTTAATAAAAAGGCCTCTTCTTCTTTAACTAGAATAACTCTTAGATTTACTACTATATAATAAAATTTATATAAAACCTTAATTAGTAAACTTATAAATCCTAAATTAAATACTAAAGTCCTCCCTCTTAATATAATTTACTAACTATTTATCTTATACCTCCTTATACTATATCCCTTAATTCTTATTATAATTTTAATTCTTCTTTACTATACTATCTTTATTCCTTTCCTCTTCTCTTATAGTTCTTAGGATAGACTACTTTTTCTTCTAATAGTCTTTTAGGATTTATTAAATATTACTTTATATTTAACTAAGTTCTTATTACTATTTACTATTTTTTTATTTAATTCTCTTCTTACTCTACTTAGCTAACCTCTATACTATCTAGAATACTTCTACTTCCTTTAATAGTACTATATAGATTACCTTTTATATTTTAAGTATATTTTAAATATCCTTTAGTACTAGCTATAGGACTTACTTTTTTTATAAACTTTAATATTACTCTAGCTCTATTTATTACTAAAGGCCTTTTAGTACCTAGTAACTAAATACTAAATAATAATAATATTACTTTTACTTACTCTACCTCTTCTTTCCTTTAACTACTTTATTACTTTATTTATACTACTTTATTAGCTTTATTACTCTCTTACTATTTCTCTTAACTCTACTATACCTTTATTATAATATCTTTTCTTACTATTAACTCCCCTAAGAAGCTAAAGCGCCTTTATATTTAGTATAGTACTAAGTTACCTAAGGAGTAATCTACTACTATATCTATACTACTTAATTCCTCTACCTTACTTACTTATATACCTCTACTAGCTATTACTAAGGATACTATTATAACTAAGAGGGCTTTAGTATTAGGCTCTAATAGTAAGTCTAATTCTATTTCTAATTCTTTACTATATTACTTAGCTTTACTTATTTAAGATCTTAATAACTAATCTTAAGGAGAGTAGGACTCTAATAGCTTAGTCTTTAACTAGAATATTTAAGATCTTATCTTTATAATATCTAAGGGTCTACTTATATTACCTAAGAATACTTTAGTAATAGACTATAATATCTTAGATTCCCCTTCCCTTTACTTATTTTACTACTACTATATAAAGCCTTCCTTAATTATTACTAAGGCTATCTTAGGGTAAGAATAAGTAAGTACTATTAATTAAGCTACTATTACTTAGCTTTTTAAATAAGATAATATTAAAGAAATTTATAATTCTACCTCTATACTTATAGACTTAGTAAATATTATTTAAATTATACTTTCTTTTATTTAGCCTAATACTAGTAAAATTAAACTTATTTCTTTTTTAAAGAGAGTAGTTCCTAGTAGTAAAGGTTTTATTAATCTTAAGCTCTTTATATATCTATCTTTTAATTCTAGTTATAATAAGGTTATAAAGTACTATTAGTTTTAAATTCTATTTATTATTCTTCTAGATATCTTTTTAATATCCTACCTTATATAGTTATTACTAATACTAATAAAGTCCTCTCTTATAATTAGATTAGATCCCTTTAGCTCTACTTCTAGAGACTTAGGTATACTAGTTTTACTTTAAAACCTTTACTCTTAGTATTTATAATTTACTCTAATAATAAGTTTTTAAACTTTTAGGTTAACTCTAAGAGGCTACTTAATCTTCTTATTAAGTTTAGGACTATTAGCTTATACTTCTACTTATCTAGCTTTATAAAGCGTACTATTATTAATTCTAATATTAAGGCTTTAATACTAAGTATCTATTAGGGTACTATTATAATTAGTAGTATTAATAACCCTAATAATATTAGTTATACGTATAGCTACTATAACTCTAACTATTACGCTAAAGTCTATAGTATCTATATTATTATATATATTAATAGTAAACTATATAAGAATAGTATTTATATTAATTATATTTATAGTAGTACCTTAGATACTTATTCTTTCTACTATAAGTACCTAATTATCTTTTAGATAGCCTCTTCTTTTCTTCTTTATATATTTTACTAATTTAAACTTTTTTTAAGTAATATTCTTATTTATTATAGTATTACTTATATTAGTTAACTCTCCTTTATCTTTTCTTCTAATATCCTTAATACTCTTACTTTACCTCTCCTTACTTATACTAGTACTAGTAAGGCTATAATACCTACTAAGAAATCTTTATTTACTTACTCTTCCTTTAGCTAAGTTAGTAAGAAGTCTACTACTAACTATAGTCTTTATTTAAGCTAGTTAAATAAGGGTAAGGCTAGTAACTTTAAGCCTAAGCTTAGCTTAGATACTAATAGTATTATCTCTAAGGATTTAGCTCTTACTAAGCTACCTTTAATTAGGGAGTTAGGTAATAACTAGGTTATTACTTAATCTAAGTTACTAAAGAAGGCTACTTATAAGATACTTACTCCTCTTAAGTATACTACTACTTAAAAGCTAGTAATACTATTACTAATAAAGAAGAATACTCTTTATAAGAAGTTTTTTACTTTAACTCCTCTAGCTTCTTCTAAAGCTTATTTAGTTTAGCGCTCTCTTTATAAGCTAACTATTAAGGCTCTAAAGGAGTAGGTTAAAAAGTATAAAAAGGCCTCTCCTTATAAGTATCTTCTTAGTAGCTAATATCCTATTAATATTAGTAGTCTTTATTATTATATAAAGTTAATTAATTCTACTCTTTAGCCTAAGGTTCTTATTATTAAGCTTATTACTATAGTTAAGGATACCTCTATTACTAAGTCTAATAGTAATAGTACTAGTTTCTAGTCTTTATTATATACTTCTTTAGGTTTTAGTAGTAAGTAGTTAATTAGTTATATTACTACTATCTTAATAGGCTTTTAGCTATAGTTCTTATAGAAATCTATATTTAACTATCTTATTTTACTTCTTATTCCTTTTAAAGATATTAGTATTACTTCTAAACTTCTTCTTTATAAAGTATTTATACTACTCCTTCCCTTACTTAAGAAATTAAAGGTCCTATCTATCTTCTTTTATTTTTATAAAAACCTAGTTTCTAAAGAGTATTTAGGAATATAGTAGACTAAAGGGCTAAGTAATTCTATATTTATAATAAGTTTTTAACCTTAGAGATTAGTAATAGCTACTTAATAGATATTTATTTTTAAGCTATAGTTCTATCTTTCTTAATTCTAGTTCCTAAACTTTATAGGGTAGTTCTTAGGATTCTAGATTTATTTCTTTCTATTCTAAGTACGTTCTAGTAGAGTTCTCTAGATATCCTATCTTTTTTAAGCTATATCTAAAGTAATTAGATATAGTTCTCCTCTAAGTAGTTACGTTCTACTAACTATCTAGTTAGGTTTATCCCCTATTTAGGTTAAGCGCTCTTTAGTATTAAATTATATTCTAGTATATATTCTTAGTTCCTCACCCTATATAGTCTAGATTTCCTTTTATATCTTAAGTATTTTTTTTTAATTTCTTATTTCTTATAATATACCCTACTATTACTTTAGTATTATACTATCTCCTACCTTAAAAGTAGATCTATTACCTTAGTTATAATAGGCCTTTAGGTAGTAAATAGTTAGAGTCTTTTCTATAATAGTAATACTAGCCAATCTATTCCTTAACACCCTTATCTCTTCCTTCTACTCTTCTTTACTACTTTAAACTTAGTTTAGTCTCTATTCTCTTACCTATTTCTTTATATCCTTACTTTCTATATATACTTTATACTAATATCTACTCCTCTTTATAATAATACCCTACTTACTTAACTTTCTACTACTATAGGTTAACGCGCGCTTATTTTTAGTTACGCGTTAATTACTACTTTATACTACTTTTCCTTTCTTTATCCTTAGTTCTAGCTACTAATACTAGTATAACTAAGAGGGCTTTAGCCTTAGGCTCTAATAGTAAGTTAAATTCTTATTTATATTTCTCTATATATTATTCTACTTTACCTACTTAAGATCTAAATAATACTTTATAAGGCTAAGAGAATAATAGCTAGAAGATTACTAACTAAGATATTATAGATTTAGACTTTAATATAAATAACTAGTCTCCTTCTTTACTACCTAAGAATACTTTAGTAATAGACTATAATATTTTAGATTCCCCCTTACTTTACCTATCTTACTACTACTATATAAAGCCTTCTTTAATTATTACTAGTACTATCTTAGGGTAAGAATAAGTAAGTACTACTTATTAGGCTACTTTTACTTAGCTCTCTAAGTAGGATAATAATAAAGATACTTTTAATTCTACCCCTACGCCTACTAACCTAATAAATAATATTAAGACTATACCTTCTACTATTATTAATATTTACTACTTAAGATTTATCCTTAGTACTACTAAGAATTAAGTTACTAAGCTCTAAGTACCTCCTCTATTATATTCTTTTATATTTATTACTATAGAGTTTAGTAAATTAAACCTTCCTTTCTAAGTCTACTTAAATATTATTCTAATATTCTAATACTATAGTTAAGAATAACTCTAATAAAGAGATTACTCTAGTATAGCTAGTAGGCCTCCTTAAGTACTTCTAGTTACTCTACCTTACTAGTTATTTTCTTAGTCTTATCCTTTATACTACTTTTCTTCTTTCTCTTAATAATACTACTCTTTCTACTTACCTAATAGGCCTTTAGCTCTTTATTATAAATAGTATTACTATTAGTAAGTTCTTCTAGTTATCTAGTAGTTAGAAGTACTATATCTTTAAGCCTTACCTAGTAGCTCTAATCTACTAGTATCTAGGGACTATCTATACTTATACTAATACTTATAGCGCTAACTCTAAGTTTAGTAGTATTATAGAGATATATAGTAATTATAAGAAGGGGTTAGAGTCTAAACCCTTTAGTACTTATACTACCTCTATTATTAATAACCTCTTATTTCTAAATAAGACTTATATAAACTACTATACTCTAGGCGCTAAGGTATCTTATTCTATAACTTATAAGTACCTAATTCCTTTTTAGATACCCTCTTCCCTTATTTTATATAATAATTACTAACTCTATATATACTAAGTTATTCTTATATATATAGTAATATATCCTCTATATCTACTATCTCTACGCCTACCCTATCTTATATATTACTTTTACTCCTCCCCTATACTATTTACCCTACTAATTTTACTACTAAGCCTCTAAATACTCTTAAGTTATACTATAAGAGGAGTATAGCCTAGGTAACTTTAATAGCTAAAGATATTAATCTTAATAATACTAAGTTTAATCCTAAGAAGTGTATTAGTTATCTTAACCTTAATATTAAGCTTATAAGTAATTAGTAGAAGGACCTCTAAGTAAAGGATCTTTAGTACTAGATTAATAAGCTAAATACTAGTAAGACCTCTTTATTATCTAAGTTACTAGTTAAGGTTAACTATAAGATACCTTCTCTTTATAAGTATATTACCTCCTAAGCTCTAGTAATACTATTACTAATAAAGAAGAAGGCCTTATATAAGAAGTCTTCTATTCTAGTACCTAAGGCTTCTTCTAAAGGTTATTTAGTTTAGCGCTTAACCTATAAGCTAACTATTAAGGCTTTTAAGAAGTTAGGGGTTCTTACTAATAGTAATATTTTTAATAATAATAATTTTAAGGATATTTATTATTATATTCCTAGTAAGAGTAAAGAGTCTAATAAGCCTTTACTATCTAAGAAGGCTAGGCGTAGTTAATCTACTATTACTAGTATTAGTCTTATTCTAGATAGTACTATAACTAATTATAATAAATATAAAATCTCCTCTTAATTCTCTTTTCTATACTTTAAAAACGTATACTTAAATCTAGTCTAAGGATTTCTTAGTAAGCTTCCTTTACTATCCTCTTCTCCTCTCTACTATTCTTCTATATAATAGTAATAGTTTAATAGTAATATTATTACTACTTTCTTACTTTAGTAGTAGTTAGTGTCTTAAACTTAGAGGACTAGTATTTTATAGTTATTTTATAATTAGATAAGAAGACCTAATAGTTATTTAGGTTAAACCTTAACTTCTATTATAGTATAACTACTATTATATAGCTTAGTTTAGATTCTACCCCTATAATATTTTTATATTCTTATTAATTAATATTTTAGATTTCTTAGGGTTAGTATAAATAAGAACTATATCTCTTACTAGTAACTAGTTTATTACTTAGTTCTAGAATATCCTAGCTATACTCTAGTTTCTTAGTTTTAAGATTATCTTTATTACTAGATAAGTTTCTTTCTATGTTAACTTAATTATCTTTAGTCTATTCTTATTAGGTTTAGAGTTAAGTGTTAATTTCTTCTAAATTAATAATTATACGTTAGTAAAAGATCTTTAGCTAATTACTAGGTGTATAACTATAGAACTTAGTACTATCTAATTCCTCTAGTTAGTACTATCCTTTTTTACTAGTACTCTTGATATAAAATAGACCTTTCTACTTAGGGAGAAATTTTATAAGTATTAATCTATTACTATAATAGAATAAGTCTTTTAGTAGTACTAAGTTATTAACTAAAAGGTACTTAAACCTAAGTACCTTAGAATTATTAAAGTAGTCTTTATTTTTATAGCGTAATTAAATAGTCTAATTAATAGCTTCTTAGAATTACTTATCTCTTTTATTAAATTACCTAGCTCTTATAGTAAGGAGTTTTACTATATTATAAACTTCTTCCTATAGTAGTATCTACTATATAGGTATTAATAGCTTAGTTAGGAGTATATATTATTAACTAGATACTAAGAACGTTAGAGTTTTATTTATAGTATACTTTATAGTTATTTTATTTACCTAAAGGATATTAGGTAGGTTATCTACCTAGTTCCCTAGAAGCTTCTTTAGGGTAGCTACTATAGGAGTATAACCCTATTAAATTAGACCTTAACCTTAGAGGTAGTATATACTAAAAGTAATTTAATTAATCCCTTATTAGCTTTAGAGGTCCTTAATAAGTCCTTTATTCTCTAGGCTACTATCTATTAATATTTTAAGTAGTAATCCTTATTAATAGAAGACGTTATACTAAAAGAACTTTAGTATACTTTTTAAGTTATTCTTAGCTAGTACTTTAGCCTCTACCTATTATAAGATATAATTATATACTACTACTAAGAACGTCTTACTATTACGCCTAGGTAGTATATATATAATATTAATAGTAATCTATCTAAATAGGATATTAGGTAGCTCTATTAGCTATAACTCCTTCTATACTATTACTAATACGTATAATTAGTACTTAATATAAGATAAGATATACTTCTTAACTTACTTATATTATCCTCTTTAGTAGTACCTTACTTAAACTTTACTCTACGTTCTTACCTTACCTTAGTAGCTAGACTTATTATAGAGGGATTAAATAACTTTTAGCTAATCCTTTAGGTTATCTATAACTTTTTATAAAAGCTTTTCCTCTATAAGTATTATAAATAGATAACGCTCTTAGACTATTATTTAAAGAGCTTTCTTCTTAAACTTATAAAATTCTACTAGGGAGAGGTACTCTAGGTATTTATAGAATAGGAGCTAAGTAGTAATAGCTTATAACTTCTTATTATAGTCTTCTACTAGTAGTTATTTATTAAATAAAAGGTTTATATTATAAAAGCTATACTAGAGTACTAGTATTTCTTTAAATATAAACTAAACTACGTTTAGGTAAGTATTAATAAAGTTTTCTATATCTTCTTTTAGCTCCTTAAGTAGTTCTTAGTTATCTAGCTCTAGTCTTCTTAATAGTATATTAGCTATAATATTTTTCTTACTAGTAATATAAATAATATTAAAGTCTTATATATTAAGGAGTACTAGCTATTACGTAATAAGGGCTCTTAGTAAGTTAATAGTACTATATTATAGCTATATAATAAGTATCTTTATATTAGTTTCTTCTATAAATCAAACCTTATAGATATATAACTTAAATTTTTTTAAGGTAAGTAGTAGTGCTTTTACTTTCTACTTACTAGAGTTTTAGTTTTACTCTATTCTTAACTAAACTCTACTTTTAAATTAGATTAGGTACTAATAGCTATTTAAACTAACTTATATAATAACTATACCTTAACCTTTCTTACTCTTATTAACTATAAGGATAATTAGTTATAAGGGTTTACTATAGTTAATAGATACTAATATAGGAGTAGAAGTAAAGGCCTTTTTAAAGTATTTTATACTTTACTTTTCTTTATTAATTTACTTAAAAGGTATAGTTTTATATAGTAGTTTAAAGAGTAGAGCTACTATAATAGTAAAGCTAAGTATATATACTCTATAATAGACGTATATACTAATAAATATATAGATATCCTTAGTATTATAGTAATTAGGCTAGTTAGTAATCTTTTTTACTTTCTTCTTATTTAAGTAATATCTCTTCTTATTAATATAGTACTTAACTACTATTATAGAAAGATAATAGAAATCTAATTTATACTAAGATATAGTAGCTCTAATATATTTAATATCTACTAATACTTTATTAATATTTAAAAGATATTTAGCTATAAATTTTTAAATACCTAGCTCTACTTCCTTATTATAATACCTTATCTTTAGCCCCTTAATATAGACGTTATCTAGGTATAGTATATAGTAATTAGAGATATACTCTCTATAGATCTTAGTTATAACCCTTATAAACTTAGCTACTAAGTTTATAGTACTTATTAGTAAAGTATACTATTATATAAGGCTTTATAAGGTAGAGAAAGCTATTATATCTCTTAAGTCCTTATAGAGTTTAACTTAATTATACTTAGAGAAGAAGTCTAAGAGACTTATAACTATATACTTAGTAAACTCTTCTAAAAACTTATTAAGATTAGGAAGTAAGTTAGTATCTTTTATTATAAATTTATTAAGTTTCTAAATATTATTAATAAACTAATAGCCTTTATCTTTCTTTACTACTAAGAACTAAAGATTATAGTTTTAGCTTTTATAAAGCTCTAGTGTACCCCTATTAATATAATCTTAAATTATTTTAATAACTACCTAATAGAGCTTTTATAAGACTAGGAACTAATCTACCCTCTAAGCTTAGTATAGTACTATATTAATAATAACTAGGGGGATAATATCTCTACTAACTTATCTAGATTTATAAAAGTCCTAAGCTAGTACTAGCTCTCTTTAGTAGAGGACTTCTAGAAGTATTTCTCTTTCTATAGAGATAATAAGAGAAGTAATTATATTAGGACCTTAGTGCCCTTCTAGCTAAGCTGTGTCCTATACGTTATAAGTAACGTAATATAAGATAATACTATAGGCCCTATCCCTAAGGCCTAGGGGGGGTAAAAAGCCTTATATAAGTAGTAAAAAATCTAATAAAGTATTATTATATTATTACTATATTAAGTTAGGCTAATACTAGTCTACTAGCGGCGTCCCCCCCACCTAAAAATAGCCTACAAGGCCGCTAAGATACTAGCGAGATATAAGTAGTGTAAATACTATAGTAGTATCTATATATTAATACTCTAAAAAATCTTATAATAATAGCTATTTAGTATAGCTTAATAACCTTATATTTACTGTTGTCTAATCTTATTAGGGTGGCTCGTCACGCGAAGTGGCTCGTCACGCGCACGGGCACTGTAGTTGAACCCTTTGCTCTTGGCGCGGAAACATCGTCAAACCTTATCGCCAACGGATCATGCCAAACGCTCCGCCCACAACAACTCTCCAGGTTTTTAACCTCCGATGGTATGTATCTTGACAAGCCATCCTAGAAGAGTCGAGTTGGCGGAATCGCTAAGGCTCGGATCGCAGCCGCGATGCTGGCGCGCCCTCTTTACAACATAGATCTTATTTGGAGTACGGACGTACTGTAGCGACCGTTACCCTGCTTCATTACAGGAGCTATTTCTCCGGAACTAGATCTTGGTGGACCCTTTCGCACGTAATGGAAGATTGACTCTCGGAATATGTATGAATCGTCTTTTTTACGTCCGTAACGGCGTAACCGACGGCCTTACTAATCACTATCACCGCTCAACAGTTCGAATACCTTCTTCGGGTATAGTTTGCTTCCATCAAAGCCTCCGATCGTTCCAGACTATGTCTCTCGCAGCTATACTGTACGCTCGGCAAAAAGATACCAGAAACTTAGGTGGTCAGGCCAAGGAATCATGAAATGCTGGCCATGTCACAAGCAAGATAATAGTGCCGAACAAGTAGCCCCTTGAACACTATGCAGTGCCGGCTTATGGGTTGTGCGCGTTTATCTCAAACTCAATTGTGGATGGACAAGGTATCTGCTCAGGTATATGAGAGTGCGTTGTCCTCGACCCTCTTCAAACATCATCCTGCCATTACCAAAACACGAACGATTTTTCAGCACTTTATCAAACATCATCCAGATTTCTCCTGACCTCAATACTTCACGAACCCCATCTCTGTTCATCATGGTCGAGACTATCTCCCCCGACTACCTCGTTGTCGGCGCAGGTGCTGGAGCCATGGCCTTCGTTGACACCTTGATCGTCTCCAATCCCAAGGCCACGGTAGCCATGGTCGACAAATATGCCCAACCAGGAGGCCATTGGAATGTAGCCTATCCATTTGTTACCCTTCACCAGCCGTCCAGCGTCTATGGCGTCAACTCTCGAAAGCTTGGAGACAACAAGCCCGACCAAATTGGTCTGAACAAGGGCTTTTTTGAACTGGCAACCGGCCCTGAGATAGTTGGATATTACGCCAGAGTCATGAACAGTACCCTGCTTCCGTCTGGTCGGGTTTCGTACTATCCACTCCACAACTATACCCGCGAAGGAGAGTTTGAATCAATTGCCACAGGGAAGCATTACCAAGTCGGACCAAAGACTCGTATCGTAGACGCTACGTATTCCATGGTAAGGGTTCCATCCATGAACCCACCTAAGTATGAGGTATCAGACCAAGTCAAACTCATTACGCCCAACGCCTTGGTATCGCTCGATCGACCTTACGGCGGCTATACCTTGGTTGGCGCTGGAAAGACTGCAACCGATGCGTGCGTGTGGCTGCTGTCTCAGAACATTGACCCGAAGAAGATTTCCTGGATCATGCCACGCGACTCCTGGTTCATCGAACGCGGAACCCTCCAGCCTACGCAGACCACGCCTAATCCCGAACAGATGCTGAAGGACAAGGCGGATGCGCTCATGGGCGCTACAACGTCGCAAGAATATTTTCTGCGCATGGAATCATACGGCTTTATGCACCGAATCGACAAGAATGTGACACCAACAAGGATGAAGGCAGCCATCATTTCAAAACCAGAACTTGAAACCATCCAGCGAGTCAAGAACATTATTCGTAAGGGACGAGTCACACGCATCGATGCTGACAAGGTGACTCTGGCGCAAGGCACATACACACCCGCGCCCGATACTCTCTACATCGACTGTTCTGCAACTGGCTATCCCGACATACCCCCAGTTCCCATCTGGAACGGTAGACAAATTACCATTCAAGTAGTGAAGCTCGTGCAGCCCACTTTCGGCGCCGCCCTCATTGGCCACATCGAAGCTACATACGACAGCGACGAGAAGAAGAACGATATCTGTAAACCTCTTCATTCAGTGTGCAACGCGGAGAGCTGGTCAGTCGTGGTTCTCGAGTCTATGCGCAACCGGTTGAAGTGGATCGAGGAGCCCAAGGTTGCGGCTTGGATTGAGCAGAGCAGGTTGGATGATATTGTTATGGGAGCGCCACCGAGGGATCCAGAGGAGGCGAAGAAGCATAATGAGAGTATCCCGTATATGGTTCAAGGCACTTGTGCGAAGTTGGAGGAGATTGTTAGGAATGATGAGGCGCTTGCGGCTGCGCCGTAGGTGGGGTGGGGAGGGTGTTGAGACAGACTGTTGTTATTTAAGTAGCGGGTGGTTGTTTAGACCATGTGCTAGAGCAAATAGACTAGATAACTGAATTTTATTGAGTGTATCAATCAGATAACACTGCTCAAGTAAACCTCCTAAGCCTACAGACTATATACTTCAGGGCTAATACGTGATCATCTAGTCATGTGATCCCCTCGATCCTTCACCTTCACTTGAGCCTCTGCTCACTCCGACACTATGGTTTGTTGATTTGAAAAGTAGGATAGGATCAACTTGCTTATAGCATTTCATCATTGCCATCCACAACATTACGACTATTTTCTCACAGCACAACCCAATGACCATTGCCATACCTCCATGAGACCCAAAGGCAACTCTCCACACTCTTAGACAAACCGGAGAAAGATTTCCAGACCACTATATCATTGGTAGCCACTCAAATGGCGCGTTCCGAAACTTTAAGTGCCGGCACGGGATCTGCAACGGGAGGCCTGACCTAAACCGATCCGGCTACGATTATTGGTCGATTGTTGGTGCCAATGAAGCATGACGGCCAGATGCGCGGTCCGTAACGAACCAACTTCCTGGAATGTTAAACTCGACCTCGTGAGATTCCAAAGGGCGCTCGGTATGGGAGATTGGATGCGAAAGGAGCATCCACGATCTGGGCCAGGACTACCTACCTAGGTAGGTATTATCATGATGGCGCGGCACCTGGAGGTAGCTGGTACAATATTGAGCAGTGTACGGTCGGCGGTCTGAAAGCAATTGCGTGCGGCTGAATCTGGATCGGCAGCTAAGTGAAGTGTGTCCAGCTTCGCTTACCTAGATGCCGGGGTAGCCTTGTTTCGCAACCCGCCACCAGAGTGTGTGTGCCTCACGGGCCCACACAGCGATCAAAACATCCCCAGTTCCCCGCACCATTCTAAGAGGTTCAGCTCTCAGAAAACCCTCTAGATCACGCCGCTTCTGGGCTTACTGCGCCTGTGGCTTGTTTTGGCGATTTCATCGTTATCTTTGACGGGTTGGTTGTGATTAGGAAGAGCGACTATGTCTGCTTCGAGACCAAGTCTGCATTGCCACCAGGTATCTGGGCGGTGTTGATCTTGAATGAAAAGTATATAAGTCTGTCTATCAAAGCACAACGAGCTGCCTTTCTCAAGACCCCATCATCAACTGGGCACTTCAGCATAACCCCTAACACTTCTATCTGGTCAATTTATTATGCATCTTTTATCACTCATTGGAGTCGCTGGAGCCCTAAGCATCTCTGGAGCCACTGCTGAACCCGTTCCAGTTGCACTGAAGAATGTTGTTGATTGCAAGGCTGTCAACTTAGCACTTACAGTACTCAAGAGTCTAGGGCCACCGGCTACGTCTTTCTGCAGTTCGTATCTGAAGGTCCCTGCCACCAAGACAGTATCTACAGTAACGACTACACCAACAACGTAAGCCACTCTGCAAGTAGACAGCTGGCTGCATCTGTTGACCATGGGATTCTTTAGCACCGTGACGACTTCCACATCTACCGTCATTGTTACAAGCCCTGTTTGCGAACCCCCGAGGCGCCGCAGCCCTGGTCAATTGATCAACGATCGGAGTATCGACCAGCGAACAGAAGCTGTAGACGCAGAGCTTCTGAAACGTAGCAACATACCTGCCCTTTCAGTCTTTGCTGCCGTAAAACTATCCTCGGGTTGCAGTTGCCTTAGCCTCATGCCACAGACATCACTGACCGCGACTGTTGCAGCAGCAACATCTGTAAGCCACTCGTGTTCCCTCTGCATCGACTTTCCTCATACTTACTACTCACGACAGACTGTAAACGTCGTAGCTACAACCACAACATGTGTTTTGCCGTCATGTGCGGCGGATGGTCAGGAATGTAACCTTTTCCGACCGGATTTGTGCTGCGGTCAGGCCTGCCAAAATGGTTTACCATTTCCTACTTGTTTCTCCTTTTCAATCCTCTGATGTGCGGTACTTCTCTCGATGAGAGTCTTTTGCGTATGGGAACATATGGGTTTCGAAAGTTGTGAGTGGCTCACTGGTGGTTATGGGTCATCGCCAAACCATGGTTGAGCGGATGGCAACCACGTTACTCCTTTTCATGATCCCGAACGTGGTATCAGTCGATATTGAGTTGTCATTGGAATGACAAGCTTCTCTAATGCTCATTGGTGAACTGCAACGACATGTTGGATACTTCTCCACAGCTGCCTCATAACCCATGAATCCCGTTTACAAAACATGATGATGTTATGTATTCTGATCTTTCAATGCAGTGGCATACATTGCCAACTTCCTTGTTGAAACGAGCGAGAAATTGAAGAAAGAGGGTATTGTGCCTGAGAGGTTCTATCGGTACTTGATCAAATTCGCATTTGTGCGTCTATCCTCTGTCTTTGCAGCGAGCTGCTTTTATATGTACAAAGCCTGTTTCAAAATCTCAAAGACTCTCGAAGAACTCATTGAGATGAGCGTTCACTTCACCCGCCTGCTCAACTTGAAGAAAATGTCCTGCATCCACAGTCCTAATCTGTAACCCTGGAATATAAGGTACAGTCGTTAATAGCTGCTCCGCCGGATGGGCAACAGGATCTTTTTCCGCCGTGATGAAAATGGTTGGCTGCTCAATGATTCCTGACAATGTCGATCGACCCACGTCTTCGTCTGCCGAGTTGATGCCTCGCATCATTGCTTTGTACCATTTCTGAGCTGATTCAACACCGCCCTGTGCTCGTGTGGTGGCTTGCCATTGCGCTCTTGTGGTGTTGGTGACCCACTCGTTGCCGTATTCTGCCCTCCTATCTGCTGCTAGCCATGACTCCAGCCCGTCGACCTTGGCAACGTTCTCGATCCAATCATTTGGCATGTTATGACTGAAATGGAGGGAGTAGATGGAATCCAACTACACTATTGTCAGCTTGTGTCGGTACCGCATTGTGATGTTGGACTCACGTGTGTGTCCATGAGGACGTGTCTGTCTGGTCGATTATAGTAGTACCAGTATCCAAGAAGGGGGTATCCGAGTTTAGCTTCGGTAATGTTGTTGTAGACTTCGACAGAGGTTTGATTGAAATCTTGGCCGGGGGCAAAGTAGCCAATTCCCATGAACGCAAGAGCTGAGATATACTTGGACTGATACGTGTGGAACCGGGAGACCAAGAAGCTGCCGCTAAGGTGTGTCAGTCCGAAAGTCATGGAAGAGATGAAATTTGTGGTGGTTGTACATACAGGTCATGCGAAACCGTGACTACCTTTTCAATGCCCTCACAGTCGAGCAGTTCAGCAAGGCCAGCTGCCATATTCTTGAAGCTGTAAGGTTCCAGTTCTTCTGGCTTGCTTGTACCACCAGCACCCAGAAGATCTGGAGCTATGATACCATAGCCGCGTCTATTCGATCTGGTTGATCCAACTGTATGAAGAATCTGGGAAGCCGTGAAGGAAAAAGAGGTAGGGCTTTTCCGTGTCTCTAGGAGGATTGATGGCGTAGCGGTATGTGAGCCCAGAAGTAGGAAGCCGCACATTCTTCATCATGCGGACATAGCCAGTATCTGCGACATCCGCCTCATCGAAGTCAGCTTCTCACGCTGTCTTGGGGATCTGATAGACATACCGTTTCAAGGTTCACATTGAACACACAAGTCTTATTCTGGTATGGTGTGAGCATTGCGATCTAGCTGAGGCATCGGGTTCAACAAAAACGTACGTCTGCACGATGTTGTGGTGTTGGCACTGCGCCTGAGGCAAGTGCCAGACTGCTTGTCAACAGAAGCGCTTTCAGCGAGAAAACCATGGTGAACGTCGAGAAACTGTAATACGTCTTTGGTCTTGCAGAGAATCATAAGGATAAGAACGAAGGCTGATTATATACGTACCCTTTTGCACGTGTAATTAGCTCATCGATAGATGAAATTTGCGCACAACAGCTGCCAAGGTAGCAATGCACGTATGATGTAGGCGACTCTGCCAGAGGTAGGCTACTTGCCATCAACAAGCATCAGATGAATAGATTACCAAGCTCTGCTGGAAAAGATCGCCAATTGATTAGAACATCCAGGGGACAGCCATGTTTCGATGAGCATTAGATTATCCAATCATGCCACGGGAAAAGCCCCACTTGTTTAGTAGACCAAAGAGGCGGTTCTGCGCCAACAAGCATCCCGAGGTCAGATTACTAAACCCTGTAAATACCGCCGAAATTCTTGCGAGGAACAACGGTTACGGCCAAGTGCGGCTTCAGCTTTCCGTTTTACGATCTTCGTATTCATAACTCGTTCGATTTTATTCTCTCGTTTCGTACATCTTGATTTTCTTCCAGCTCTTACATGCGCAGTGGCTCAGTGCGGACCTTGAGCAGCCCCGACTACATTGCTTAGCAAGAACAAATGACGCAATATCTTATCCTTTGTAGTATGATTTGTTGTGAACATCAGTCATTTTTAACATGGGTGACGTGGGCTTCTTTCTGTCCCTGGATATTTCTTCCTCATCTGGTCCAGTCAACTCCTCCTCTTGTTGTACACATACCCATATTACTTGAACGGTTCATAGAAACAGGATTCAATAGAGTTCCGGTCACGATCGTTGTTTGCAGAGAATTCAACCTGCGATGTAGTACCTAGGTACTAGAGAACGTAACCACACTTAGATTGGAGAGGGTACTAGAACATAGAAAAAATGGGTGAAACGTTGATGACCATCCCGGTTCAGATGCGCGACCTGCATTCCGCTGCCCGTACCGGAAAAGAGTTGCGTCTTACGTCTATGTGTTGCCCAAGGGCCGATAGATGCACTGTAGATAGGTGATGAGTGATCATAGTGTACTAATAGGTATCGAATTTGTCGATGGTATCAGCCTACTAAGCGTCGTTGTGTAATTCTGTTGTCTCGCCCCACAGCATGGCCAAATTTCGTGGAGCACCTGGGCGATGTTTGGCGTCCTATTTGAATAGTAATCTCCATCTTGCAGTTTTCTCAAGCAATTCTCCATTATCGGTAGGTTCATATAGGCGTTCAATCCACCCACCGGGCTGACCAAGCCTGAGAAGATGAGTAATTGCTTCTGTCTTCATCCGATCCCAGTACTGTCGATAGTCTCCGTTCTCTCGCTAATTCGAAGATGGATGAACAAGATACCTAGGTATGCACTTATGTGATCATCGGCGAACTTCTCTGCACCTAGCCTCAGAGAGTCTTGTTGTTTGTTCTTGCCGCTTCCTTTCCCATCCCTCATGCCTTTGATGACGGTCTCTTCGAAGATCTTGTCTTGATTCACATTCTATTTGGTCCATAGAATGTTGGTTTTGTCCGTGGAAAATGAGTCTCTTGAGTTTTTGAGTACAGGTGTTTCTGGAAAGGCCGAATGTATGGCGAGTTAGATGATATCTCACGTCGCAAGGTCTCACGCACGTAGACCCGTATGCTTGCCATCAGTCGAAGACTATGGGACTCAATTTAAGTGTTGGCTCTCTGGCTTTGAACAGAAAACCTTGTCGCGCCGTGCAAGCGACGTCAAGAGGAAACTTAGCCTGAAGGTGTGTCCAAAAAAGGCGAGGTAAGTGCATGATGTATGAAACAATGCACCTGCTGTCGAATGTAGCGAAAGTACTACAATTTGCTACCAAGACATGCATGATTTGATCTTCGTTCT
The DNA here is from genome assembly GCF_042100115.1 of Alternaria dauci. Taxonomy (NCBI): domain Eukaryota; kingdom Fungi; phylum Ascomycota; class Dothideomycetes; order Pleosporales; family Pleosporaceae; genus Alternaria; species Alternaria dauci. Next base: position 6,772,974 of record NC_091272.1, read on the forward strand.
GAGGAACGGTGCTTTTGCCGTGAATCTGGGGCTGTTTGAGAAGCAGGGGCTATTCCTTGGTATAGAAATGTTGCCTTTAGGGCTGCTCGGGCCATGAGAGTAGGGAAATGCCTATCCGTCTAGGCAGGCCCGAGAGTCCAGGCTTTATGGGGCTACGCTTACCGCTTTCATGTTCTGGTCGTGTTTCGGTTGAGTCCACGGGTTTGTCTTGCGGGATCACCGTGGTAGTATGATTGACAGATGGATCTAGATTGCTAGGGCGTAAGATTTCTAGGGCCGTGGCCGGTAAAGCTACGCATTAGGGCACAGTTGAAATATGGTACGTTTCGCGATGCTTCGCTAGATGTCCAAATGACTGCTGCAATATCGTGGTTGTTGGTGAAGTTTCGTACCCCAAAGCTCAAACCCAATGATTATCTCGACACAGTCGGCCTTCCACGGGGACAGAAAAAGCGACTTTACACTCTCGTGGTGAAGTTTCGGAACTTTGAGAGAGTCCTGGTCAGGCGATAGGGGGTGGGGCTATCGCAAGCGGTTAGTGTCTTGGCATGACGCAAGTTATGTAGTAATCTCTTGAAAGGCATTGACGCCTGGCCCGCACACACCTACACGAGAGTGTAAAGTCGCTTTTCCGATCTCCTGAGAGGCCTACTGTGCCGCGATAATCATTGGGTTGCCTGCACACACCTGTGCCGCATGTTTCGATTCTGTTATACTCATCAACCCCGCCTCGTCATCATGGTGTTGTACATCGAATCCCTCGAACATCCTTTACTAGCGACATGAGCATCGCACCTCAGGAGATGCAAGAGGCCATCGGCGCTGATGACACTGGAAAGCTTTTGAAATGGCTTCGCGGACATCCAGAGCCAAGCTACGAAGAACTGCAAGAATGTCTAACTAAAGCGATGTTGTCTGGATCTCTGCGTGTGATCGAGACGCTCCTGGACCACGGGGCTACGCTAAGTGACTCTTCAAACAACGCGTTGTTTGCTAGAGCAGAGCCTGCTGCATTTCAGCAACTCATCGATCACGGCTGGGATATCAATAGCACAGAGTTCGAAAGCCCGGCTATACAGCAAGTATCTGGTTCGTTTCAGCAAGCCTTTGACTTACGAAATGACAGCCGAGCGCTGCATAACGAAAGCCTATTGCGGTGGCTACTTGGTAATGGCGCGGATCCAAACGTCAAATCCGTAAGGCGTAGATCGTGTTTGCAACTTCGAACCGCGCTTGCTCAAACGGCGCGACTCGAAGACCCGACGGCACTGCAAATCCTACTGTCTCACGGGGCCGAAATGGATCCGCTGGCATTGTTCGACGCCATAAAAGTCCGCGGGAACACAAACGGCACTAATACTATGACTGTCTTGATCGATCATCGCGCTGACGTCAACTACATGGCACAGAATTGGGCAACGCCGCTTGTCCACGCCGCACACTACGGATCTAAGGAAAAGTATTGTATCTGCTGAAACATGGTGCAGACCCTACTATTCGTAGCAGGGTGAGCAAGATCACACCGGCCGAGAGTGCACACACGCGTAGCGACCAAGAATTGTATGAAATCCTCAAGGCAGCCGAGGCTGAGCATACGCAGTAGCAGAGGAGGCGAATCACTTTCCTGTCTCTTAATGCTGGTCCAGCCTAAGTCTTTTTCCCAATGTCGAGGGACATCGATAGCACCATGATCTTAGTTCTTTTGCTTATTCAAAACATGATCTCGTTTGGGTTGTGCCATTCAACCCCAATCAGCGATGGCGGTAGGTGTTAATCTGAGCTAACTATCGTTTGCCATGTCGCCATCTCAAACGTACTCTTTGATCAATCCTTACGCCATCGTCAGTCGCTTGGTGGCAAGATCCAGCGGCATGATTCGATATCTGAGCCATATTGGTACTGCTCACAACGTCGGAGTGAGAAAATGACACGTATTGGCCTCACGCATAGATGGTCGTGCTACCAGAAACCGCATCCAGAAGGATGTCTCGGCCCCTTAGTCCCCCAATCTAGTCAGTGCTTCTAGGCTAACAGAATGCAGGAAGCGGCACAGAACCTGACGCAGGAGGGGGCGCGTTCCAAGGAGGTGAACGGGTTTCCGGAGGGCCGCCATGCAAGCAAGTCCCGGTACTTTTCAAAGTTTACTCTTCCGAACGATCGACGGAGTATCGTACTGCTGGTGACACTTGCTGTTATATAAATCGCTGCTCTGACAGCTACTGATATGCCAGAAATTAACACAGCACCGAGGACAGTGTGTTTTATCCTTTATTTCCACATCACATTCGTACTTCACTCCGCATCATGGTTCGACACCTCACTTTGATCACTCTGTTCTTGTTCCAGTCAATGTCAGTGGCTGAGATCTTCACGCTTGCCCTGGGCGATATAGCTCAATACTCAGGAACTTTGGTATTCATCCAACAGCTGTTTCAAAACAATAACCCATCTCCTGACAATAACCAGGCTACTACACCGACTCTAACTGGCTCACGTATCGTATTTACGGATCCGCCGAGCCCGAATGACGGTGTCGACCTTATTCTGTCCGAGGAGCTGCACGAACAGATTGCAACTGCTTTGGACGGTGCATGCGTCAACATTGACGACATATGACTCGAATGTATCAATGGCATTCTTGTCAATCCAAAAATTGAACTAGAAGCACGTGAGATTGGTATTGCCGGAATGTCCGTAGCATTCTTGGCTGTGCTTTACTTTCCGATAGCCAACAAGGTCCACAAGTCGAAAGTTGTGCCTGCTGTGCTTCACGTCCCCCTAAACCAAGTAGGGCCTATAGCTTCCGCAGCGCAGGCATCCACACTTGCTTTCGCCACCGGAACTGGGACATCAATGGTTACGATCACGCGAAGGCCTCAAGTAGCCTCGACTACAGTGTAAGGCATCTTTTCGTCAATCTGGAATGCTCGAGTAACCATTGTTAGCTCCAATGCACCGTTTCAAACAACTTTTAGCAGTTCGGTAGGCGATAATGTACCAGGGGACATCGAGATCTACATTCCTGAGTCTCTTGGACAGCGAATGACGGAACTCATCGACAGAAGCCAACAATGCATTCTCGATGACAGCTTTTCCGGTTCTCGAAAGGCTCGTAGTCTGGAATTCAGTGAGCAACTTACTGGAGTCATTTGCGCTACCAAGCAAGTCATTCTCAATGCTTCACCAGGAGCCGCTTTTGAAGATCTTGGCTCTTTGGGGACAATCTCAATTCAGATACCGACTTGGAAGATACCAGAGGTGCAAGATGCCATGGAAGTGGTGATGCAACTCGCCGAGATTTCGTATCATTACATGAACATGAATCCGGAACTGGCGTTGATCATCGCGGGCTTCTCGTTCATGTTGGTGTATCAGAGATCGATAACTGGGACCCCTATATATCCGTCGATCCGTATCCCTGGCACTGAGCTCCAAGGGGACACCACAATATCGGTAACGCCCTCACCTACGATCTTTACCCCTACTATATCGATAGCCTCTACTCTAAGTAGTTCGAGCTCCTCCAGTACGCAGGAATGTTCGGCTTATTGCGGTATGACTGGTGCAATCAAGAGATGCACTACGCAATGCCCGAAGATCACCGGTGCCCCTACTGCCGCCCCAACGGAGTACGCAGTGAGAACAATGACCGTAGAGCCTTGGGTCGTTCCGATCGAGCCCCAGATTCCCATCACAGACGTTTTCAGCTTCTGTATGCCTAACGAAGATACCCAGTTTCCAAGATCAGCGTTCAATGCGACTTAGGCCAACTTTTGCGAAAAAGCAGACGGCTCGACGGAAGACGTCACCTGGATGGTCAATGCCAAAGGAGAGCAATCGCAACTCAACCGCCGACGATTCTGGAGACGGGACACCTCGGACACATTTAATGACTACAAGTTTGCCCTGTGGTGGAGGCCTAAAACGGGAGAGAACACTACCGACTGTGCTTTCTCATGCGAAGAGGCGTTTGAAGGCCTCGCAGAGAACGAATCATGCCAAGCAGGCGACGAAGGAGCTTTCATGGCAAGTAATGGAGGCATCGATATTGGCTGTGGGATGTATTCCTTCACCATCCACCACCAAATTCAGTCTACCGTCAAGTGTCTGAATCACCCACTCGATGCACCAAAAAGAGAAAATGTGGCGTATGGGGGCACGAGCGTGGAGTCGGCTATCCAAACCTGGTGTAGCGACAACAACGGCCATCAGTTTACGTCCAACTCCATCTCAGATAATGTGTACCGGCATTGGGGAATCACGCAACTCGACGTAACCGACCGCCGCTCATTCTGGCTCCGGGCCAAACCAAATGGCAACAACCAACAAGCATCATTCGTGAAAGACGAATGCGTCGCCGCTCTGAAGGAAGGTCTGAGTAAGTGCGATCCAGACTCCGATACATCACACGGCTTCACCGCTACTGTCGGTACCATCGATTACAGCCTGGATCTAAGCGGCGTCACGAAGGACGATAGCCCTCCTTGGGACGAACACCCATCGTTTCCTGCATCAGAACAATTGACCGCGAAAGGCAGTAGTAAGCCCCAAGCGCCCAAGTGCTGGGACGAGACCAGATATGCCACAGGCAGGACGGTGTCTCCGGACGATCTTGAACGAGCAATTGACGGTTGGTGCATTAACGATGCAAAGATCAAAGGCTTCGGTCAGTATGGTGACCAAGGATGGAGATATCCTCCAGACGGTCAGCCAGGTTTCTACCCAGAGAGTCGTAATCCACAACATCTTCATCTCGGCATGGAGACGGTGGAGAATGGGGCGCCGCAACCGTACGACGATATGACGTGGTGCCAGTGAGACTCTTGCCCTCCTGCTATATGTGTTCAGCGTAACTAACGATATTGCAGGGGCTACAATTGGCGCATGGGAAGAGATGATTGCCGGTATGCGTTGCGCAGGTTGTTCAAGGATTGTAACACGATCCCTGATGAGTTCCGCGGTGGCGAGTACATATATCGGTGTGTGACGTACCGTGTGTATTCGACCAACGACTGATACTTGCGGTATCATCGATGAACTTAGTCTCCAAGGCGTTTGTGTTTGGTATATTCTGTGGAACGTGTGAGTCACTCACTAATTGCCCTTGCGTAGAGTAATCTCGTTTCCGCCTATCAGACTATAACTTGTTTTAATCTTGCGAAACATGCGAGTAACAGATTCGAAACTTTCCATCCATACCCATCATGTCATACAGATCTTGCGAATTTTTCCTCTACACTAAAAGCTCGAAGAACTCAGATTTAGTTCTTTTTATTTGCTATCATAATTCCGTGTACACATAGAGATGTTGAGATTGAATTCGTGATTCGGGCATCCTTGGAGGATAAGTAGGATGAGTAGGATGAGTAGAAAAGATCACGGTCAAGTATTCATGAGATGGCTAGGAAGTTAAAGAAAAGAACCATTAAACCCTTAACGCCCTAAAACTAAAGTCTAAATGTCTATGCTCATCTTTCCCCCTTTGTACAATCTGCCGAGCTCCAACCGAGTAAACCGCGCCTTCATCGTCCCGTTGTGTTAAACATCGGGACAGCAATAGAGTTGCTGACTAGCAGGTGGGGAAGTTGTTGCTAGTTCCAAGACCAAAGCAGCCCACGTTGTTCTTCTGGCTAGGACCATCGATTCCAGCTTCCTTCTCAACGCCAAGGTAGTTCTGGCAGATATCCTTGTTCTCGGTGCCGCAAGTAGTAGTGATGGTGGCAGTGTCGCCGTAGTTGGCGTTGATAGCAACAAGATCAGAAGTCATGCCGCTGGCCTTGACGTTCTGGATGACGACATGGCGAGGGCTGTTTGCCTTGTTGTTGGAGCAGTTGCCGCAGCTACGGTACAGCTTGCCCGAGTTGGTGACGGTGTAGTTGCGGATAGTGAGGCGGCCCCTTCCGTTGTGCTGGATGACCTTGTCCTTGGCGCCGGTGGCACCGCCGCCATCGATGAGGACCTCGCCTGGGCCGAGAGCGGTGACAGCGTCTATGAGATGTTAGTTTTCATGGCTTGATTCTTGAGAAGAGACTGTCTCACCTTCGCAGACCTCCCTGAAGTAAACGTTCTTCAGAGTGCAGCGGCCCTTGCAATGGATACCTGTAGAACGTCAGTAGATTATATCTAGAGGTAGGGTGAGCAGTATATTACCGTCGATCTGGTTAGGACCGATGATCAAGTTCGAGATGGTGACACCATCGTCGAGAATGAAGACTGGTGGGCCGTTGGACTCATCATCGCAGGCGACGCCACTGTCATACTCCGCAAAGTTGAAATCTGTGTTCACAGAGATGCGAGAGTTGGAAGCGCGCTTAACAGCGCCAACCCTGGCGGGGATAACGAGAGTTTGGGCAGAAGCCAGGGAAGCAGCGAGAGCCGCAAGAGCGAGAGGAGTGAAATGCATCTTGAAAGAAGGTTGGAATGTATAGAAACTGAACGAGTGATGTGCGTAGAGTAAATGAGTGAATGAGTGAATGGACTGTAGCGAATGTGAAGATGCTGTTGGAGCTGATGATTCTTTTCAACGGGGAGAGCATACAGGTTATATAGTTGAACAGTCTACTCCAGAGATTACCACAACACTTGGTTTCTTGAGACTTCGAAGACTCAGAATACAAGAGCGGTCAGCTCATGGAGGGATGCCATGTAATGCTCCTCCTGGTATCCAGCATCAAGTGTCAGCCGATAGTAGGTGCTTTGATCACACCAAGAACAAACAGCAATCTAGCGTTGTACATTTTGGTCGTCGTAGAGTGCTGTACCTTGGTGGACTCAAGGATGCATGAAGGCCAAGAAGTGTCATGCGCACACGGGACACTCCGCTTAATCTGGCGTCCCCGTCGCAGCTGTCATGGTGTACTGTGGTCATCTTCTAGAACAGCTGATTCTACTTGGCATCTAGCTAGATATCTGCTAGCCTGTTTCGACACGTGGGTGGCTGGTGTTTGACACCGGGGAAACTAGAGTTCGGTCTTTATGCTGTATTGTTAGCGTGGGATGGTGGCGGTGGTATCTCGTAGTCTTGTAGTCCGGCGTTTGCCCTGTAATGGTTCACTGTCTGTGCGTCAATGCGGGGGAACTTCCCACCAAACATGTCCGTGCACGTTTCATCTGCTCTCTCTCATGTGACCAAGGATGATCATGGGAGAGAAACGTATCCTCTTCCAACAGCCATCTTGTGCGAGCCACCTCAGCCGTCTTCAACCGAACCTCCATTGTATTGGTACTGTTTCCTCAATACATGGCACGATTGAGCGACACTACCATACTGAGCCCTGGAATGGTGGAAGATGTCTCACATTCCCAGCATGCACGACATGAAACTGTGGTGTTCTCGCAACAGTCTTCGGTCCGTCCGTCCATGAGGTCGCGTCGCGCCTCACAAAGAGGACAGATCTGTTTCCGCGCAACATTGCTAGACAAGGATTCCGATGGCGAAAGGGAACCAGCTGACGCAACTCCAAAGCTCAAATCCAATGATTATCGTGACGCAGTAGGCCTCTACCGCCGAAAAAGTGACCTTTACACCAGCTGACGCAAACCGTCGCTCGTCTGCGAATCTGGGAGGCTCAATAAGTGTGATTACTAGCTTAGCCGCCTTAGCGTGCTGGAATGAGCGCACAGCAAAACGTTAATGAATTGCTCGAGATAATCTCTAGTAATCAACTACGATACTGAAATGGACGGCAGCGCAAGAGTAGACCGAAAATTCTTAACTCCGACCAGCGACTCGTTGAGTTTCGGTGCTTATCAGATACGAGATTGAAAAGCTCTAATTTGGTACTAAAGAAGTAGTCAAGCCAAAGTGCGTGCTGAAATCGTCTTTATCACCAGTCGATCGTCCACCCTACCTACCCTATTCATACGGTCTCATAACCTCATTCCCCGCCACCGCTTCCTCAAACCCCGGAATCGCCGTCGTATGACACCAAGGCTTTTGCTCAATCTCCTTCCGGATCTGTGTTGCGAAGCACGTCGACCAGCCCTGTCGAGGTAGTTGCCGTGTCACCGCTTCAATCACCTCGCGGCTGACGAGATGGGGTTGCCAACCCATATTATCTAGGTACGAATCAGTAAGGGTCTCTCAAACCGTTAACAAAAGGAAGAAATTCACATACCAAGTTCAGTAGCAAGCTGTACCAACTGTCCCATAGCGCTAATCGTACCCGTCTCTCCAGGATCCTGGTGCCGGATAATCGCTTCAGCAACGCTCTCTGCTTGGATCTTTGGCGCACCGAGTTCTTGTAACTTGGTCAGAGCGATGAAACCGCCTTGGAACTCAAACGACATATGTGTCGACGACATATTCTGCGATGTAGTACCGATATCGTGGAAGAGGCACGTCAGCGCCCAGGTTTCGAGAAACGTGCTGGACTTCCAGTCAGGAAAGTATTGCGTGACGATTTGGTGGCCTGGTGTGTGGTGTTAGTTTGGTTGTAGATGTTGTTTTTTTAAAGCCGAGTTGGGTATGCGGAGTGCGTACCATAAGCGTACACTCGGAGGCTGTGGTTGTACGTCCTTGTGGGCAATTCGCGTTCCGCGTATGCACGCGCTTTCGTCGCCAACTCGCTGTCCGGCCAGATGCTTTTGATGTCGACTGCATCCGCGTTGGTTTGGGGAGCATCAGCGTCTTTGGCGGAAGGAACGTTGGAACGGTTCCTTGGGACGGCGGTCCAGCCATAATCTCCGATTTCGTTTGACATTTTGTTATGTTCTGGAAGAACTTTGCGATGAGATGGATTGTAGAAGAGATAAAATTCGTTGTAGTTGTTCAGTTGGGAGTTGAGTTGACGCAACCTTAAGTAGCCACACGTATCATGATGTACATACGCCTTCCGGCCCAAAAAGGTTAGACTTGACATGATGCCACAACCGCACTAGCAACCACCACGTCAAGTAAGCACGTCGCATTAGGAAAATTGCGATTAGCTACGCGCCTTATCGTCGTTTTGGTCGATTTTGACATCTCCAGACCAACCGTCCTTTTAGTCAGAATGACATCATTTACGTCATACTAAACAACGATGATCATACCCAATGATCGTTGCCATACCATACGCCTCCACTAGGAGACTCAGAGGTGACTCTACACACTTGTGGCTATGACGATCAAAGGACAGAGAGTCAAGCCATATGGGATCAATCGCAAGCATGTCAAACTTTGGAATCGATGTCCATTCTCATCGATCTCAATTACAGAATCACCATCGCCACCATAGTCAGAAGTAGACCAGATATATGTGTCTACATCCCCTGTACTGTGTCTTATCAATCTCTAAATGCATTCCTCCCCATCACGAGAAAACCAACCTATTTTCGCACCTGTTCCCGATGCACTAAAGACTTCAAACAGTTTTCCATTCATTTCCATTCCCCTACCTAAACCCCCACGACCAAACCCAGTCCCCGACCATCACCGCCTCAACGGACTCCTAAACCCCATACTACCAAACTGACTGCCCCCCTTCTTCGGCGTCGTCAACGGATCATTCGCCTCCCCAGCACCAGCACCAGCACCACCAAAACTCCCGCTGGCCACCCTACTCCCCCCTCCTCCACCACCTCCAACACGACCCCCACTTCCTGGCGCCTTGAACCCCACCATACTGCCCCTACTATAAACATCATTCAACATCGTCTCTACGACGCCCGCATCCTCGTATTCCTGCCACTTCCTCCATAGCTTCAACGCCGTGACCGCATCTTCAATGGAATCGTGCGTCTCCTGCTGAATACTCTCCTGCAAAAAAAAAAAGAAAAAGATTTCTCGTCAGCTTTTGCACCATGAACATCGCCCTCAAGCAAAGCTACACACAACAACAAGAAAAAAAAAGGAAATGAAAAGAAGAAGAGGAAGAGGAAGAACATACCTTAAGCACACACCACGCCAAAAACTTCAAATTCAACCTCCTCTTAAAATCCGGCTTAAACCACAACTGACTCGTATCCACCACCTGCGCGCGCGGGACATGAATATTAATCGTGCGAAAGTCATTCGCAAGCGAGTGTCCAACAAACACACATCCCAAGTTCAACAGCAACCACAACTTCTTATACGCATGTTTGAGCGACACAGGCGCATGCGGCGACGTCTCTCTATTCAAATCGCCAGGCGAAATACCAGACCACTCCGTCAAGTAATCCACAACCGTCTCCGTAACCGCAATATAATCGTCAATAAATGGTAGTCCGGCGTGCTCACCTTCGCCGCGACACACAGAGACACGCGCGAGCCCTTTACGATCAGGACGAATTGTTTGACGCGTGCCATCAGCCTTCATTTCGATTTCTTCAGCCTGGAGACGAATAAATTCCGCATCGATCGCGACCGGGTACCCGGGCCGCGGCTTCTCAGCTTCTGCGTGCAGCAGCTTGAATTTCGTTTCTGGCGGGGGCGGATTAGACGACCACCAGCGGTACAAGATTGACGTGTCCAGGTTCTCCTTCCACGAGTCGTCAATCTTGTTGCGAGCAGATTTCAGCTGAAAGGTTAGCACAGACGGCAGTTTCCAGCTTGGTTCGAAACGGAGTGCTTCTTCCTTGGGGATAGGGCGGACGAGGAAGTCGTTGAACAGGTGCCATCTGTCCTCTGAATCCTCTTCTCGCGAAGACGGTGCGGTGTTGATGGTCGCGACGAGATGCGGCTTCTGGTGCTCGCCGCTATTGATGTCCGCGACTATCCCGATGAGCTCGTATACCATGATCTGGTGGACTCCGCGTTGCAAGTGCAGCTTGAGATCCTGACCCTCGAAGCAATAGAATTGGCCCTGATCTACTATGATTCCAATCTCTTGCGGGAGCCAATTGGGTATCGACCACAATAGCTTCGCTTCGTGACTCTGTATAGCAGCGTTAAGCATCAGTACTCCAGGGACCGATTGTATCGTCTTCCGCTGCACCATCTGCTGGTACCGGTTACACTTTGTGCACCAGCCTCTAGTCTGGTCCTGGCGCTCGACGCTTGCCTTCAAGATCTGCGAAAAGGTAGGACGAGGTATGCGTGTGTTCTTCATGACATGCTTCGCCGGGTACACGAGCTCGTTCACAAAGTTCTTGCCACCACGAATGGTCTCGTTGTTGCATTGCGCACATCGCATGCTCGCTTTCGCCTGCGTTTCCAGCACCTGGTCCATGGCTGACGGTCCGGTGTGGCCTGGCAGCATCTGCCGGAACTCCTCTGAGACCTTTTCGAGTAAGAATCGGTTGAGGTTCTGGATCATACTGGTAAGCGCAACATTCGGTGCGAACTCTTCGAGCAGGTTCAGTGAGACTGCATTGGAGAGGCCGCTGAAAGTCTTCAAGAAGTTGGATGCCTGACAGTTGAGGCCAGCCGCCTTTTCAAGCATGTCGATGAGGAAGCCTAGTTCGCAGAGAAGGCATGACTCGAAAAGACAGGGTGACGCAGTGTGTTGTAGCGCAAGGTTTCGCAATAACGGGGTGAAGCGGAAGAGCTGTAAAAGCGGGTTAGCGTAGGAGTTGGTGATGTGCGTCTCCAGGCCGGAGTAAGGTGTTTGGTTATAGTATCTGATAGCAAGTCAGCACCAGCGTGGCCAGCGCGTACTGGAATACATACGCAAAGTCAAAGTCATCAACACCAAACTTGCTGTACTTGATCTCTACGTTGCCGTACATGGCAGGAACATCTTTGCGCGTGACGTCATCGAGATGCAAATCAGTCAAAGTCTCCATGGTCTCCGACGCCAGGGCGTCTGGTTCGGTGAACGACTGCGAGGCTCGCGTCTTCTCGCTCAAGAACTTGGGCGCGGACAACGACTCGCTTACCCTGTCCACCTGCCGTGTTGCTTCAGCCTGGTTCCTGCGCTTTGTTCTGGGATTCTTGGCAAAGTAGCCGATCTCGGTGCGGGTCATGTTGTTGAGTATCGCGCTGTCGATCTTGGGTGGAGGAGCGCCGACTTCGAAGACCAGATGACTAGGCCAGCTCGAGAGCAGTTGTTCCTTGTAGTATGGCATACCGACAGTGCTCAGGGGCCTAGGAAGTATCAGCGATCTGCATAATGTCACGGTGAATAAACCTACGTATCGGGGCTCCAGTCCATCTGCGGCGGCGGTTGGGTATTGTGATCGGCCGTCTCGGTGGGATTACTGTATTCTGGGAAATGCACCTTGGTAGGAGAACCCCACAAATGAATCTGAGAGTTAGAGTCTGCCAGCGCAATAGCCTCACCCGACGGTGCCATCTCGAAGCCAGTGAGGTAAGAGTCGTAAAAGTTCAGCTGCCGGAGGTTGGCCGAGTCCGGGTTCATGAGATCGATGACCTGCATATGGCCGTTTTGAGATGCTATAAAAGCCGTGGTGGACATGCGGGGGTGCATGCGCACAAAGGCTGCGCCCGTGTGGAATGGGATAGGAGGCAGCTGTTTGAGCGTCTTCAAGGAAAAGACGTTTGTAAACGGGTCGAGCATGTACGCATACTGTTGTCGAGGAGACCAGCCACATGTTGCGAGAAAGTCGCCCTTAGCGTCCATGTCGCTGATGCTACCAGTGTGTCCCTCGAAGACTTTGATGACGGAGAGCGAGTTCGAGTCTAGGATGTGGATACCGCCGTTCTTAGTAGCGGCACAGAGGTATTGTCCGGCGCGCTTCATAATGGTATACTGTGCTTCGGCAGGGAGCTGCTGTCTGTCAGCGCATATACGCTTCTCCCAACACACGACATACCGTATGCGTAATCACGCCCTTTTCCACGTCCACTTTGAACATTTGCTCCTGACATCCTGCGACCAGAATCTCGCGCGTGCCTTTTGAGGTAAAGTTCATACATTTCATGTCCTTGAACTCGGCGCTCCTATACGCTGATAGTCAGCCGCTGCCCATGTGCGTCGTTGATGCCCGTCCTGTAGCCAACGTACGTCAGATGCCATTGTGTGAGCCCGCGGCGGTGGGAGTAGTGGACACTGTGCCTAGAGATGGACAGCACGCCCTTGTCGGTGAAGAGAAACTGCTTGACGGGGCCATCGGGTGTCGCATGTCCGCGGTACGAGGTATAGCGTTCGAGATGAGGGCCGAAGAAGGACGTGACGCGCCCCTGCTAACGTGTGAGTTGGACTGCACCCAGCACGGATCGTGTGTGAACGTACTCACTTGGTTGTTTCCTGTCCATAGCAGTTCTTGCGTCGTGTCAAAGGCGAATGTAGATATGGGCACATTGGGAACATGTGGTCCTGGGGGCGGCAGTTGAGCAATGGCTAGCTGTGCAGTCGTCAGTCGCCAGTCGCCGGGTGCATATTTTTGGGTCCCGAGGGCGGCATACCTCATCCCAGTCCGCCTCCATGCTTCAGTCGCGTATTGCAGTGCAGTCCAGGAGCTCGACCGGGCAGCTCCGACATGCCTTGTGCTTGTTTGTTGACAGGCGCGTCGCGGTCGCGGTCGCTGAGGTCTTGCGGCGTGGGGTGAGGTCCGAGCTAAGAGACGCGAACATGTGTCTTGGTGGGACCGCGGGGCATCCGGGAGCAAAGCCGCGCCCATCACGTCCGAGGGCATGGGTTGTAGTACAGCACACTTCACGGCCATGATAATATGCACGCACAAGTATTTTTGTCATGTATTTCATTCCTACAAAAGACTTCCAGCACTACGCATATGATCGACTACTTGATGACCCCGCAAAGATGGTGCATACAACAAGTGGCTACCGTACGTCCGCATGGAAAGAAACGAAGAAAAGTATCTCTTACCTGACACCATGTCCGGTCCTAGCCATCGAAGATGCTTGACCAGCAATGTCAGATGAAATGGGTATAGAGCGCCTATCGAGCGGTCGTGCTTAGTGAGCTGGCTCAACAGACGAAAGTGCGCACCGAAGAGTCATACCGAAAATATGCAAATGCCGTAAACTTCGTCGAGGTACATGCAGATGTCGTGACAAGCCGTGGTGCGAGAAAACCTATGGCGGGTTAGCTCCGTCTTCTTCTGCAGAGCGAATAGCTTCGGTTCTCGGTCAGCCATGGATCACTCCATGTAGCTGTACAACCGCGCATGCCTAGGTCTGGAGTTGGCCCAAGGGCAACGTAAGCAAGAGGTTCAGAGTATCAAAATGATCTAATGCCACAGTCACATACCACAAAGTGTCCGATGACGGTCCGTCGGTATACTCAGAAGCGCTTGCGGTCGGCCGAATACTCCTCGTCCTTTTCGGCGTCTCCCTTGTGGTCGTAACGCTGGCGCTTGTGGGTCTCGGTCATGCCCTTGCCGGAGCCTGTGAAGCCAACTGTGAAATGTTAGCGGTGGTGTAGGACCAAGGAATGGAACAGTTGCCCACCTCGGCTGCCAGCATCAGTGCTGGTGCGGAACATGGACTCCTTCTTGACAACACCCTTCTTCGCGCCCTTGCTCTGGAAGTCGGCCCAGTTTGACTGCCTCTTCTTCAAAATCCCCTTGTTAGCTATGCGACTAGGCTTCTTGTCCTCGTTTACCTCTAGAACAGCATTCTTGCCAGTGTGCGCATTCGGGTTCATGCTGGCCGGTCCCGAGATGACGTGGGCGCTCGAGACAACCGGCGCAGGCGGCGCAGCGACAGAAGCCGGCTCGGCCTCTCGCTTGCGCTTGTTCGCCAGAGGGCGTACGGCGGTGCGGTCGACAGTCAGTGTATCGTCGTACTCGATGAAGCGGACGAGATACTTGGGCGCTGAGACGGAGCCGAGGATACTCTGAATCTTGGCCTTGTACCAGGACCTGTCAGTCCACTGCGCCTCGCAGATGTCACCAATGCTGAACGAGACTGCCTTCTCGGGCTCCTGCTTCTCCATGGCCTTGCGCAAAACGGGGTGCTTTTCGGGATCGAACTTGGGACCTGCGGGCTCGGCGGGCGCCTGGGGGAGCTGGGCTTCGAGGGCGGCGAGCTCGGGACGCAGTCGCTCGAGCTTAGCATCGTGTTTGGCGATTTCGTTGAGCATGTCGGTGCGCATGACGGTCATCTCGTCGGAGCTTCCGGTGCTGGCAATCAGCTTGTCCATTTCTGCGAGCTATGCAGTGTTAGCCCAGTCACTGCCATGGCTTGGAGGCGCGCAACTCACGCCCTCGATCCATCCTGCGCGGAGTCCCTCCTCCTCAGCAATTGCCTGCTTCTTGGCATTGATGGCGTTCTTCGTATGCTTGATATGGTCCGCCATGTTGTCGTTGACTCTGATGGGTGTGGCGTTGGTGGTGTGGGGTTGAATTGTTGCAAGTCAAGTCGCGCCAGTGATTGAGGAAGTCGCGACAGGCAGTGACGCTGGACTAGGCAGGCGTTGAGCTTGGCACCGGCCCACCTAGCCTAGACCCTTTTTTCTCCACGCTTCAGCCCTGCTAGTTAGCGAGTGAGCGCGTTTCAATGCGGTAGTGAACCGTCACCTCGACTTTACCACCTGGCTGCATGTTCAACTAAGGGTCCTCTGCCATTTTGACAGGTGCACATCATGCAGATTTGGGCCGGGTTTATCATAGTCTCTCTATTCTACCACGGTGCTTGGCATTCTTCCGAGCCAGGAGCCTTGGCACCATTCCGCGCGACTTCACCAACACTAGTGGACGGAGAATTCGCATACAGAAGCCTGGCCTGTCAGGAAAAGACTTTTTGAAATGAGAAGAAACGTGGATGTTCGCTGTCCCAAACTCGTGATGCACATGACAATGACGCATCATGCGTGATGCTGAATCAGAACCCTGGAAGCATCTACGCCTCTCGCAGTCAACTCCCCAAGACGGCACTGTTTCTCGGTGGACAGACGTGAGTCGACGTCTAGTTTCTGTGCGAGGAACATGGCTTGGCTCCATGTATAACATGACGAGCACGTCTGCAGAGTGTGAACGCCACTTGAAAAACAGCCCCAGAGGCAACCGCAGTCGTCCGCGTCGAAATAAATGGTACAAGAGACGGCGTGTGCCGTTGATGTACGTTACTACGTATGTGCCTTGCCAGGAACAGGACGCTATGATCTGCACGTACTGGTCTGTTTGAAAGTCTTCGATGGCGTTCTTCCCCTACCCCTCCAAGCTTTGTGCTTATCAATCACCGCGCAGGGAACCTCATGCTCAACCTGACGCGCAGCTGCGCCCTTCTCAAACGCCGCGCCTCTGCGAAAACAGTCACATCGTTTAATCCAACCTATCAGTGACGTTGCTCGTCCGTTCATCTCTTCTCGGCCGCATTGTGACAGGCCAGCGTTGTTGCTCCGAAAAGTCGCCCGACCCAAGCTGCTAGGGTGCCGCATACGGCATTAGACCTGGCGTCCAGGCTGTGAGGCTGCGAATTGACCTGTTACGCCATTCCTCCTTCACCATCTGACCACCTTGCACACAATTTGTCTCCCTTGCCCGTTGTCTGCTCGCACTCCCCTCTGACATCGTTGGAGTGAGTGCGCTACACTCCCAGACTGCCCTGGCCTTGTACAGGCCCCCATCCCCCGACTCGCCCACGACTCGTCCGCCCTCTGAAGACTCGTCGCCTTTACGCCAGACGTCGTGCGTCACCAATACCAGCTTCCCGTACCCCCGCGTGCCCGCATTTTCTACCTTCTGCGGCACTAGGGTGGCGAAAACGGTTATCGCACGTGGTTGACCGATTGCGCCAGCCCCTCCGCACTTCCGCATCACTGCGCGGCTCGTACCATCGACACCACCCACAAGCTCTACCAAGAGCTGCACACAACACCACAGTCCCCGCAATCCCTCAGGTGCAATTGCAATGGCAGGCACTACCAACGACTTCCAGAACGGTGCGCCCTTCTACCTCGATGCGACGCAGCAGGATCTCCTCCTTGCCGCTTTGGCCTCGAACAACCAGAACCCAAACGACCTCTTCTCCGCCGGCTTCGACAACGGCTCTAGCAACAAGCAGTCTGCCAACAATGCGCAGTTCCAATATCCCCTCGACAGCCTCGATCCCGCATACTTCACCTCGCCGCAGCAGCAGGCGCCCGCGAACAACTTCAACAACAGCGTCGACGAGAGCCCGTTTGTCGACTACCTAGACGGAGACAACAGCTTCGACTTTGACAACGCAGACGGCGACATGATCGGGTCGCTGCCTGGCGACACGCCCGCCGACTCAAACGAAAAGCGGAAGAGCCCGGGTGACGAGGGCGACGACGATGACGAGGGCGGCGGCAAGCGCAGAGAAGGTGAAGACAAGCAGGCGAAGAAGCCGGGGCGCAAGCCGTTGACTTCGGAGCCTACGACTGTAGGTGAAAAAGAGGATGCTTACCGTGTATAAACTAACAACAGCTTTAGAAGAGGAAAGCGCAGAACCGCGCCGCCCAACGAGCTTTCCGAGAACGCAAAGAAAAGCATCTCAAGGATTTGGAGACCAAGGTGCAAGAGCTCGAGAAGGCTTCCGACGCCACAAACCACGAGAATGGTCTCCTCCGGGCCCAAGTGCAACGGCTGCAGATGGAACTCCGCGAATACCGCAAACGACTCTCGATGAACAGCTCCGGAGTGACACGCACCCCACCGCTTGCTGGAGGCTTTAGCTCGATGCTGAACAACAGCAGCAGCAACAACAACTTCTCTTTCGAATTCCCGCGTTTCGGCGGACTCCCGGGCGCTCAGCTCCTCGACAACGGTCCTCTGGCCAAGAAGCCTGCATCGGTTTCGACGAATGCATCAAGTCGACACAACAGCACCGGCGCTGCCCTTAGCCCGGCTACCAAGGCTAATGACCAGCTCACAAATTCTCCTGGCGCCATGACGGGCAACGGCCAGCGCTCGGGCAGCCTGAACGGCTTCTTCGGCTTCGACAGCAGCAAGTCCAACAACCACGACACTCCCCGCAGCAACACCGAGAGCTCCACTGGCTCGCAATCACGCGTCTTCCAGTTCAACAGCGGCTCGTCCAGCCACTCCGACTCTCCCTCCAACTCGTCCACATCGCCCACCAACCAGGACTCGTCGTGCGGGACGACGCCAGAGCCAAGTCATACCTCGCCGACGCAGCAGGCGGACACAATCAAGGACGGATATGTGTGTCACGGAAACTCGGAAGGTGAGGTTCTCTTCTGCGAAAAGCTCAACATGGCCTGCGGCAACCCTCGTAATCCCATGCCCCGTGCGATGTCCACATCTGACGACAAACCTTCTCCTGCAGTCTTTTCACCCGCGCTCTCCTCCAACGCCAACAATAACAAATCAACCGCATCGCCGCCCGCGCCCCTCAACGGCATCGATTACTTTGCGAACCAAAACGGCGGACAATTCGATCCCATGCTTTTCGGCGAGTACCGCGACACGCAGAGTGCGATTGTGGGCGATGGCAACGACTTTACGAATGGCTTCTTCAACGATGCGTTTCTCAACACGGGATACGCGTCGCCGTTCCACTTTGGTGATACGCCGGCTGCGGTGCAGAAGTCGAATCCGCTCGAGGAGATTGAGCGGATTCAGGACGGTGAGGATGAGGTTGTGCCGGGCGAGGATACGAATTCGTTGTTGAATTGTCATAAGATTTGGTATGTATATCTGGAAACGAAGGGGAGGGGTTATGTGCTAACGTTGGTATTAGGGATAAATTGTCGAGTCGACCGGATTTCAAGGATGGCACGATTGACATTGATAACCTTTGCTCTGAATTGCGGGCCAAGGCTCGTTGTTCCGAGAGCGGTGTTGTCGTGGATCATAAGGATGTTGAGGCGGCACTGAAGCGTCTACCCAAGGATAAACTCCTGGGCTGAAGTGTGTGCGTGCCTGCTTCGCTTTTCTCCCCACCTTGTTTTTCTTTCCGCGGATATATACCTTGCATCGGGAATATGTATATGGTGCTTCAAAGGCGTAACATGACGTCCTATCTGGTCAAAGGTGCGGAGTGGCTATGGGAGTTTTTGGTCTACTTCTTTTTTTTCTCAGTTGTCTTCATTTGACGGCCACAAAGTCACTCGTTGAGCGTTTTGCTTGCTAGGCAGCTCGCAGAGATTTATGATGGAGGGAGAAGGAGAAGGTGGACGATGCGCATACTGGCGTTTTTATGATGACATATGAAAGAGGGCCATGTGGAATATACTGGTCTGGAAACCAAAGTCAAGGTTTGGTTGGTGCTGCGTATGAATCTCAACAATCTCTGCTTCGTTCTAGGGATATGTGTATGTTGAATGAGAATAACGTTTTTTGTTATGACGATGTCTTAGGTTTGGTGAATGTGAGGATGCGTGTGGTGGAGAAGATGGGGGGATGTAGTGGGGACGTGCGTTGGGGGGGATGGGGAAGTATAAAGGATGGCTTTGGGGCGGCTCCAGGGGAGGTTTCTTATATTCCTCAGATTTTTCTGATTTACTCCAAATACTCATCCTTTACCTCTTGATGGTGCCTGGTCTTCCTCTTTTCCTCGGAAGAAAAGGTTATTCAAAAGTTTGTCATGGTGTTTCGCTCTCCTGTGTCGTCGAGCTTCATTCAAAAACCCTACCTACTTTGAAACTTTTTTCCTCCTCCCAAGCTATCAGACGCCCTATTCTTTCTCGACAACGTCCTCAAAAAAAAGACCACAAGCGATTCATGAGCCCTGCTCGTTTCGAAATAAAGATGAGATCCTCCCATGAATTCCGCTGTTGCTTGTTCTCTTCCAACGACATTGAAACCCCCCCCAAAAAAATCGACATGTCAGCCGGATATTTGCTTTTTCCGAATAATAACAAACAGAGAGTATGGATTGCTGGATTGCTGGACCTTCTGTCAAGAATACAGAGACGAAATGGAATGTGCGGTGGTGGAGTGCATAAAAGTCTACCTCTGAGGCATTGGGACTTGCACTCCTACACTCTACACTTTTCTCTATTTTCTCCAAAATGAAGGGTTAAACACTAAATGGTCCTCTGCTTTCTTCGAAAACTGTAACCTTGCATCACTGTTATGGCTTTGCTACTCTGTCCGGCCCGTCTCTAAAACCGATAGGTATCCCTTGTATGGTGCCTGCTGTCTTCCGGGAAACAGTTGAAAGAAGGGGAATGAATTGCGCTGCTGTGTCTTGTTACAGGTTGTCAAAAAAGGACTAAGAGAATACGATGATGCACTGCGCGAGAACAAAACTAATACAATTTGGGTCGATGAGGAGGTTTTGTGCTCGGCTGCCTCACGAAAAAAAAACCCGCCACCACGCGTTATGTGCAGCTTGTTGGGTCAACCTTGCACTATTCACCTCGGTGCAAAAAGAGGGCATGGTACTTCTAGCTTGGTTGGACTTGCCAGTGGAGACAAACGGATGCCGCGCATTGCATGTAAAAGCATATCTCGGGGTGGCTCAACGTCTTGTCTCAAACTCAACTATTCCTCAAACTTCTTCAAAACTGTTTCATACCAGCTGATGGTGACTGCCGCTTCCAAAAAAAAAAACTATATCACAAAGTAATGGGTGTGCCTGCTGGGTCTTTTTCAACTCTACAAATCTAAAACCACAAGGGAATAGCGGATGTCAGCTTCTTGTTGACACGCTCAAGTCCCTATCGAAGCCATCGCCGCGTCGATACATGAGTTGAGGTCTAAATGAAGAAAGACATATGTTCATGTGGCTGGGCAGTATACACACTACTCGGCCGAGAACACAATCTCGTGTTTCTTGGTGGGAATCTGTCTCAAAATCGTACGCTTTGGAATATGCGCATGTCACAGGTCTCCAATGACATGCCCCAATCCAGTTACTTTTGAAGGTTCTTCTGAGCTTTTCCCGGACGGGGGCTTAACTCTTGACCATTCTAAGACTTGGGGTTGTTGAGCCATATATGGGTCATATATGGGTTTGGTCATTCCAACATATCATCTCTGCGCAAATATTATCTACTGGCTTAACATGCCAGCCCATGCAACTAGGTACCTTTTTTTTGAATGCTTGCCTCCCGTTGTGATGTATTTTCCCATGCACATCCGCTGTGGAAGCTTATCAAAATGCGAGCAATGAAAATTATGTGGCGCTTGGGTTCAAACACTAGAGCCTCTTTGTTGATGTCGCGGTGTCTCCAGTACACATGGGCAAAGATAACAAGCCTTTCGGTTTCAGAATAGTGTGCATCAAGATAGACAACAACAGTCGTTATATGTTACATATGCCAGAACAAAATGCCACCCTGTCTAATCCCACGAACGAGAACTGAAGCCTGTCTCAACGATCGTCCTGTTTGATCGCCTCTTCATGAGTGTTTCAAAAGCCAAATCACCGCCAATCCGCCGGGTCATCACTATTTCTCGCTTCGTCTCTCGCCCGTGCCCTCTCTTTCTCTGTCTCCTCCTCGATCACGCTAACATCGACTGTCTTCCTGATCCCCTCACCACTCAAGATATTTTCCTCACTTGAGTTCCTGACGCCGCATGGACTGAGATGGCTCCGGCTCGTCCTCTTTCCCGCTGATAGAATGGAAAACAACTCAATCTCGTCTCGTGAAGCTTTCTTTTTGGCGTATACGGCGCCGCCGCTGGTGAATGTGGGGTACCCGCCGGTGAGCTGATTCGAAGGGGCGGAGGACGAAGAGGAGAAAAACCTCACGAAGAGAGGGCGATAAGCCGGGGCGGAGGCAGACATCATGGCGACATTTGCTTCGATCTGGGAGAGGAGAAGGATCTAGAATAGTGTTAGTTGATCTGCGATATCTCTGTGTATGATCTAGAGGAGACGTACGAAAATGCCATCGTATCCGGCATCATCGGTCACCGTGTAGATGTGGAGAGCGTAGAGACGCAGGACAGAGGCTACCACGGCAACGCATCCCACCATGAAGATTCCCGTGAGCGCGACTGTATCTCATGGTCAGCAGTTGTTCATTTTCGCCCAACAACGGCATACAGGTTGACGTACGACGCTTTCGTGGTTGCATGTTCAGTTGTTTGAACACTTTGAGCGGCATCACCAAGATAATCACATCGGTGATGATATTCACCGATGCATTGGCAAAGTACATCTTCGACATATTGATACAGCCTTCCGGAAATTCGGCGCGCCACGCCCGTGATGGTTTGGCGCCGCATTCAAAAATATTGACGAAGGTTACGGTGATGGTTTGTATGACGATGAAGCCGGCCGCATAGTAAACCCAGCGTCGAAAGTTATGATGCGTGAAGATGCGATGGTATAAGGCGAGAATGCTGGCTTTGACGAAGAACAGTGCCCATGGATAGAACAGCTGGTAGACATACCTACTCAGACGTAAGATTAGCAAAAGAAGACGGCGAGTAACAGCATAAGTATTTTCACCAGAGCTTGAGGGTCGGTACCAGAATATCATCGAACTGGAGATCTTTGGACCTTCGTCTACGTTTGTTAGTATGTGGCGGTTTTGATAGTACAGGCTATTCTGACTTACCCAGTACCATAACTGATTTGTAGTCCACTCTGGATACTCAGCCCGATCGTGACTACCAAGGCGGTCGACATGAAGTAATCGTCCAACCCCACATGGCGGACAAGTACTGCACGGCAGTACAGTCTGAGTGAGATTGCTATCAACGAAAAGAAAAGAAGCACCGCGACAGTAATGAGCACCGGTAGCTGGCGTGAGCCATCATCCCACGTGATGTGGGTATTGTCAGCTCCCATTGTGCCAGCCAACTGCGCGCGTAGATCTGGGCAATACTGCTAGAACGCATTCTCATGTATTTGATTATAAGATACAGTAGATTGTCAACTGCGCCGTATAAGGCCTCGTCTACCGTGAGTCGTGCGCATTCCATGTGAACGGAAGCGAAAAGAGATCTAATGAGATGAACGATCCACCAATCCTACGGCGTCGCGAAAGCCATGGTGTGCGGCCTATACTGCAGCTTGTATCGAAAGTAGTCATAGGGTTCAGCGAGCTGCCGCTCCCTAAGGGTGATCTGGTTTGAGTAGCTTTTTCAGTGAATTCCTTGACGTTACAAGGTTTCTGGCGCCCTAAGCATGGAGTATAGTAATCGACGAGGTGATCCATTGACCGCACGACAGGCAATCTTGCTGAGATGACAACGTTGTCCAGTCATCTGGAATGGATCGAATGATTCTGACTGTGGACGATCTTGCAGGTACGATCGAAGACGAAGGGATGATCTGCCAAGACCGCCTCCATGCTCTAGTCCCAATTGAGTCACGCGAAGCGCCCCAAGGCAAATCCCTCCCTTCCCCAGCGTGGCGCACGATCAAACATCGACCCGCATCTCCCATGGGACAACACGCGCATCCTCCATTGAGTGCAGGTTCAACCTGTCACTTCCTGTCCGTTTTCAAGAATTCGCATTCGCAATACTAGAGCTATCAATTCTGGAATATCCGATCGATCCGTCACTGTACCTGCGACGGTCGGTTCGAACGAGTCACTCGGAGAGCGGGCGGCCTGGTGGAGCACCATGCTTTGCTTCACTCCGCGGGTGCATACCGCTGGTTGATAGTGACAAGATAACCATCACACCAAAAGCTTATTTCTCATACAGCCCTTCCAGTCAGTCGCCAGGTTTATAGTTTTCTCTTGCCGCATTCGCAACATCGGCACACGCGGAATAAAATGCCGATGATGCCTAACATCCTGCAGGATGCAGTTGCTTACATCCCTTGCTTTTGCCGGCCGATTGCATGCGACCAGACTCGTTCCATCCTCGAAGATCCAATCAGACGGAGAACGTGTTCACCTAGGGGCGAACAGACCAGTGGGCGACAACACGCAATAACTTTTCCACGTCGAACCCGCCACCCATTGTTTAGAGCGCTTCAGCACGACACCTCTCTTCGCGTACAAGCAGAGCCGCATGCATCACATCCTCAGGCTCGACATCAGAAATCAAGCCACCACGTGTTTACTGAATCACGCAGATTGTCGGTTTCTATATTCCGGTGGCCAAATTGCATCCTGTCGACTCAACATATCCTGTGCCACATTGGCGGGCGTAGACCATGAATCGCTTTTGTGGAGACCCCCGGACCCTAGTATCTCCACCAGAATGCAAAAGCGTAAATCCAAATACAGATTCGGTGCTTGCTGCGCTTGAGACTGCATCGCAGCGCCGCGCATTAGCTTGTCGTATTCGAAGGCCCAAGGGAGGCGTGGACGCACGCTGGTCAGCACAATTGGATTGATTGAAGAACGCATAAGAACCTCAAAGTTCGTCGTACCAGGAATGATGAGCAGGAAACCGTCTGTACCGCTGGCAAGTACCGCTGATAGCCGATCCACCAAGTTCATCAGGCACCATGGTCAAGCTTCAGCTCATTGTTTCATCGCTTTGCTTGGCATCTTTGTCAATTACAGCAGCGCTTCCTACCACAAACTCTGCCGCGTGCACAAACCCTATCAAACGGCTGGAATGGTGAGACAGCCCCACTTTGGCATACGATCCGCTTTTGCTGACGCAGACGTCATAGGAGGCAGTTATCGGATCCTCAGAAAAGGAACTACATCAATGCCGTCCTTTGCTTGACCACCAAGAAAGCCAAGTCGGGAATTCCGGGCACTATCAATCGATTCGACGATTTTCAGGCTATCCACGTCGACCAGAATGATCACATCCATTTTGTCGGACATTTCCTGCAATGGCATCGTTACTTTATCGCCACATGCGAGAAAACTCTTCGTGAGGATTGTGGCTATACTGGGGCCCAGCCCTACTGGGATTACACTTTGGATGCGGAGCCTCAGAATCCTACCTCTACCCGTCCTTACGATTCCGAAATTTTCCAACCCGATACCGGATTTGGCGGCAATGGTGTCAAGGTTGAGCCTACGCCCGAGCAAAACTTCCTCAACCTCACCGGAGGGACTGGCGGCGGCTGCGTTCAGACTGGTCCATTCACTGCCGATAAATTCATGGTGAACTATCCAGGTCCACCATCTTGCCTGCGTCGCGACTTCATGCCCACTCTCCTCAACACCTGGGCAGACCCGAAACTGGAGAAAGCTCAGCTTGAAGCACCAGATTTCGTGACTTTTGACCGCACGATGCAAGGCTCGAAGACCACTTTTGCCCCTAACATCCATGGCAGTGGCCATTTTGGCGTTGGTGGTGTCCTAGGACAGGCCGGCGATCCCGCCAATTCTCCTGCCGAGCCGCTTTTCTACTTGCATCATGCCAATCTAGATCGCATCTATTGGCAGTGGCAACAGCGCGATTTGCAGGTTCGGCTTCGAGAGGTGGGTGGACCTGTCTTCGCGGAGGATTACTTCGGCAAGAATGTCACGCTGGATTTCGAGATCAACATTGGAGCGTTGGCACCGAGCAGGAGATTGGAAGACCTGATGCACATTCAAAGAGGTCCATTTTGCTATACTTACGAATAGCCTTCGGTCAGAAAGTTCGTGGTCCTACATTACATGATGTATAACATGTCATGATAACGCCCTCGAGCTGCCAACCATGCAGCACGCCAGCCGCTCCTGTTTTTCCTTCTTCGGTGTCTTGGTGTCATGTCAGATGCGTGGGCAGAGAACGAGTAAGATCACAGGCGCTATGATAGGGCCAGAAGTAGTAGCGCTGCTGAATCAGCCCCGCCCACTTAGCCGAGCCATCAAAGTCCGCACATCAGCCTTGTTTCCATTCCGCTTTTCTTGTTC
Source organism: Alternaria dauci (assembly GCF_042100115.1). Lineage (NCBI taxonomy): Eukaryota > Fungi > Ascomycota > Dothideomycetes > Pleosporales > Pleosporaceae > Alternaria > Alternaria dauci. The sequence goes on from NC_091272.1 coordinate 6,798,455, forward strand.
CCCAGTCTCTACACTACATGAACTCTGATATCTATGCGGCTTAGTCGCCAACCCCGGGCTTTGCAGCCGGACTTGAAGTCATTCAGACTGTCAAGTTCGGCTGCCCGATGTCTTCTTTCCAATCACTTTGATCATACAAAAATGATCAATTGATCGCCATAGGGCTCAACTAACCGCGTGTCAATAAGTTCCGGCATCACTAACTATCGATCCATTCAGCGTCTCTATCTCTAAGCAAAGGTACAGAGATGGTAGTATTAGTCCTTCTTAGCAAAGGTTCCAAACTCAATCCACCACCCACCCACCTACTCATCCCCATCCCCATCCACCCCCGGCGGCAACGCCGGAATACTAAAGTCCTCCAAGCTAGCCCACTGACTGCTCTTGCCCCACGCACTCCCCACTCCCGTCGCCTGCGTCATCCCCACACCCGTCTCATCCAACAACGGACTACTACTCCCCCACCCCTCAACACCCGCTTTCTCCGGACTAGGAAAACTACTCGGTATGAACAGCGGCGGCGGTTTATTCGGCGACGAGAATAGTGCAGGCTGCGAGCTCGGTATGCGGTGAGGCGTTGTGTGTGTGCTGCCAAACTGCAGAGTGCGCTTGTGACGCGGTGTAGTGTGAGTGCGTTGAGTGATTTCGTCGACGGTAGTGGCTTGGCTGGGATGGTATGCGGATGCCTGGTGTTGGTGCGAGGGGGCTGTTGTGGTCTGGGTTTGACGAGGAGGTCGCGGCGTCGCAGCGTAACTGAATGCATCGGGTGCTGCGCGCATACTGGACGATTCGGGTGGGCGTGCGTGCACGTATTGTGAGTATGAGAGCCATTCGTTTTGGAGCTGTTGTTCTGCTTTGCTGGAGTGCGATTCTTGTGTCTCGTGCTCGGGGGAGCGAGGGACTTGGATGGCTGAGTCGTCTGGGTCTGCGGATTGCTGGATCGAAGTTGATGGAGGTGGTGGTAGTTGTCGCCTGCTTGATTGTGGTGGCGTTGGATTTGGTGATGTATGGTTTTCTTCATCGGATGAATCATCGCCGATGACCATGGGTGTAGACGGACATGTGTATTGAGTGTACTCGCCGATGACTGGAGGCGTTGAACGGAGCTGCTCTGTTTGGGGAGGTAGTTCTCCTTCAGTACTCATGGTAGCGTCGCATGGAATTGGTCCTTCTCCATTTGGCAGGTCTGACTGGGTTGTGGGTAGTATTGTCGCATCTTCGTCGTCGCCGTCGCTGACGTCGTTGTCGTAGTCGTAGTCGTACTCGAACTCTTGCTTGACAGTAACCGACTCCGTGGGGTGCGACGAGCTTCGTCCAGTTGAGGATTTGTTCGGCTCGCCGAGCTCAGGAGAAGGCTCGTTGTGACCTCTTAGTGTGGGCAGATTATCCGATTCCTGCGATGCCCTAGATTCGTCCATGGCATCCTCCCCATTCGCATCAGCACATGCTTGATCGATCTTATCAAGCATTGCCTGAGTATCGGCGCCAATGGTACTGCCAGGCGCATATTCGGGCCGGCTAAACAGCAATTGCCCACTTCTATCCTTGGGACGTTTGTTCACAGGTAGGTCTTCTTCGATCAGGCCCTCGTCCTCGTCTTCAGAGTCTTGGATCGTGCTTTCAAACTTTCTCAGTGTTGGCGGGGGTATCGGGGTTCTCGACGGCATCTGGAATGTCACCTGCTTGCGTTTCGAGGGCGTCTCCGGTGCCAATATCGGGTTGCTCGAGCATGTCTTGAGAGGCGATCGGTGCAGTTTCTGTGGAGAAACTTGAGTCGACAGGGGCGAATCGGCTGGCGATTGGGAAGAAGGAATCTCGCGAACACGCCGCTTCTCTGGAGTTGACAGAAGGCTGAAACGGGCTTTGCGAGTCTTGTGCTGTTTCTGCGACACGTGAGAAGCGTCTCCGGTCGCTGCGGCTCGCGGTACGTTCCCACGTCTAGTCGCTCGGGTCGTTCTTGTGACGGGTGCTTCGATGAACTGCGTGGGTTTGTAGCAGTCTTCGTAGTCCTCATCCACCTCGTCTTCCACCGATTGTAACACCACGTCGGGAGTGTCTTGGGTGTCTGCTGTAGGCTCTTTCTTGATATCTTGATGTCTCAAATTCTGCTTTATATCCTCTGGAATATCATATGCGGCGCCCTGTTCTTTGGCGCCATTGCCCTCAACCCGGTGAAGCCCTTGCTTCGCCAGTCGCTGCGCTACAGCATCACCGTAGGTCTGGCTGTCCCGTTGTTCTGCCTCCACATCGCTCAATGCCTCATCGATATCCTCATCCGACACGACTTCTTGTGCTCGCAAGTCTGGTACCATCTGCGTCAACGTGCGCTGCTTCCTGTCGTTCTCGCTTTTGCCACGACCCCAGCTCAAGCGCGAGCCCTGTTTGACGGGCTTGAAGTCTGGTTCCTCCGAGTCCGGCAGCGGTTTCCGACCATCGATCAGTTGTGTCATTGTGGATTGCCGGCGCAATGTTCGTTCCCGGGTGGTTTTGGTAGCTGTCGCATCGTTCGCATCATCGGCATCGGTTGCCACGCGTTTCGAGCGACGGTGATTCTTGGGTGAGACGACTGCTCGTCTGCGCTTTGACGTCGGTTCTACCGGCTTCTCGTCTTCAACACTGTCTTGCGGCATTACATCGCTACTCCTCTTCTCGCCCTTCCCCTTTTTCTTGTTTGTCAGGTGCTGCTCTTCTTCCTCCTTGACATACGGCTCAACTGGAACTCCTCCACCCTCTTCATCTTGTTCCAAATCTTCATCGCTATCCTCATCCGAGTCCGCGACAATAGAAACACTCTTTCCCTTCATCTTCTCGGGCAAAAAGACCATCTGTCGCTTTCCGTCATCTCGAACCGGCGAGGAGGGCCGACGCACGATCTTGCGCTTGTGGGGAAAGTGTATCTGCTGGGGCACATTATTCGAATAGTAGACTTTGTAGTCGGCGTCCCTATTGCTTGAACGCGTCCGAGGCGTCATCGTGGGCGGAGTATCGATAAGGGATGGAGGTTGATGGATTGGTGACGCGACGGCGACGCGTTGAGGGGACTAGCGCGATGACAGGGGCACGCGTCATCGCCACCTAACCTCAGAGTCACCTACGCCCATGAACAAGGTAAGACATCGTCTCATGCATCAACAGTTATGTAATAGACGCTTCGTTGTGATATCGTTGTTCTGTATAGACTATAGATCATTTACTAAGATCAATATGTATTTTCGACCTTGACGTCATAGACCTCAAAAAAGTAACATCTACGCTGGATCGCTACTTGGGTAGTCATTTCGCCATCTTCGAAATAAAACGCTTACAAATCACGAATTTCAATCTTGGGAAGCAGATGTGAATGTGCGCCGCCCCCATTGTTTTCGCGATCCCATGCCCACCGCTTTGCAAGAGAAGGGTCTAATGTGCCGGCTAGCATCTCGACAACATAGCGGCCAATGGTAGGCATAAATTTCCAGCCATGGAACGAACCTCCTGTTGCGATGTACAGACCCTGAAAGTGTGGTTGCGGTGTGATAATGAAATCCTGGGTAGGGGTCACAGCGTCCCTAGATATACTCAGTCCATTACTCCACCAACAGACTGTTTGCATGGTAGGAACTGCCATTATAGAGCGAGAGGGTCAGAACGAGATGCAACTTACCAACAGACACGGTATTCGTCGAATCTGACACTCTTCCCTGGCTCGCCCAGTATGCCGTCTTTGACGAGATCGAGACGTTTCTTCAGTCCTTCATTGGGTTGCCTTTCGGCCTGGTCAGGCTCATCCGGTGGGGAGGAGAACTCTTGGCCCGATGCCTCGTGTTTGATGGTGTTTTTGTAGGCTTCGTCTCTGCAGAATTTGACCGTATATGGCTCTTTCTCGGATAAAGGTGCTGTCAATGGCATGACCTCTCCTGTCCGGCGTCATTATCATGCCATATGAAGGATGCGGGTTGTCTTACCACGTGTTGGTGGAACGCCATGTACAGTGACTGGTATCTCGGTATATCGTTGTCCATCCTTCTGGTCAAGGTTGACGATACCAGTGATCACGGCTCCGGCCATGAGACGGCCATCCACTTGTAGTTCTTTTCTGCCGGGTGCACTGTCGGCGAGCAGTTTTGCAGTTCCTGCACCTGTGGCTAGAACAATGCGGTCTGCTGTGATATTGGTGCCGTCCTTGGTTAGAACTCCGGTGCATCTGCCATCAGCACCAAATGTCAGGGCATCGACCTCTGTTGCTGTGTATTTGACACCTGAATCAATCGCTGCATCAGTATAGGCAGTAAGTGCTTTGGCAGCTTCAGCCCATCCACTGTCCTTGTTCACAAACACGTCCGTGGCGTTCAAGAAGTCGGTATGATCGAAAAAGGAGCCGTACTCCTCCTTGAAGCTGTCTGGGCTTACGATCTTTGCATTGACCTTGACGCCGAGCTTCTCATAGTTTTCCAGTGTGTCTCTACCGAGATTGGAATTGTTGATTTTGATTATGCCGCTTTGATGGTAGAACGGTTTGAAGAGCGAGTCCTCTCGCCATAATTGTATAGCTTCCAATGCTTTCTCCATGTAAAAGATATCTCCATAATCGGCGCGCACGACTTTGTTCCAGTCCCAAGACGCGGCAAGGTGACAGGGGTATGGTGTTCGGTCCACTAATTGCACGGAAGCATCGGGATATCGTTTGATCAAATGATAGGCAGTGGAAACACCGAACACTCCAGCCCCGATAATCAGATATGATGGCTGTGAGCTCATTGCGTGTCGTGAGTTCAGAGGTCTCTGCCTAGATCGGAGTTGGTGGCTGGATTCGCGGAACGTAGCGAAGCGAGAGAAATTTTGGTATGACGAGATCGAGGGCTTGGCTATCTTGGATAAGGCAACCATGAGGCGGTCAAAGCAAACCTGAAGGCTGCATAGTTATAGTTCTATATCGACCGCGAATAGCGCTCAGGTCAAGAAGTTGTGATTAATGCTATGACGAAAGCGACTACCGTGTCCGTGCGCGTAATGCCTATGTTCAGTTAATGCCCACTATCTAACACTACAACAACAAACTTTAACGCGTTATAACTCTACTAATATAGACCTAATTTAGGAAGTAATTAAAGAAATTAAATTGTGTAAGCTAGGTGTATCTTTCTTATATATAAAAGTTACTAGTAAGTATAATATTAACTAACGTACGCTCGCTTAAAGACACTAAGGCGTTATAAAGCTACGTAGGGTTAGCTACCTCTCCCTATATCTATAATATAAGATAGAGCTTATATAATACATTAAGACGCTTACTAAGTAACGTTTACTACCTATAAGGATAATAATATATTAATTTACTTTATCTTTAGCTAGAAAAGAAGTTTTAGATAGCTAGGTTATACGCTTTATTAACTAGAACGCCTCTTATCTTATCTTACGCTAATAATAAAGGATAGACTAGTTATACTATAAAGCTAATTTAGGGGAGAAGTATAGCTTATACTTTAAGCTCTTATATAATAAGATAGAAGAGTATAACGTATAACCTACCTATATATTTAATATAGATAAGAAGGGATTTTAACTTAAGGAACTTAGAAGATTAAAATAAGTATTTAATAAGGTCCTTTATAGCTAAAAGGGGGTTACTATAATACTTTAAGATAGCTTAATAGAGTAGATAATAGTCCTAGCTTATATTTATTTAGATAAGTTAGTTTTAAGTCCTTCTCTTATCTATTAGGTAGCTAATAGAGTAGTTTAATTAAGCTAGATAGACGCTATTAACTTAGAAAAGTATTTAGTCTTTATTAGTTTATCTCTAACTAGCTAGAGTAATAATAATATTAGGTTAGCTTAGCTTAAGGAGGTTTTTAAATAAGAGACTAAATAATATACTTTAACTAAGTACTAATTACTACTCCTTAATAGCTATAGATCCTATATAACTATAGATTTTATTAATTATTATAATAATAATAATATCTTCTTAGCTATATTTCCCCCTTATATAACCTATACGCTTTAACCCCTTAATATTAAGATATTTAAACCCCTTTCTAGTACTTACTTAAACTAGCTGTTAGTGTATCTTTAGAATAGTTAAGGGTTACTTAATATAGTAAAAGGAGACTTCTTCCTACTCTTTTAGGTAGCTTAGAGTAGTACTTTTAAACCTTAGGCTATCTAGAAAGCCTTTAAGGTAACTAGGATATAGCTATATAACCCTAAGGTTATACTCTAGAGATTTTAAAAGGAGGTATTAGATTTAGATAAAAGTAGAGCTTCTATTATAGGTTATAAAGGTTAAATCCTCCTTATATAAGGAAAGCTACTAATAAAGGAAGGAAGGCTAAGTATAGGGTGTACTAAGTTATATAATATACTATTACGCTAAGATCTAATATCTAGGATAGTAGAGTATCTTAGGATAGTAGCGCTATTATAACTATCTATAGTAGATAGGATAGTAAGGATAGTAAGACCTAAGGTAATAGGTATAAGAATATATTAGATCTTATTATTATACTTATTATAGTTAACTTAAATAGTTTATCTCTTATATAGATTATTAACTAGTTATTCTATTATTTATAGAATTAGTAGCGATTATCTCTTAGTTATAATAATAACTCTTTTCTACCTAATTATTCTATATCCTACCTTATAGACTATCGCCTAAGCCTAACTTACCTTAGTATAGACTAAGCTTAGAGAAGTATAGTAAACCCCTATATAACACTTTAACTACCTTATATATTAGTAGACGTTTAACTAATAGATCTACCTAATTAAGATTTAATATAGTATCCCTAAGAGTAGTATAGAATAATAGGGCTTAGGGTCTAGGACCCTTAATACTAGCAGCTATACTAGTTAACAACAAGATACTTAATACATCTAACTTAGACTTAGAGGAGAACCCTAGTAATAGAGAGCTATAAAATCTTAGGTAATAGGCCCTTATTTAGGCTTAGTAGATAGCTAAGATATAGAATATAATTAATTAGCTTATAAGCTAGCTAATAGCTACCCTTAATAAATAACCTATTTCTACTAAGAAACCTAAGATAGCGTTACTAGAGAAATACGGTAGAGAATAAGAAAAACTATAAGTATTTCTTACTAATATCAACCTATACTATAAGTATAATAAGGTACCTAATAACTAGGAAAAGATCCTTATAGCTAGTATATATATAAAGGATAAGGCTTCTAATTAGATATAACCCTATATAGATGACTACCTACTAGACGCAGAATATATAGGTACTAAAGAAGGAACCTATACCTTATTTATAAGTTAGATAGAGTTTAAATAAGAGATAGGACATATCTTTAGAGAAGTAGACGCTTAGAACTAGGTAGAGAAGAAGATTACTCGCCTAAGGTAGACTACGTTAGTATTAGTATATATAGCGGAATTTAAGTAACTATAAGTATAGATTAATTAGGATAATATAGTACTTTAAATAGTATTTAAAGTAGGCCTTAAAGAAAATATTAAGGATAGCCTTATATACTATAATAAGCCTAGAATACTATACACTCTAATTAAGCTAGCTATACGTATAGATAATAGGCTTTAGGAATAAAATAACTAGAAGAAATACTTCTAACCTAACCTACTAAATATAAAGAGGTAACGTAGAAGGTATAACAGAGATAGTAACGCTATTATAACTAGTAAGGTATAAGAAAAAGCTAAAGATAAAAGGACCTAAGGATAGAGATAGGATAGTCTCTCTAAGGAAGAACACTAGAAGTATTATAATAATAAAGTATATCTCTAATATAGTAAAGTAGGACACTTCGCCTAAGACTATAAGGAAGATTAGGTTAAATAGGTAGCTATTAAGATTAGGATAATTAGATAAGGTATACTATACCTAACTTAGATAGAGCTAGATAATAACCTAAGTAACCTAGACCTTTATAAAGAAGTAAGGTTAGCTAATAAGGAAGCTTTTATAATTATCCTATAAATTAAGATAAGTAATAAGGTATTAGCTATAGATAAGCTAAAGGCGAAGGACTAAAAAGTTAAGGGTAAAGATATCCTAGAACGTCTAGCTAATTAGTAGTGTTAGATTTATAGAGACGCTACACACTATACTAATAACTATAGGATTTAAAGGCGAATTATAATTACTAGTAAGAATACTAAGGTAATAGGGTACTAGGTAGTAACCTAATAACCCTACTTTAAAGACTTAGAAGTTAAGGGTAGGGCCTAAGAAACATCTAAAGAAGAGGAAGATACTAAGGAATATAAGAAAATGTATTAGTATAACTATAAGATTAATTACTAGTTCTATAAGGAAGATAAGGAGAAGTATAGGATAGACTAAGATTAGTACTATTATCTAAGTCTCTAGGTAGATAAATATCTAGCTAATAACTACTATATCTATAAACTAGAGAAAGTAGAAATATACGAATAACTCCTTTAGACGTAATATAGGAATAGATATAACTTCTATTATAAGTAGCTTAAGGAAGTATATAAGGTAGATAACTATTACTATTATACCCTAGTATTAAATATCTATAAAGTTATAGACTATAAGATTTATAAAGCTAAGAAGGCTTAACTAAGGAAGAGAATTACTAGGGAGGAGATTCCTTATTAGAATATTTATTAGAGCTTCTATTATAATAATAGGTGCTTAACGCACTATAGCTTAAAGAATAATATAGGCTACTTTCCTAAGTATAGGAAAGGTAAGTAGTTAAAAAACTAGGATACTATTAGGGATAGGGTTACACTAATAAAGGTATACCTAAAAGGACCCTTAGGAAGGTACAGGATACTAATAGTTAGGTGAAGTAGCTACTTATAACTATATCTATACTAGGTTAAGATATCTAGGCGCTTGTAGATAGCGGGGCTATAAGGATAATAATCTTACCTAGAGTAGTAGAGAAGTATAGGATACCTTACTAGGTTAAGAAAAAACTAGTACTAGTAGTGCTAGCTAATAAAAAACCTATAGAATATAGAGGTGGTATAATAAGGTTAGAGACAAAACTAATAAAGCTATAGATAGTAGGTATTAAGTGCCTTATAAATATTAAAATTATAGATCTAGGAGGACTAGATATATTAATAGGTTATAACTAGCTAGATGCCTATAACCCCGCTATTAATTAGTAAATATAGATAATACTTAGAAGAGAACCTATATATAAGGTTACTAGAGTATATAGAAGAGTAAGCCTAAAGGACTAGAGCTTAACCTAGGATAGGAGGTTTAGTAAGATCTCGCCTTATAAGATTATAAGAATCTATAAGAAGGACCCTTAAAGAGTAGGAGTTATATAGATAAGATAAGTTATAACTATAAAGGAAGGACCCTTACTACTAGAGATACTAAGAGAGTATTAGACTAATAAGTTTAGAGAACTCTTTAAGGAAAATAAAGCTATAGATTTAGTAGACTATTAGGATTAGGATTATAAGATTATCTTAGATAAAGGGGTAAAGTTAAGCCTAAGACTAATGTATCCTATATCGCCTAAGTATAATGCTAAGCTAAGGGATTATATCTAGAAGAATCTAAAGAAGGGATTTATCTAACTAGGATTAGGCCTAATAGCCTTACCTATCTTATTTATAAAGAAGCCTAATAGGAAGTAGTAACTATATATTAACTTCTATAAGTTAAATAGCGTTACTTAGAAGAACTAATATCCCTTACTACTAATTACAGAGCTTATAGATTAACTCTAAGGAGCTAAGTAGTTTATAAAGTTTAACGTTTAGGAAGGATTTTACTAAATTAGGATTAAGGAAGGATATAAATAGATAATAGCTTTTAAGATAAAATATAGACTATTTAAATATATAGTAATACCTTTTAGGTTAATAAATACCCTAGTAATATTTTAGTTAGTTATTAATAACGCGCTCTATAAGTACTTTAGAATCTTTATTATAGTATATATTAATAATATACTAGTATATACTAGTAGGACGCTAGAAGAATATATAGAGTATATTAAGAAAGTGCTAAGGAAGTTTAAGGAATATAAGCTATACCTATAGCTAAGGAAGTACGAATTCTATATAAAGGAAATAGAATACCTAGGCTTTATAATATCTATAGAGGGAGTAAAGATAAACCTAAAGAAGATAGTAGCTATATAGGAGTAGCTAACGCCTAAAATAATTAAGGATATATAATCCTTCCTAGGATTTACTAACTACTATTAGAAGTTTATTAAAGATTACTTAAAGATTACTATACCCCTCTCTAAGATTATAAAGAAAGAAATTAGTTTTAAATAGAATAAGGAATATTAGGAAGCTTTTAATTAAATTAAGTAGATATTCCTTAAAGTACCTATACTAGAGATATATAACTTAAAATAAGAGACGTAAGTTAAGACTAATACGTTAGATTATATACTTAGAGCTATATTATTATAGTAGTACTTAGATAAGAAGTAGAGACTAGTATTCTACTACTTAAGGAATGTTACAAGGTAACAAGGAATTGCTTCCCTTTCATACAGGTCGCATGAAGGAAGACCATCAGGCGGACACGATGGACGAAAGTAGATCTAGGGCGGGGCCCAGATCACGTGAAAGGAATAGCATCCCGCCAAGACCTAGCCTCCGGGAGGCCAGTAAGGATCGGGAGGTCACGGCCCTCCCAGGCCTCCCTCTTAGAAGGGAGGGCAAGGAGGACAGGACCTATAGCAATAGGTATAAGAATGTGTTAGATCTCATTATTACACTCGTTGTAGTCAACTCAAATAGTTCATCTCTTACACAGATTGTCAACTAGTTATTCTATCGTTTATAGAATTGGTATTATTTATCCTTTAGTTACAACGATAACTCTTTTCCACCTGATCATTCCATACGATACCTCACAGACTACCGCTTTAGTCTACCTCGCCTTAGTACGGACCGAGCCTAGAGAAGTATAGCCTAACCCCGTGTAACACTTTGACCACCTTGGATATCAGTGGACGTTTAACCAACAGGACAGCCCGATTAAGATTCAACAATGGCTCATCAGGGAAACGCGCAGAACAACAGGGCTCAGGGTCAGGGACCCTCGACGCCAGCACGCCCTACCCCAGAAAATGATGAGATGCTGGAAGCATCCGATGACGAGGGAGAGAACCCTAACGTCACCGAGCTCAGGAATCTTAGGCAACACACAACCACGCAGGCTCAGCAGATTACTGAGATGCAGGCAATAATCAATCAGCTTGCAGGGCAACTGATGATGACCCCTAACGAACGACCCGTTGCTACAAAGAAACCCAAGATAGCGTCACCAGAGAAATACGGTGGAGAACGAGAAAAGCTACGAGTATTTCTCACCAACATCGACCTGTACTGCGAGTATAACGAGGTACCCAACGACCAGGAAAAGATCCTCATAGCCAGTACATACATGAAGGATAAGGCTTCTAATTGGATGCAACCCTATATGGACGACTATCTGCTGGATGCAGAACACATGGGCACCAAAGAAGGAACCCGTACCTTGTTCGCAAGTTGGACAGAGTTTAAGCAAGAGATAGGACGCATCTTCGGAGAAGTAGACGCTCAGAACCAGGCAGAGAAGAAGATCACTCGCCTGAGGCAGACCTCGTCAGTATCAGCATACACGGCGGAATTCAAGCAACTACAAGCACGGATCGATTGGGATGATGCGGCACTTCGAACGGTATTCGAAGCAGGCCTCAAAGAGAATGTCAAGGACGGCCTTGTACACCACGATAAGCCCGGGACACTACACGCTCTGATTGAGCTAGCCACGCGTATCGACAACAGGTTGTGGGAACGAAACGATCAGAAGAAATACTTCCGACCCAACCTGCCCAACATGAAGAAACAGCGTGGTAGATTCGACAGGGATGGCGACGCCATCATGACCGGCAAGGTACAAGAGAAGGCCAAAGACAAGAAAACCCGAGGAGGTAAAAGACACGACGGTCTCTCCAAGGAAGAACGCCAGCGGCGTTACGACAACAAAGCATGTCTCCGATGCGGGAAGACAGGACACTTCGCTAGGGATTGCGAAGAAGAACAAGTCAAACAGGCAGCTATCAAGATCCGGATGATCAGACAAGGCACGCCTTACCCGGCCGGGATAGAGCCGGATGACAACCTAAGCGACTTAGACCTATACGAGGAGGCACGCTTGGAGGATAAGGAAGGCTACGAAATCGTCCCAAGAGTTAAACCGGACAACGAAGTTCTCACCATGGGCCAGCCAAAGAAGACTGACTGGAAGGTCAAAGGCACCATCGTGATGGAACGATTAGCCAACAACCAATGTTGGGTATGTGGTAACAAGACACACTACGCCGACGAATGCACGGTTCGCGAACGAATCATGATTACCGGCCCGAATGCCGAAGAAATTGGGTATCAGGCGATACACCAACAACCCTACTTCGATGATCCAATGGCTGAGGTCGAGGACCAAGAAGCCCACGAAGTAGAAGATACCAAGGATCACAAGGATTTGTGTTGGTATGACTGCAAGATAAATTGCGAGTTCCATAAGCAAGATAAGGAGGATTGCAGGACAGACCAGGACCGGTGCTGCCACCTGAACCTCTGGGCAGACGAATGTCTAGCAGACATCTGCCATCTACACGAACCAGAGAAAGTGGAGATCCACTACAGACTTCTATAGATGCAATGCAGGAACGGGTGTGACTTCCATCGCAAGCAGCTCAAGGAAGCACACAAGGTGGATGACTATTACCATCGCACCCTATTATCAAACATCTGCGAGGTAGTAGATTGTGAGATTCACGAGGCCAAGAAGGCTCAACCAAGGAAGAGGATCACCAGGGAGGAGATACCTCACCAGAACATTCATTAGAGCTTCTGTTACGACGACAGGTGCTTGACGCACTACAGCTCAAAGAATGACACAGGCTACTTTCCTAAGTACAGGAAAGGTAAGCAGTCAAAAAACTAGGATGCCGCCAGGGACAGGGTCACGCTGGTGAAGGCAGTCCTAAAACGACCCTTAGGAAGGTGCAGGATACCGATGGTCGGGTGAAGCAGCTGCTCACGACCGTATCTGTACAGGGACGAAACATCGAGGCGCTCGTAGATAGCGGGGCCGCACGGACGATGATCTCACCCAGAGTGGTGGAGAAACACGAACTACCCTACCGGGTTAAGAAGAACCCAGTATCGGTACTGTTAGCCGACGAGAAACCCATGGAATATGGAAACGGCATGATACGGATGGAAACTGAATCAACAAAGCTACGGATAGCTGGCATAGAGTGCCAAATGAATATCGACATAATGGAACTAGGAGGACTAGACATGTTGATTGGTTATGACTGGCTAGATGCCCATAACCCCGCCATCGACTGGCGAATGAAGACGATACTCAGAAGAGAACCTGTGCACAAGGTTGCTAGAGTACGCCAAAGAGTGAGCCCGAAGGACCAGAGCTCAACCCAGGACGGGAGGTTCGGCAAGATCTCGCCTCATAAGATCATGAGAATCTATGAGAAGGACCCTCAAAGAGTAGGAGTCATATGGATAAGACGAGTCGCGACCACGAAGGAAGGACCCTTACCACTAGAGATACCAAGAGAGTATCAGACCGACGAGTTTAGAGAACTCTTCGAGGAAAACGAAGCCACGGATTTGGCAGACCATCAGGATTGGGATCACGAGATCATCCTAGATGAAGGGGCAAAGTTAAGCCCAGGACCTATGTATCCCATATCGCCCGAGCACGATGCTGAGCTAAGGGAGTACATCCAGAAGAATCTGAAGAAGGGATTTATCCGACCGGGATCAGGCCCAATGGCCTCACCCATCTTGTTCGTAAAGAAGCCTAACGGGAAGTGGCGACTATGTGTCGACTTCCGAAGGTTGAACAGCGTTACTCGGAAGAACCGATATCCCTTACCACTAATAACCGAGCTCATGGATCGACTCCAGGGAGCCAAGTGGTTTACGAAGTTCGACGTTCGGGAAGGATTTCACCGAATCAGGATCAAGGAAGGACACGAATGGATGACAGCGTTCAAAACGAAATATGGACTGTTCGAGTACACAGTAATGCCTTTTGGGTTAACGAATGCCCCGGCAACGTTTCAGTCAGTCATCAACAACGCTCTTCACGAGTACCTTGGAATCTTCGTCACAGCGTACATCGACGATGTGCTGGTATACTCCAGCGGGACGCTAGAAGAACATGTGGAACATGTCAAGAAAGTGCTCAGGAAGCTTAAGGAATACAAGCTGTACCTGCAGCCGGGGAAGTGCGAATTCCACACGAAGGAAACGGAATACCTAGGCTTCATAATATCCACAGAGGGGGTGAAGATGAACCCAAAGAAGACAGCGGCTGTACAGGAGTGGCCAACGCCCAAAACAGTCAAGGACGTGCAATCCTTCCTAGGATTTGCCAACTACTACCGGAAGTTCATCAAGGATTACTCAAAGATCACAACACCTCTCTCCGAGATCACGAAAAAGGAAGTTAGTTTCAAATGGAACGAGGAACATCAGGAGGCTTTTGATCGAATCAAGCAGATATTCCTTGAGGCACCAGTACTAGAGATATACGACCCAAAGCGAGAGACGCGAGTCGAGACCGACGCGTCAGATTATGCACTCGGAGCTGTATTGTCGCAGCAGTGCCCAGACAAAAAGTGGAGACCAGTGTTCTACCACTCAAGAAAGTTCTCTGGAGCAGAACTAAACTACGACGTTCACGATAAGGAGCTACTAGGAGTAGTCGATGCCTTTGAACAGTGGGAAGTCTATTTGCTAGGACTACCACACCAGATCGAGGTTTTTACCGATCACCAGAACTTGGCAGGTTTCATGACAACGAAGAAACTCAACCGACGACAAGTCCGATGGGCTGAGATGCTAGCTCAGTTCGACTTCAAGATAACTCACCGCGCTGGAACGCTCAACAGAGCTGCGGATGCTTTAAGCAGGAGATCCGACTTACGCGAGGAAAATCATAAGGAACCACATAACGCCATGTTCAAGAAGATGCCTGATGGCACACTACGTTACAACCAGCCGGAACTAGCTAAGATAGCTAAGGTGGCCGAGCGGGTAGAAACACTTCAGCAGCAGTGGCAGCAGAGAGCGGCCAGCTGGCAGTTCGAGCCTGACGAGAACGGCTCCAACGAACTGTTACAAGACAAGCGAGAGTACCGAGATATGATTCGAAGCGATCGAACATATGTACCCCCACACATGAGATCGAGTCTCATTAAGGAACTGCATAAGTCCCCAGAGTATGGACATGCATCGCTAGAAGAAATAGTCAGGCGACTATTAAAGGTGTTTGCGATACCACGCTTGCGAGCGAAGGTGCAGGACGTCCTAGGCAACTGTTTAGCTTGTCATTAGAACAAACCTAAGAGACATAAGCCCTATGGCCTGTTACAACCCTTACCGCTACTAACGAGACTATGGAGCAGCGTAACAATGGACTTTATAGTGAAGCTCCCGAAGTCGTTAGAACCAGGATCCGGAAGATTATGCGACACAGTCCTAGTCATCGTGTGTCGTCACACGAAAGGAGCAAAATTTGTGCCCACAGAAGAAACCATTACGGCAGAAGAATGCGCGTATGAGGTCAGCAAGGCACTTATGTCAGAACATAGGATACCTAAAGAATTCATCACTGATCGTGATAAACTGTTCACTTCCAAGTATTGGAACACATTCCTAGCAAAGTTAGGTGTGAAGAAGAAGCTATCGACTAGCTTCCACCCCGAAACAGATAGCCAGACAGAACGAACGAACCAGACACTGGAACAGTATCTAAGGATGTACGCCAACAAGCTGCAAGACAACTAGGTTGAACTCTTGCCGACAGCACAATTAGCCTACAATAGTACTAGGTCTGCGACGACTAAGTACTCGCCACACTATGCGAACTACGGATATGAGCCGATTGCTCATCGAGATCCGAAAGATATAGAGAGTATCGCAGTAGGTGCAGACGACAAAGCCCGCTTGATGCGAGAACTGCACGACGAATTGAGCAAGAACATCGCTCACAGGAACCTCACAACAGCCAAAGCGGCTAATAAGCAAAGGATTAAGGGACCAACCTTTAAGAAGGGGGACAAAGTTTTCCTGTCACGACAGAACTTGAAAACTAAGCGACCAAGCAAGAAACTGGACAACCTCCGAGTAGGACCATTCGAAGTTCTAGAAGAAATGGGCAACGTAAATTACAAACTCCAACTCCCACTAGGCATGCGCATCCACCCTGTCTTTCACAAGAAACTCCTGGAAAGAGCACCTCCAGATGCCGAGCTAGCTACCGACATAGAGCTCGAGGACGATGAATACGAGGTCGAAGAAATCAGGGACCTGCGGAAAATCGGTCGTCAGTGGAAATACTTAGTCAAGTGGCTAGGATGGCCAGAGAGCCAGAACACTTGGGAACCAAAAGAAAATTTGACGAACTGCAAGTCACAGGTACGTGAGTACCATCGGAGACACCCAGAGAAGGGAGGAGCGGATCCTCCAGGGAAGAAAAGAATTCAGAAAAAGGATCGAAAGAAGCGTCATCCTGCAACCAGCCCAAGTCAGTCGACAGTCCGGGTAGCGATGGTTCAGTTGGTTGAAAGTCCGTACCAGGGGCAGAGTTCCCCTCAGCTTGCTCTTTCGCGCGATCCTAAAGACTCAAAATGGCGTGATCTCGATCAGCGAATGCTCGCTCTCGCGCCTCAGTCTCTGCCACTTCCAGCCGAAGTCGAGCGACCTCGGCCTCAGCTCGAAGAAGCGCCAAGCGCTTCTCGCGCTTTTCAGCCTCAACCTTCTCCCACTCTTCCTCAGTCACAAATAAGCTACACTCAGCTTTCACCGAAATACAGCCCGCACACTGCCCAGAGGCAGTGTCCACAAAACAACGAAGATTCTTCTCCTCACACCGCTTGCAACAAAAGGTCATCTCGTTCCCTTGTTAGCGGATACGGTCAGCACGAGCCTGGCGCTGTTAAGTCGAGTTCTAGGTACGGACGCGTCGAGAAGTCTGAACCTTAGGCATAGTCAGGGAAAGTGAGGAAAGGAGGAAAGAGAGGATACGACACCACCAGAGTAGCTATACCTCCACCACCGCCGCCGGACTAGGCGCAGGAAAACGATAATCCAGGGTATCGAGACGATACGCCTAAGAGGGGGGGTAATGTTACAAGGTAACAAGGAATTGCTTCCCTTTTATACAGGTCGCATGAAGGAAGACCATCAGGCGGACACGATAGACGAAAGTGGATCTAGGGCGGGGCCCAGATCACATGAAAGGAATAGCATCCCGCCAAGACCTAGCCTCCGGGAGGCCAGTGAGGATCAGGAGGTCACGGCCCTCCCAGGCCTCCCTCTTAGAAGGGAGGGCAAGGAGGACAGGACCTATAGCAATAGGTATAAGAATGTGTTAGATCTCATTATTACACTCGTTGTGGTCAACTCAAATAGTTCATCTCTTACACAGATTGTCAACTAGTTATTCTATCGTTTATAGAATTAGTATTGTTTATCCTTTAGTTACAACGATAACTCTTTTCCACCTGATCATTCCATACGATACCTTACGGACTACCGCCTTAGTCTATCTCGCCTTAGTACAGACCGAGCTTAGAGAAGTATAGCCTACCCCCGTGTAACAAGGAAGTTCTCTAAAGTAGAACTTAACTATAATATTTATAATAAGGAGTTACTAGGACTAGTTAATTCCTTTAAATAGTAGGAGGTCTATTTATTAGGACTACTATATTAGATTAAGGTTTTTACTAATTACTAGAACTTAGTAACGTTTATAACTATAAAAAAACTTAACTAATAATAAGTTTAATAAGCTAAGATACTAGCCTAGTTTAACTTTAAGATAATATACTACGCTAGAATACTTAATAGAGCTATAGATACTCTAAGTAGGAGATCTAATTTACGTAAAGATAGTTATAAAGAACTATATAATACTATATTTAAGAAGATACCTAATAGTACTTTATATTATAACTAGCTAGAACTAGCTAAGATAGCTAAGGTAGCTAAGTAGGTAGAAACACTTTAGTAGTAATAGTAGTAGAGAGTAGCTAGCTAGTAGTTTAAGCCTAATAAAAATAGCTCTAATAAACTATTATAAGATAAGTAAGAGTACTAAGATATAATTTAAGGTAATTAAATATATATACCTCTACACCTAAGATTAAATCTTATTAAGGAACTATATAAGTCCCTAGAGTTTAGATATATATTACTAGAAGAGATAGTTAGACGTTTAGTAAAGGTATTTATAATACTACGCTTATAAGTAAAGGTATAGGACGTCCTAGGTAACTATTTAGCTTATTACTAGAATAAGCCTAAGAGATATAAGCCCTATAGCCTATTATAACCCTTACTACTACTAATAAGACTATAGAGTAGCGTAATAATAGACTTTATAGTAAAGCTCCTAAAATTATTAGAACTAGGATCTAGAAGATTATATAATATAATCCTAGTTATTATATACTAATATACAAAAGGAGTAAAGTTTATACCTACTAAAGAAACTATTATAGTAGAAGAATACGCGTATAAGGTTAGTAAGGCACTAATATTAGAATATAGGATACCTAAAGAGTTTATTACTAATTATAATAAACTATTTACTTCTAAGTATTAGAATATATTCCTAGTAAAGTTAGGTGTAAAGAAGAAGCTATTAACTAGCTTTTACCCTAAAATAGATAGCTAGACAGAACAAATAAACTAGACACTAGAATAGTATCTAAGGATATACACTAATAAGCTATAAGATAACTAGGTTAAACTCTTACTAATAGTATAATTAGCCTATAATAGTACTAGGTCTATAATAATAAAGTACTTACTACACTACGCGAACTATAGATATAAGCTAGTTACTTATTAAGATCTAAAGGATATAGAAAGTATTATAGTAGGTGTAGACAATAAAGCCTACTTAATACAAGAACTATATATAGAACTAAGTAAGAATATAGCTTATAGGAACCTTATAATAGCTAAGGTAGCTAATAAGTAAAGGATTAAGGGACTAACCTTTAAGAAGGGGGATAAAGTTTTCCTATTATAATAAAACTTAAAAACTAAGCAACTAAGTAAGAAACTAGATAACCTCTAAGTAGGACTATTTAAGGTTCTAGAGGAAATAGGTAAAGTAAACTATAAACTCTAACTCCTACTAGGTATATATATCTACCCTATCTTTTATAAGAAACTCCTAGAAAGAGTACCTCTAGATACTAAGCTAGCTACTAATATAGAGCTTAAAGATAATAAGTATAAGGTTAAGGAAATTAGGGACCTATAGAAAATTAGTTATTAGTAGAAATACTTAGTTAAGTAGTTAGGATAGCTAGAGAGCTAGAACACTTAGGAACTAAAGGAAAATTTAATAAACTATAAGTTATAGGTATATAAGTACTATTAGAGATACTTAAAGAATAGAGGACTAGGTCCTTAAAAGAAGAAAAGAATTTAGAAAAAGGATTAAAAGAAGTGTTATCCTATAACTAGCCTAAGTTAGTTAATAGTCTAGGTAGTAATAGTTTAGTTAATTAAAAGTCTATACTAGGGGTAGAGTTCCCCTTAGCTTACTCTTTCGCGCGATCCTAAAGATTTAGAATAGTAAGATCTTAATTAGTAAATACTTACTCTTACGCCTTAGCCTTTAGAAGTTCTAGCTTACTCTAAGCTAGCTAAGCTTCTAGCTATATAACCTCTAAATACTTTATATACTTCTTATACTAAACCTTCTCCTATTCTTCCTTAGAAATAAATAAGCTATACTTAGCCTTTACTAAAATATAACTAGTATAATAACCTAACTTAGTATCTATAAAGTAATAAAGGTGTAACGTATAGGACACAGCTTAGCTAGAAGGGCACTAAGGTCCTAATATAATTACTTCTCTTATTATCTTTATAGAGGAGGAACTTACTCTTAACCTACGCTTTACGCGTAAGAAGACTAGTAAGAATTATTATTATTACTTCCCCTAGTATACTATTAGAATATAAAGCTATCCCCTACTATTCTCTTATAGTATAAAGTAAATACTATTACCTATAACTACCCCTTATATAATAATTCTTCTCTCCTATAGGGTAAATAGTCTAGGGATAGCTCCCTTAACGCGATCTACTACCTAAGCTAAGGTAGGGAGCTAAAGTTCTAGCCTTTTAAGCCTAATATAAATACTATATAGTAAATATATACTACTAGTAGAAAATATACTTATAATACTAGAGGAGCGTATTATAGCTATTAAGAGATAATAGGATAAACTACTTACCCTCTAATAGCTATATAAGCTAGAAGATAAAGTTATATAGCTAGAAGAAATAGGATAAGGTATACCCTAAGTAGAAGTAAGCTATATTACCCTTAGCACTAAGGATCTTATTACGTATACCTAACGTATACCTAAACCTATAGGTGCTATATACCTAAAATATACTTTAAAACCTAAGGACCCTATAGAGTACTAAGGAAAAATAATTAAAGAATATTATAAATTTATCTATTCTTATAAGATAGCTTTTTAACTACTACTATAAGAGTTTTCTACTAACTATAATAAAGTTTTATAGTCTATATAGTATATAGGAAGAGAACCTAAGGAGCTTTAGTATACGTACTACGAGCGTACGTTTAAAGTATAAGGGGAGGATCCTACCTAAGAATACTTTAAGTAGTACCTACTTAACTTACTTTCTAATCCTATTAACTATAGTCTTAAAGTAGCTATAGCGTATAATAATACTATATAGTAAAAAGACTAGATAGTTTACTCTTTTACTACTTACTTAGAAGTTCTAGAAGACTAACTCCCTACTTATATTAAAGAGTAAAGGGTGTAATACTTATTTATAAAACTATAGCTTAAGGTATAGTAAGCTATTACTAACTATTACTAAGTTTTAGCTACTAGAGAGGACCTTATTATATTAGTATCTATACTTAAAAGAAACTTATATAGAGTAGCCCTTATATATAAATAATAGGCCTAAAGCGCTTATAAGGGAAAGTGTAGAGAAGCTCTTTCTCTAACCTTATAGTATAACTTACTAAAGAAGCTAAAAGATAATAGCTTAATTATATACTTTAAGTACTAGAAGAAGAGGTACTATACTAATAAGTACTAAAGTAGTAACCTAAACTAAGTACTTATTAATATTAACTAAGTAGGAAAAGGGTAAGCCTCCCTAAAAATCTAGGATTAGTAAGGTAGTTACTAATTAATATCTTACTAGGTATAAAGCGTATATATAGTATATAAGTAGAATCTAGTTAAGAAAAAGAACTTAAAGTTATTCTTAATCCTTAAGTAAATATTAGTCTAATTAGTTAAATTACTACTATAGAAATAAGTATAAAGCCTATAGAGAATATAGAGCTCCTAAGATTAGGATAGATTAATCTATAATATTAAGGCACCTACGTAGTATACGCGTTCTAAGTATACTTATTAGATAATAATAGTATAGAACGCCTTACCTAAGTAACTATATATAAGGTAAATAAAGAGGGACTTCCTCTTCTCCTAAGGAATCCTTTTCTTAAATAAAAGGATATTTTTATTAATTATAAGTACTAAAAATAGCGCTAAGGATTAACTAAAGCTAATATTTAGTTAGTAAGTATAAAGACTCTCTAAAAAAGTAAAAAGGATTTTAGTTTTACCTACCTCTTAGGAACTCTCTAATTAACTAATACTTTCTTAGACTATAATATATATATATATAATATCTATATAGTATAGGAACTACGTATCCCTAATACTTTATTAGAATATATAAATATATTTAATAATATAAAGGCTATAACTCTTCTAAGTTATAAGAGTTTAGATTATATAATTCCTATCTAACTAAGTAAAGAGCTACTATATAAACTACTATATATACTCTCTTTATATAAGCTTTAACTACTCTATAAATATATAGAAAAGGCTCTTTATAAGGGATAAATCTAATATAGTACTAGCCCTATAGGCTTACTAATTATCTTTATACTAAAGAAAGATAGTATACTTTACCTTTATATAAATTATAGAGGTCTAAATATAGTTACTATAAAAGATTATTACTTACTCCTACTTATTAGAGAGATACTAGATTACCTATTAGGTATATAATACTATATAACACTAGATCTTAAGGATACCTACTATTATATATAAATAAAAGTAGGAGATAAATAGAAGATAGCTTTTTAAACTTAATATAGCTACTTTAAGTACTTAGTTATACTTTTTAAGTTAACTAATACTCTAATAAGCTTTTAGGCCTATATTAATAAGGCGTTAAGTAGATATTTAGACTATATTTATATAGTTTACTTTAATAATATTCTTATCTATACTTATAATAATAATCTTAAGCTATACTAGCGCGTAGTACACGCTATACTTTAGTCCTTTAGGGAAGCTAAACTTTATATAAACCTAAAAAAGTATACCTTTATAGCTACTAAAGTCTATTTCTTAGGATTTATTATTATAAGGAGTAGTATTCGCGCTAATCTTATACGTGTAGAGATAGTACTCTAATAGCTAACCCTAACTAGTATTAAGGAGCTATAATCCTTCTTAGGGTTTACTAATTTCTATTAATACTTTATTAAGTGCTATACTTAGGAAATAGCCCCCCTTACTAATATTCTAAAAGGGAATTAAGTTTTCTACTAAGATAATACTATAGAAGCTACCTATCCTACACTACTTTAATAAATTACTATAGATTTATATTAAGATAGATACCTTAATATTTATAATCTTAAGTATACTTTCTTAGCTATTTAATAATAAGAAATAGTACCTAGTAGTATTTATCTTAAGAAAGCTTTAGGCTATAGAACTAAATTATAAGGTATATAATCTAGAACTTCTAGCTATAGTATATAGCTTTAAGTAGTAGTAGTATTACCTAGAGGGTACTTATTATACTATCTAAGTTTTAATAGATTATAATAACCTATACTCTATACGCGCTATATAGAGGCTTAACCCTTATTAAGTATATTAGGTACTCTATTTAAGAGTATTTAATTTTAAAGTAAAATACTATTTAGGGAATACTAACCTAGTAGATAGACCCTTAAGAAGAGTAGATTATAAGTAAGAGAATATATCCTTAACTTAGTTATTACCTACCTTATAGAATAAGCTTCTAGTAAGGAATAAACTTAGTAGAGTAAGAGGATCTATACTTAAACTTAGTCTAGTAAGCGCGTATAAGATATATATTATTAATATTTATAGAACTAGTTAGGTCCCTACTACTAGTACTATAGGATATATACTATATATACTATACTTACTAGCTAAGGTATTAGTTAGTAGTAAACCTATATTAGTAGAGTCTAAAGCTTTACTAGATATTCTACTCTAGTTATAGTAAAGGGACACCTTTACCTAGTAGTAAGTTATAAACTCTAAGTAAGTTTTATATACTTAAAGCTATAGAGGTATATAAGTTTAGCGCACTAATTATAAGGAAGTCCTAAGATATAATAGTAGAATTTATATTCTAGAGGAACTAGCTATTAGGTAAGAAATTTTATCCTAATACTATAATATATATATAGTAGGCTACTTTAGTGTACATAGAATACTTAAGCTTATTAGTAGGTACTACTATTAGCTATTACTTAGCTAAGACGTTTAAGAATATATAAGGACTTATACTATATATTAAAGAAGTAAAGCTATATAGTATAGTAAATATAGTAAGCTAGTATTACTACTAATCCTAGAGGATATCTTTAAGGAAGTCTCTTTAGATTTTATTATAAGATTACTACTATTAAAAAATAGATTAGGTTACGTCTTTAATATAGTACTTATAATTATAAACTACTTCTCTAAGATAGTTATCTATAAACCTACTTTAAAAACCTAGGATATAAAATAGTTTATAGAATCCTACTTTAATTAGGTTATTTTAAAATATAGAGTATAGAAAGGTATTATATTAGACTAAGGCTTAGTATTTACTTCTATATTTTAGATAGAGATCTACTACTAACTATAAGTAAAGTATAGGCTTAGTATAGCCTTCTATCTATAGATAGATAGGTAAACTAAACACTAGAATTAGACTATAAAGTAATACTTAAGAATTTTTACGTCTAAAAAATAGGATAACTAAGTCTAATTATTATTAATAGTATAATTCGCGTATAATAACTCTATTTATAAATTAATAAAAGCTACTCCTTTCTACCTTATTTATAGTAAGTACCCCTTACTTATAATACCTCTTAAGGATAGTAGGTAAGAGGGGGAGGTACTAGATATCGTAGATAGAGTTTAGCGTATATATAGCGTACGTATAGTAGTAATAGATTATCTATTAAAAGCGTAAGAGTATTAAAGCTACTACTATAATAAGAAATATAAGCTAAATATTTTTTATAAAGGAGACCTTATTCTCTTTAGTATAAAGTATATTAACTTAGTTAATTAACTTAGTAAAAAGCTTTCTAGTAAGTATATTAGACTATTTTAAGTCTAGAACGTAGTTAGGTTATAGGTATATTACTTACTTCTACTACCTTATTATTATATTTATAATATCTTCTACGTATCTCTTCTAGAATATTAGAATTCTAGGAAAAATAATAATAATAATATATAACTACTAGAAGTTACCCTAGAAGGTTAAGAAGTTTAGGAAGTAGAAAAAATCCTTAGAAAATATATAAGAAAAGGCTAGTTATAGTACTAGCTAAGATAGAAAGGATATAATAAATCCTAGGATACTTAGACCTTAGCCTCTAACTTTAAAGATATAGAAGAACTACTCTAAGACTTTAAAGTATTATAAAGCTTATAGCGCGTAAGGCGATAAAAAAGAGTATAATAAAAGAATTTATAATATACTTAAGGCGTAAATCCTACAGTATAGGATTTTAGGTAACTATATATATAGAAAGTAAAAAATATAAAAAAAGAAAAAATTAAGCCTTACTATCCTTATTATCTTTACTACCCTTACTATCCTCCTTACCCTTACTATCTTTATTACCCTTACTATCTCTACTATCTTTACTACCCTTACTATCCTTACCTACACTATACTTAGACCTAGTGTCTTCTAGCTATATAGCTAACGTATTAGTAGTACTATCCTTACTCTCCTTATCTAATAGACTATTATTATTATTATTATTATTATTATTATTATTATTATTACTATTACTACTAGCACTATTCTAGAAAAAGTTAGTTAAGATAAATAAAGTTAGAAGATAAAGTATAAGAGTATACTATAATTACTATATAACTAACTAGCTACTCTAAGGTAATAGTAATCCTATACTACTTAACTAGAATTAGGCTAAGAAAGTTAGAGGAGGTTATAGGAATCTAGGTAGGAACTCCTAAAGGAGTCCTAGAGTAAGTAATAATATATTAGTAGTTAGTAAGCTCTAAGTTAAACTAGCGCTACGTATATATAAGCTTAATACTTATATAAAGTACTATAGTATTAGTCTTAGGAGTAGTAGTACCCCTTATAGTAGTATTATACTTTATACGTAAGTAGTATAGATAATTAACGTAGGCGTTTAAGTTAGTAAGAACTTATAAAGATTAGCTAAAGTATCATACGCCTAAAAGACTTTAAAGAACTTACTAAAGTATAACTACTATAGTTACTAGAACTATAGTAATTATAGTAATACTTATCTAGCTTCTTATAAATCTACTTTTACTTATAGATAGTTTAAGCGTAGTATAGGTAAGTTACGTAAGTAGTAATAATATTAATACACTTATTACTATTACTCTAAGTAGATACTATAGTATTCTAGAGGTAGGACTTCTTAATATATTATAGATTAGGATAATAGACTATATTAGAAAGCTTATAGCTTACGTAGAGGGTATAATTAAGGTATATATTAGTATTAGTGTAAAGGTATTAAGTAAGGTATTAGAAAAATTTCTATTATAATTAATAATAAATAGATAGTTACTATAGAAAATTCTACTCTTACCTTACTAAAAATTCTATAACCCTAAAGAGGAAGTAAATAAAAAGTTACCTTTACTATAATAAAGTAAAAGTGTAAGGGTAACTTATCCTAAAATCCTTAGTTACCTCTATATTACTCCTAGACCTAATAATAAGTATAATATACTTTACCTTAATACTATATCTATATAGCGTAAGATAGACGTATATAAGATAGACTAAAAGACTAGATACTCTTTTCCTATTTTCTAATAAAGATTTTAGGTTTTTATTAAGGCTAGGACTATTAAGGACGCTAGCCTAAGAGGGGAGGTTCTATAATATATAGGATATAGCTTAGCTAGAAGGGTACTAAGGTCCTAATATAATTACTTCTCTTATTATCTTTATAGAGGAGGAACTTACTCTTAACCTACACTTTACGCGTAAGAAAACTAGTAAGAATTATTATTATTACTTCCCTTAGTATACTATTAGAATATAGAGCTATCCCCTACTATTCTCTTATAGTATAAAGTAAATACTATTACCTATAACTACCCCTTATATAAGGTTCTTTTCCTTACAGCGCTTATAATAAAAAGATATCTCTAAACCCTACTCTTTTACGTAATTAGTATAGGTATAACACTTAGTAGTTAAGCTTTAGAGACGAGAACAGCGAGAAGATAGAACCTTAGGCATAGTTAGGAGAGGTAAGGAAAGGGAAGAAGAGAGGATATAACACTATAAGAATACCTAATCCTACACCTCTACTACTAGACTAGGTACAGAGAAATAATAATCTAGGGTATTAGGATAATACACCTAAGGGGGGGGATAATATTATAAGTAATAAAGGTTAAATCCTCCTTATATAAGGAAAGCTACTAATAAAAGAAGGAAGGCTAAGTGTAGGGCGTACTAGGTTATATAATATACTATTATACTAAGATCTAATATCTAGGATAGTAGAGTATCTTAGGATAGTAGCGCTATTATAACTATCTATAGTAGATAGAACAGTAGGGATAGTAGGACCTAAGGTAATAGGTATAAGAATATATTAGATCTTATTATTATACTTATTATAGTTAACTTAAATAGTTTATCTCTTATATAGATTATTAACTAGTTATTCTATTATTTATAGAATTAGTAGTAATTATCTCTTAGTTATAATAATAACTCTTTTCTACCTAATTATTCTATATCCTACCTTATAGACTATCGCCTAAGCCTAACTCGCCTTAGTATAGACTAAGCTTAGAGAAGTATAGTAAAACCCTATATAATAAGCTTCTATACTAAGTAGAGAGGATTAGCTTAAACTAGAGTTTATTATATACTATATAGTAAAGGATTAAAGTAGTAAAGATATTAAGAAACTTTAGTAAAGTCTATACTATATCTTAGCTTAAAATAATATCCTTTATAGAGAGATTAGGGGTCTTTAGGATACCCTAAATATTAAAAAGAAATAAGAGAAGAAGAGCTATACTCTCTATCTTAAAGACCCTTAAGGGTATAATAGAGGAGCTATTTTCTAGTCCCCTAAGTAGGTTTAAAAAGCTTAAGATAATAAGGTATTATAATAATAATAAGCTATATAACTAGAGCTTTAAAAATTAGAATTAGCCTAGTTAAGAGAGTAAGCCTATCTTTATAAGCTTTAACTTATTTAGGAGAAGCGTGTTAAGCGTAAAAGACTTAAGGAGGTTAGGTAGTAAGAATAAGAAGTAGAGGTAGCTTAAAAAGCCTATTAAAAAGTACTTTATAACGCTAAAAAGGCTATAAAATTATCTTAAAAAGGTAAGTGTAAGGCTTTAGAAGCTCTTAAGCTACCTAGAAAGTATTAAAAGTATATTATTAATATTCTATCTTATATACTAGTTAGGGTAGTTATATAGGTAGCTCTACCTAAAAGAACTAAAATATAGTTAATATAGACCCCTAAAAAATATTCTAAATAAGCTAAAACCTTTATAAGGGTCTATATAGTATAAATCTAGCTTATCGTAATTTTATTACAATTTTTAGTAGTTATAGAGCTTTATTTTTAATAAAGATTTAGTGTTATTACCTAGGCATTAAATGAACATAGGCATTACGCGCACGGACACGGTAGCGTTCTTTCCTCGATGCTCACGCATGCAGGCCCAACCGTGGTGGCCATGCATAGTCGCTTGTCAGTTTTCTCATCCAATGACAGGGTTCCCCGCTTTCTTTGTTGTCTCGCATCAGCCTAACTAAAGACAATGCGCCAGCGAATAGCGACCTTGATGAAAAGTAAGTCATTCACACGTGTGGTTACCAAGCCCTAGCATACGTCTACCCGGTTGTAAGTACGAATGAGAAAAGTACGCTTACCATTTCGGTGCCCCTGTTTTCAGCCGCAATCGCTCCAACTCATCAACATCGTCAAGCTTGAGGGCATCAATGTAGACTTGAGCGCATGATGCTTCTCAGGTGTCTTTTGTTGCCAGGCAGCAGGTTGATCTGCCTCGTATCGTACGCCCGGCAGCAGGTCTTGTTACAAGTCATTTTGATTGATATTCGCTTCATGTGGCTGTTTACCAAATTTTCGGAGACAAAGGATGAGCGCTTTACTATGACTCTTGTCCTGTTAGCGACATCGTGTCTGTCAATGAAGGATTGCAGATGATCGAGTAGGACAAGCGCATCCCAATCTGAGCCCTTAATCCAAGATCGTTCATAAGGAAATATTCCGATCAGGAAATGAAACGGGGGCGTTTTGGTGCGGCTTACCGGTCGTCGTGCCGTTCGATGCAAATCCCTGAACACCAAAAAGCAAGCACCCGGAAAAGCCACTGCCACGTCCGTAACCTCTGGTCCTTACGCGCGCCTTCTTTCAGTTTTTACCTGGCCTCTGCGCACCAGATTCGAAGCTGAGTTGAAATAAGAATCTGACCAGGTGGCTGGGTCAAGTAAGCGATAGGAGGACAGGAAATGAGAAAACTACTTGTGAGGCGGACTGGTATGGCACACTGTCCAAGATTCATGACATGTCTCGTTGGGTGACGAAGTAGAATTGTAGGTGGTGTATAAGTGTGATAGGATCTTCCGCTCAACGCTCATATTGAGCCGAACCATCATCATCATCATCATCTACCAGTCTTTCTTTGAAGGTTCAGCAATCCCTTCCGCTGGATATGCTTGTCCAAACCGCCTCTTCGCCATCTCCATCCCTGAATCGATATGGGAGTGATGATCCGAGAAACATAGATGGCTCCTTCGCGATACAGAGGTGGCTGGGTGATACCGATGGCGATCGCATAGCGAGCAGACACGTCATGCTATCTGCGAAGTCCAATCACGGGTCGGATCCGTCCGGTTTCCAGGAACAAAGATCATCGACGCAACACTCTAATAACAATCAACCATTTTCTGAGGAAGCAAGCTGGCTGGAATTGAGTGAGGTCGGAGCGTGGTGCCATTCGGATCAAATCCAGTGAGTTCGTATCGGAAGAGCACGGTCCTGATTTTTGCTGACATCGTCTAGGGCGGTGAAATATGACTTGAATAGATCTGAAGCGTATGAAGTGCCGGAACCTGACTTGCGGGGTGTGCTA
Organism: Alternaria dauci; assembly: GCF_042100115.1. NCBI lineage: Eukaryota > Fungi > Ascomycota > Dothideomycetes > Pleosporales > Pleosporaceae > Alternaria > Alternaria dauci. The sequence continues at coordinate 6,827,984 of NC_091272.1, forward strand.
GGCGAGCTGCAATGCGTTTGTAAACGCCTACAACGCGTCATTGAAGGTCTAGAGAAAAAAACGTAGAAACGGTACCCATCTTGCTTCGCGATATCTGTACTTCCACCAGATGAAAGATAGTAGGAGATCCTGAGTTCACATATAGCGGGCGTTAGGCGTAATGTATTTTCTTGCTTGGGATAGATATTAGTGATATTGAATCAATATTTAGACCGTATGATCTGTGTATCATCTCCTAGATGTAGTGATTAGACCCATAAAGAATTGAAACCATCAAAGAAAAAAATCCCCCAACCGATTCAGGAGGGAAGTTGGTCTAATGAGCTCGCCGGAGCTGTATGCCGTGTTTGGGCTTTGTGTCGTTCAAGCTGGTCGATACGCGCAAAACCCTTCGTATTTGAACAACCGGGAATGTCGCATCTGAACATGCGCTCATGCAGCTGTAAATGTGCCCTGTATGAAGAGTTAGTTTGGATAACAGGTGAATTGTAGACAGATTTCGATGCAAGCGAATGGAAGACCAAAAGGCCGCATTTCGCTCGGTGTGACTTCGCTTCAAGCCAAAAGGGTATGATTGTAATTCGGGGAGTATTCGAACGTACCTGAAGGCAGAATTTCTCTCATAGATGGTGAACTGTCCATCTGACTGAACACCGCCTTTGTCGCATGCAGTACCATGTGGACACATATAGTAGCTTTTACCACGAGCTTTGAGCTGTTCTCTGGAAGGTACTTCAGCATTGCTTGGCGAGACTTTATGGTTGTCTGGCAAGCTGCTGGAAGAGGTACGATCGTGGTTTGCACTTGCAGAACTCTCGGGTTCTGTGTCAAACATTCGGTACTCAGTACTCTCGGAGGACATAGTTGCCATGATATGCTCTTCTGATCTAGGCGAGATGACCTGTGTCTCAGGGGTCTCGATCGGCACAGATGGAACAAGCGCCGCTGATGGCGCGATTGAAAACAATATCCACTCTGCCTGACAGTCTACTCGAATGCGTCAGCACATAGCTTTATTACTTATGTTCATCATAACCACGCCGCCCATGTGGGCCTTGCCCACAGTTATTGATAGCACATTGGATTAACTTGCCTTGCAAAGTGTTGAAAAGGTTATCCTTGATGTTCCTCGACAGCTGTCAGTGTCTTCTTCTGGCTCCAGATGTTTATACGCAATGCACTACCTCAGCGCTTTGTGCTTGTCGTCTAGCAGATTTGCACTGTGGCAATCAGCCTCCGCTTCCAATTCCCCTGTTCGTTCGTCTATGTGTTTTGAGATAACATCTCCCATCACCAAGCTTTCCGAGAACGTGGCAAGGACATGAAGCACCCGTAAAAGGTAATTGCCGATGTCTGTTAACGGGCAACCCGACGGGCTGACAGGCCACCCACCTGTTGTGGTCAGCCCAGGGAAGTTAGCCATCAGGTGTTGATCGATCCAGTTTGGCTCCAGGCGGAGGCTGTCGAAGAACCGGCGCGTTGAGGCATCCATGGTGGTGGGGCGATTAGCGTTCAGCCTCGAGCGGTGCAGCAGTTGCGCTGCACCTGTGTCCCCATTGCTAGCGTTGTTTTCTCATTTCTCGTTTTCTCATCGCTCTTAATTGGGCGATTCCAGTGAGCATGCATGCAGAGCGGCCTAGCGCATGGCTGTCATCTGATTCGATTCGATAGGGTGCGGGTGCAGGTGTAAGCGTGGGCCAACAACAAGGCTGAGAAAACGAGAGAAGAGACAGACTTCTTAGATATTATACCAAGCTTGCCCGTTGTCAGCCGGCCCCGAGAACTCGAAAGATCCACTTTACCACTGTCACTAGTACGATGTCGCGACCGCATGATACTACAAGAGGTTCATTGACAATAGATAACATGTCGTTTGGTCTTCCACGTCCTAAGCGCTTTCGCGCTAATAATGCGCTAACGCTACCGGTACTGTCCGGCGTTGCTGTCCCCACCCGCGCTTCCCCTGTTCCGAACCTGGCCTACACCAACACCACTACCGACAGCGAGTGTCAAGATAAGCTTGGTTTATTTCAGGACGATCAATGGCAGGATATCTTTATTCCCGTCTCTATCGAGGATGCAGCCCCCCACGAGGATGAAAATCCTTCTGCAGCATCACGCAAGCGATGTGAGATCCCCTCCACCTGGACAGTGCTGCAACCTTTGAGAACACCACAGAGACCGTCGATCGCAGTTAGCAACTTGTCTAACAAACCACTTACGCTTTTGCAGCATGGTCATCACCCTTTGGTGAGGCTAGCGACCCACAATGGCTCCTGACCAACTTCCCCGAGCTCGGTCCCGACATACTCCAATTACCTCCACGCTCATGCGCGCCCATAATCGTCAATCCCTTCAATGATCAGACAACGATCCTTCATCCCCGGCTTCGGAATTATGCAGAGCCAGTAGCTCTACCCGAAGATGGATTGCTCAACGGTCTGATCAAAGTTCGCTTGAATCTGAGCAGATACCAGCAGAAGTTCCCCGCAGTGCCTTTGCAGAAATTCCCTTGGAGAAAACCAAGAAATGGGGTCCCTCTTATCGACCAAGACATAAGAGATGGATTGACGCGTCTACCTCCGGACTTTGGGCGAGGGCTGAAGCTTGCTGGGATGGACGAGAAGCTATTCGAATTCTGTAAGCCATTCAACATCTACGCGGAGCTTTGTAGCTTTCGCTGATACAAAGCAGTCCGTATCGCTATTTGTGCAGCTACCACTGTGATCAAGGCTGATAACTGTTATCTCCATGAAATCATCCCAATAGCCGTCAAGAGCGACTGTGTGAAGCATGCAATCCTAGCATTAGCGGCAACCTACATCTTGGACTACTCGGGTGAGGAAAAGGTCAAGGCTTCAGCAAATCTGCATTGGAAAAGAGCAGTCCTTTTACTTGACAAAGAGCTTCAAGATACAGAAAGATGCAAACCTGGCAAAGAAAATGCCGTCATCGCTGCAATGCTCTTATTTGGCCACAACGAGGTTGGTGACACTTCTTTATACTGAGGACCGGAGACACCTAACATTCGACAGAATGTCAATTGGGAGGCCTCTAACTCCGCTAACGAGTGTCCGCCCTGGTACAAAGCCACTCAGCTTGCCGAACGGGTTCTGGAGATGTCTGATCCTCTCTACAATTACCATTCAGCTAGCAACGTACAGTGCTCTAGGGCTCGCATCACGATTGGGAACAGGCTCGCCCAATACAACATCATGAGTGCGATAGCTTGTCCACTGGATGGGTTTCAGACCAAGTGCTCCTTCACTTGGCTGCTCGAGGGAGGCGAACGTGAGTAGCACAAGATTGTAGGCAGTACTGCACTCAGCCCAAAGCTCCTGCACACCTTTGCGCAGATAACCCATCTTTCTGCCAAACTATACGAGGTACACAACCTACTTAATCTTATCACTGAGTAGATTACTAACTACTTTCCAGGATCCAAATAGACTTGCGGCACGCAACCTAGGTAGGGTCATCGGAGAGCGCCTACAAAACTTTGGACATCACTCCGATCTATCAGAAGGCTATCTCAACCGTCAAGCTCTCCTGGACTCCTGCGAACTGGATGAGAATGGCAAGGTCTCCACTGCCGTCAAGACGACCGAGCTTCTAGCGGAGAGTTATGTAGCAGCGGCACAGATCTATCTGTACTGCCGCCTCATGAGAAAATCCAGAAGACATCCCCACATTCAGGTAATTGTCGACCAACTCCTATGCATCGTTAGTCGCATGTCTACTTCTGGCCCTTTTTTCACTCGCAATCATGCGCAAGGGCGAGTATTCGTGGCTGCCATAGTTGCAGTCGAACCACGACACCGTGATATAGTCCAGACTTGGTTTGAAGAGCTCTGTCATGGGACTAGAGGAGTAAGTCGCCTTGTACGAATTCGCGATTCGTATCGCGCAGACTAATGTCACTAGAATGTCCCGCCAGTATGGCGTACTGTGCAGTATATCTGGGGGTGGCTCGATGCACGCCACGGCCCATCAGAGGCAGCGAGTCTGGATGTGTCTGACATCACACAAATCGACCCCGATGCCGAGCCATGGTGGGAAGATCTGGTAGTCGAAATTTATAAGCGCGAAGGTAAGCTCAATCTGGCGTAGATATTTATGTTGGACAATGTCTTCACTGGAAAAAGGATAGACACATGCGTGCGAATACTGAATCCTATTGAGACGTATGCAAGATATATACACCCTTCTAGTAGGTGTAGCACAGGATTCTTCCCTGAGTATCCAACAAATCCCTAAGCTGAACAGTAGGCGCAAGCTTACCAAGACCAACTTCAAAGTCAAGGGTAACATTTTGACCACTGTAGTCGAAAGGAATAATCGGACCACCAACCTGGTGCAGGCGGGTCTTGAGGTCTTTCTGTTGCCACACCCAGAAGATGTGCTCAATGTTACCGTGGTGGAGGTAGAAGAGTGGTTCACCTGGGCTGTTCTCTGCATCACCAGCTTGGCCGAGCTGGCCTCCGACACCAAAGTGACCGCTGCCGTGAATATTAGGAACGGCGAAGCTGGCCTCGCCTTCGACGGCCCTGGCAAAGCCAGTGTAGTCCTTTTGGGAGAGGACATTGTCGACAAGCTTCTGATCGGCCCAGACGTTGATGAGAGTAGGGACGAAATCGCGCTTCAGGCAGTGAGGCTCAGGGAAGTTAACCATAAACTTGTCGGGTGTAAAAGGTCCGTCTTGGACACAGCCACCACCTGTTCCGCCAACGATACCAAAGGGATTTGTTTCGTTAGTGGGCTCAACCTTGTTGCCGTTACCACCGAATCCAGTGTCTGGCTGGAAGATCTCAGAGTCAAAGACTCGTGTCGATGTCGGATTCTGTGGCTCGGCGTCAAGAGACCAGTTCCAGTATGGTTGACCACCGGTGTACCCGCATTCTTCGCGCAGGGCCGTCTCGAATGTGGCGATCATGTAGCGATGCCAGAGGGTAAAGTGACCGACCCAGTGGATATCGGGTGTTTGGCTGCTGTGCACGGCCTGGAAGTCATCGAAACGGTTGATGGCGCCCTTGATGCCCGAGATCGCTGGCTTCGATGCGAGGCAAAGGACTGCATCAATGTAGGCTCTCTTCTGGGGAACAGAGAGTTGCTTCCTGCGAAAGAAGATAGTCAGGAAAGTCCAAAATCGTAGTTGTACGCGGGTAATTGACTTACCATTCTTTGCGTACAATGGGATTCTTGCATGTCTTTGGGGCAGACGCAGGGAGAGCCGCTGCTACTGCTGACGAAGCCAAGCAGAGCGAGGAAACGAGGATGGACAGGTTGACCATTTTGGCGGCTGAAATTGAGGCTGGTAGCTTTGCGTTTCGGATTGACTTATGGCGAAAGCCTATTGTCCCTGGCTAGCGATTGTGATGGTGGAAGGCATCAAGCTTTATGTGTGTCTCACTGCAGGCCTTATCACACGTACTTTACCCGTCTTAGCCTCATCGAATGATGACCATGCAATCCAAGTCCGAGCCACGAAGGAAAAATCGACGAACGGAGGAGTGTTGAGGACTGGAATGGGGCTTTGGACCACTTGCCGTGGTATTTGGGGCGAGGTCCGGGTCTGAAAAAAGCTTGTATGCATGGCGATTCATGCCAGATGCGGTCGTGTGGCACAGCTGCATGGTCTTTCGAAGATTTCCGGATCTGAAGGATCGAGCTCGTGGGATGCAACACGTGCAAAGCGCTTCTGTGTGCATATTTCGGCAGACGGAAGCCTACCGGCGTCTGGTGACAAGCCATGGCTTTCATGTAGTGCACATGTAACGGCAATTGGCTTTCGAGTATTGTATGGGCATGAGGCTAGCGCTTATCGAGTGCTTCTTGCATACTATGGTACCTACCCACAGATCCCACTGTGCCCCGGTCATGGTATGACCAAACGCGTACTGATCTCCGTAGTAGGAGACTGCACAATTTTTGCATGGTTGGTGATTAGAGCATAGAACGGTTTCGGATGGATGCGCCCGGTGGGCCGGTCTAGAGATTCCTGTAGGATCTGCCTCGCATAGCTTAGAGGGGATTTTCGGAGATCCTAGAGCATGGCATGCAAGTGGTACCTTTCATGTATACCTCCTTCATTTTTCACGAAAAATTCGTTGCAGTAAGGTTGCGATATTACCGGCAGAAATCGATTTCGCTTTTGTGGCGCTTTTGTGGGCATCGCAGGAGGTAAGACAGTGAGATATATGTCGCGGGGGCGGAGAGCTTGCGGGACAGGTTGACCCGATGTCGCGCTAAGATCCTGCTGATTTCTGAGCCGTGTCTAACGTGTTCCTGAGCGTCTGAACCAGCCATTGACGGGAAAACAAAGCACTCGGTGATGGGGTAAAATCGAACGCCCCCCTTACCTAGGTTCTACCTCATCACCGAATGCAGGGCCAGCAGTGGCGAAAGAGAAGATACCCGAGAAGAGGCAAACACGACACATAGCTCCTGCGGGAGTGTGGCGCGGTAGACACCGAAGCACTCCTTCGTTGCGGAGCTGTCAGATTACCTTATTCGCGTTCTTGTTGTGCGCGCACCATCGCGATGTTGCATATACGACTGACTACTCTGAATCTCGAAGATGTCTGTCGCATGTTCTTGGAAGATAAAGCCGAGGCGTTTGCGTTGCTCGTCCAGGTGCGGGCTCGGCCGGGGAACGCGGGAAGTGTCCAGCCGTCCAGGCGATAACCACGGCAGGTAACCGAAGGAAGCTAGACCATTTACAGCAAAGAGCCGCAAGAACTCCATCCCTTTGCGACCCGACCAGGACACCTGCACCGAACACGCGATTCCTTCGCTTCTCATCAGCGAATGACCCGTGTTTCTCATCCAATCATGGCTCAAAGACGCCAGCCGTCCCGAGGAGATTTTACCTACGCGTCTGCATTCTTGTTGGACATACGGCAGGAGAATCACAGGAAGGATTCACAAGATGAAGCTGCCCAAACTGCTGGGTGATGATGCTATGCGGCGCAGATGTTATGCGGCGCAGATGGCAAGCTTCAAGGAAGGGGGCAAGAATGGTTCATAGCCAACAGGTTGCCATGTCCTCTTTGTGGTTCTCTCGCGGGCTTGCTGTGAGTATATTCCTACGGTATGGCAGGCGGCACTGGTGGCTATGGTATTACCTGGGATAACGGTTCGCGGCAACCTATGTTCCTGATCGTCACTGGAATTCTCCTGCTTCTCTCTACGCTTGCTGTAGCGCTCAGGTATGACCTCTCCACATCTTGCTTCGTTTACTGGCCGCAAGCCTTGCTCACTTTTTGCCAGGCTGTACTGTCGCGTCACTTTCATACGACATGTAGGACTAGACGACAAGTTTATGGTGTGCGCGTGGGTGGTCGCTGTCTCACTCGGTATCCAGAACGGTTTCGTTGTCGGCTGGGGGACTGGGTATGTGTATCTGTGGTCAAAATACTAATAGCGACTGACGAGATACGAAGGCGACACAATGCCGATCTAGATGCTTCCATCATTATGGTGCCTACATTCAAACACTGGTATGCCTATCAGATAGTTTATCCCTGGGCATTATGGTTCGTCAAAGCTAGCATATTGGCACTTTACTACCGGATCTTCACGCAAACAAGGTTTCGCTATGCTGTATACGCCGTGGGTGCATTTGTCACTGTTCAGACCATCGTGGTCACTTTTGTCAACGTATGTCATATCCGGAAATACAGCATTTGCCTGACCTCTAAACTGACTGATTCAGGCTTTCGAATGCGGCACGAAAGAGCCATGGAGAGCATGGACGCCTACCTTTCCCCAGGGTTGCAACGACCTGCCTAAGACATATTTTGCAATGGCCTCCGTCAACATTGTCACAGACATTTTTATCCTAGTCATGCCGATGCGAGCCTTCGGACAGCTAAAACTCCATCGCACAAAGCGCTTTGCGCTCCTCGGTGTCTTCATGGTCGGGGGTGTAGCAGTAATCGCATCCATTGTCCGTCTCTACGCCCTCTATATATACGCGGTAACAGACGACTGGCCCTACGACGACATTTTTATCCTCCTTCTCTCCCAGATCGAAGTAAACGCTGCTATAATATCCGCTTCAGCCCCCGCTCTCCGCCCACTGCTCAACAAAGTCTTGAGTTCATCGTCGCACGACTGCTCCGGCCCAGACTACCCAGCTTCTTACGCACCCGGCGGCCCAAACAGCAATATGTTCTGTCGGACAGCTCGGACACGTTCGAACAGACAAATGGAGCTCTACTCGTTGGGTGGGGGGAACAGGACTAGCAAGGTACCAGCAGGCGGTACGCGCAATACAAGTGAGGAGTCGATATTGGGTGCAGACGGTATTACAAAGACGGTGGATATGACCATTGAAGAAGACTACGCGAGAGATTCTGTAAATGGGAAACAGGGAGAAACGCAGGGTTATGAAGGTGTGAGACATAGCGATGTATGATACGGGTTGGCAAGAAACATTAGTAATCTTCTGAATATAAACTGAAAGCGGGCAATAAGCTTACTAATAGTTCGTCTTTCTTGAGCCATACATTATCATATATGGTTCTTGGGCTATGGTGGCGATGATGATACGGTAATATTGAGTCGCTCACTTTCGTCTATGGTTCATAGCCGTACCCCAGCTTACTAATACTAAACAGCCGCCTCTGGATCCGTTCCAAGCGTCGCATGATTGCCTGGCCTTAGAGAGCTAGCTTTCCTATCTCATCACATCATAGCCTCACTACAACTCTTCATTCGCGAAGAAAGGCTGCATCACTATGTTTATGCTCTGGTAGTGTATCGCAATGTCTCCCTTGGACATCAAAGCTACTCCAGTCATGTTACACATCCAAACACGATCTCAATAACCGTCGCAATATCAGCCATGGGACAGTGTTACCCAATAGCGTTATTGATCAGGTGGTTGGCTACGTAGGCTGCACTGCGCTACATAGCGGGGTGTGCAGTTAGCGTCATCAGCTGAACTTGTTCAGCCTTCCTTATCTGCGCGCTTTGCAAGACGATGACCAACACACTGGACTGTGATCGAAATTGACTCGAGAGCCGGATAGCTGTGAATGCCGTGAAGGCCAGCAGTAACATCTATGAAGACACTCAGATCATTGTCGACTGGAAACGAACAAGCGGATGCGACGATGTCTCGTAGCGATGACGATACAGATGCGGCGACGTCTTCTTATGAGAGCAGTCCATCTCCAGAGTCCTCTACTGATGAGAACCATGTAAACATATCTCCACGAAGCCAGTCAGAGTTGTTGTAAGATAAAATGACCCTTTCACGAGCTGTACTGATTTCGTGCAGGACCCTTGCTAGGAGACTTTACCCGGGAAAGGACGAAGAGGACCTTGCTAGACAGGCGAAAGATCTCGCTTTAGAGTCTGACATGGAGTATGCTTTGGACGAAATGAGTTGCAGCGTATGTCACTTGGATAAAACCGATTTTGTGCCAGGCCGCCGGGTTTCGGTCGACAATCTGAGTGAAGAATGTAGCTTTTGCGAAATCCTCCGCAGATGTCACCAACACTTTGCCAACGGATGCAGCCGTATGTATGTTCTCTCCCATAGGCCTGGACCCAATATCCGGATATGCTTTTATGAACATCTTCGATATTCTGTCTGTACCTGGAATCATGTTCAATTGTACTCGAAAGGTGCGTCATCCAACTCCATTCAAAGTATCGGCTGATCCTGCGAACAGAATTGCAAGTGTGTGATATGCCCTTCCGATACGCGCAAGACATTTCTGAATCTGCTGTATCAGACGCTTCGATCCGTGTCATGAAGGAGTGGATCAATCGCTGTTCTACGACCCACCGGCATGCATCACCAATACGCGGGGCGAAGCCTACACGACTGATACTGTTAGTCGATAATGAAAATGGCGGTGCTCAGCTCTGTTCGCCTGAAGCTTGCGTAGAATATGTTGCGCTGTCGTACCGTTGGGGGTCGTGCAAGCAGTCAGAAACAACAAAGAAAAACGTTACCAATCGCTACAAGGAGCTGAAAACATCAGACTTTCCAAAGACTCTTCGGGATGCGATTCAAGTCACTAGAAGACTGGGTCTGAAATATATCTGGATTGATCGCGTTTGCATCATACAAGATGACCAAGAAGACTGGTCAACCGAGGCATCTCTTATGGCAGGTATCTACGCAAATGCACACGTCGTGTTGTCAGCCACAGCCACCGAGGATTGTCAGGATGGGTTTTTGCGGGAAAGACCGGCGCCAATTGTCATCCAATACGCACAGCGTGGCCAGGACGCTTGCAAAGTATACGCTAGGAAGAGTGAAAGCCATAACTGTGGAGGTATTTGGCCGAAGACTGAATATTCATTGTTCAAGCGGGGCTGGTGTATGCAAGAAAGGTTTCTCGCCTCTCGAATCATTCACTTTCTACCTGATGAGGTTGTGTTCGAGTGCCAGGCCGGGCGAGAATGCGAGTGTGGTGGCGCTAGTGCGGAACCGAAACGGAGATACTCTGATTTGGTAGGGTACAGCAAGTTTGCAAGACTGCAAGCCACCCAAAGTATGAGGGGGAAAAAGCTCATATTCAACTGGACAAGAGTCGTGCAAGATTATAGCGAGATGAAGCTCACGTACGGGAAAGATTCTCTTCCGGCGCTTGCAGGCCTAGCATCATGCGTGGAACACTTGAAACCCGGAAAATACATCGCAGGCATCTGGGAGCAAGATATCGGATATCAGCTTGGATGGTTTATCAATCCAAGATCCGCTAAAATGAGACGCTGGGAAAATCCGGAGAGTATCGATATCCTGGGTCCCACATTTTCCTGGAGCTCGCACGTTATGGGTCCCGTTGAATTCAGCTCATCCCATATTTTTCGATGCATATGTACTTTGAAAAGCTTCGATATCGCTCTCGAAACTTCTAATCCTTATGGGCAGATTCGACATGCAGCCCTCTGTCTCAGCGGATGGACAGTGTCCGGAAACGATATGGTTACATGGCTCAAGACGTTTAAGCGCGCTGAATATTACACACAGCAAGTGTGCCTCGACTCTGGGCTCGAATTCGTGTTCTCTCGAATGATTGACCCTCCATCTCTGGACGCTGGTGAACGTGAAGAGCCGGAAAAGCAGCCAAGCTGGAAATCTGTTCTCTGCTTTGGCCTGTATGAGTATAAGAGTTACAGATACGGTCCTTATACGATTGACGCGCTGTTAGTGCAACCCAGTAAGACTGAGGAGGGGGAGTACGTCAGGATTGGAGTTCTTCGAGGTCTAGAGAAGTCCTGGTTCATTGAGAACGCGGTAGCAAGCACGATTACTTTAGTCTAGATAGTCAGCAGTAACATGATTCAAACCTCCTCCTAATTTCCTCTCCCTGCCCCTCTCCCTCTGCCTCCTCTTCCACGCCCGCGGCCACCACTCGTCCGCTGGCCCCGTGGTACCTCCCTTCTTGGCACAACCTCACCCCTTGCCCATCTCTCCCCCTCATCTCTAAGATCAATCCAGCGCTCATCCAACCCCTTGGCCTTTGCCGCATCACGACGTTCTTTCCGCACCGCGCTATCTGTAACGCCATCTTGCACCAACAACTGCATGCCTATCCCCTCTTCAGTACCTTGTTCATACATGCCCAGATTCAACGCGCCGCCGTCCGGATTGTACGATGCGCGGACATCAACGTCGGTCTTGTTGTGGTGTCGAATGAGCGAATGCGACATCATAGGATCCGGGTGCGTGTCTGCGATACCATGAAAAGTTAGAGCTTCAACCGCGCCTTCGAGACCAGCGTAGAGATTCTGCGATGTAGATGATGGGATAGAAAGACTGTACACGGGGGAATCTTCTCGCACGCGCGAATAGTCTTGTCGATATGCCATACGTGGAGGAGGTATGCGGGAATTGAGGAAGAGATTCCAGCCACCGCTCTTTATTGGAACATGGTTCTTGGTCTCGTTGACTATGACGTTGGTCGCGGAATCCAACGATGTCGCTTTGCTTTTTGAGGTGGCCTTGCTTCTGGGTATGGAGATGCTGTGGTAAGCATGAGATCCGGAGAAGCGCACGTCGAATACTTTGATCATGCTGTGGAGAGCTGCACCTGCAACGATGCGTTCTAGGCCTTGCGCAGCTAGGGAATAAATCGGCGAGTCGTTTGTTGGGTCCCAGAAGATCTGCTCGAAACCTCGGGACGAACGCATATCGTGCAATCTGATAATGCCGTCGTAGCCGCCAGAGAGGAAAGTGTGACCTGCTTCTGATGCACCCTGCGCTGTACTTGGTACTGGCAGTATTGGATATATTGAAGTAGGACGTGGATTTGAATGGAGTGCATGGGCGATGTTGAATCGACGGAGAGGTGTAGGTGCAAGGCCTTCAGGTCCGATGTTGTAGACTTGGATGGGCTCGGTGTGGGGTCCCCAGCCTACGGCGACTGTTTCAGGGGAGAGGAACTCGCACGACCATAATCTACCAAGTGATGCACCATCGGATGTTGTTTTCACTTCCGAAGAAGGCTTAATAGCTTCATCCGAGGAATTGTCGCGGCCGATGGGGTAGAGCGCTATCGAAGAGTCCGCGAGAGCGGTGGCCAGCATGGGCTCATTCGAAGACGATACTGAGAGATCATTGATGCCACGCCGGTTGGTGTCATAGTGCTGCACCTCGGTTTCAGCTAGATCAGGGTTAACACTAAGCAACGAAAGCTGGCCCGATGCAGTCCCGAAAACGATTTCTTCGAACGCCAGATCTCGCTGATGCGGTCGGAGCAACTTCAACTTGGTGATGTCGTCGCGTCCCTCAAAGCTATCCGGAATCTTAAACGTAAACCAGGTATTCAAGTGCTTGAAAGCGTCATACTTCCACGTCTGGTCAGGTGCCGCGTCAAGGCCATCCTCACGTTTCCTAATCTTCTCGATATTCTCGCCCGTCTCTTTAGTCCGCAAAACGATTTGTGTACCAGCAGACCATGCTAGTACTTCTCTTCGTTCTCCCCATGATCCATACATCTCTTCATAGCTGTCGATGCTAGGTTGATATCCCATTGTCTGGCCTTGCGGACCCCTCCATCTTTCGGCCTGCCAAGTATTCATGCTCATTGTCTTCTCCGTCGGTTCTAGGTATCTTGCAATGAGGCCTCTTCGCTCCCAGTTCCGGCATAGTGTTGTTAGACCGTGGACGGCGCTGTAGGCATCCGGGTCCAGGCCGCCGAGGCCTAAGCGGCCTTTGAGTAGAGCTTTCCATCCATCGAGCTTTGCGAATTCTCGCAACCGGCGGCTTACTAGAGATAGGTAGAGTAGGTCTCGTGGCCGTTCGAGATGGTTCGTTATCAGCGAGAGTATCTCGTTGGGCAGCGTGTCGAGAGCTGCCATATTCCTGCTATCGCCTTTCCAAAATTATGACAGTGTCATGGAAAACTCAGTTATTTGAAACGTTCGTTGTGCAGATTTTAAAAACAGAAATGACTTTGTGGCATTCATGAGACACACATGTTTGCTGGCGAGGAAAACTGAGCGTCCCGAATGATGACGACAGGTTTCTCGCTTGGTGGCCCCGGGCTTTTGCACTAGCCACACCAACTGGAGGGGAGTCATCGGCCATAACAAAGACGAGGCCACCCTCTGTGACTCCTCCTCGTATACGTCTAGCAATGTAAGCTCGACTCATAGCCACCATGCAGCTAAGAGAGAATGCTGTCGTACCTGCTGTTGAACCGCGCCTCTCAGCTCACGTGTCCCAATTAGCCGGCCTCTTCCACGCGGAACCGCCACGCTACTCGGCGGTCTTCGTTCCCCTGCATCGAAACGCGCTATCGCGCCGTTAAGATCACCATGGCTGACAGCTTGTTTTTCCGTCTCTACGATGAGGCTGGTGTTCTTGGGTTCATCTCGCCAGCAGCCCGCCTTGCTGATCGCGGTGCAACTCGACCAAGACCGCCTCATCGCGCCCCAAGCTCGCGGAATCTTCTCGGGAGTCTTGTCGCGTCATCCCTATAACCCCTCAACACCCACGGACCTGGCGCTGACAATCCTCGCGTTCCGAACCTGTGACTATCATCCGCAAGTGCCAACCTTAATCCTGGCCGTTTCTGGCTAAATGCGCGGAGTGTCGCGCGCGTTGGCCGTCGATTCCGACGACTCCTCGACCGCCAGACCCTTTGTCAATCCAGGGCTGCCCGAGCCATCCTCGATAATCCTTTTGCGGCGCGACGCTACTGCGCGATGGCGGACGATGAGAAAAGGGTGTTTGCGCTCATTAGCGCCATCGGCACAATTCGGGACCGGCTGCGACAAGACATTGACGGCTTGCGACAGATCCACAACCGTTGGAAAGACGGCAATGGCGAGACCATCAACCTCATTGCGCAACTAACAGCGCTGAAATCTAGTCTCGGCAATATACATGACTGGCTCAACTATGCTGTCAGCGATCTGCACCCACAACTGCTATCGGATTTGGATGTACTGACGCATTCTTGCGGGATACTGGTGTGCCATGTAGATGCCTTGAATGTTTGTCTTGGTTACCGCGATCACGGTCCCGTTGATTTCGCCGCCAAGTTAAAATACCGCGTCGCCATCAGATCGATGGAACGACTGCAACAGGTGGCGCGAAGACAGAACGATGCCGTGAATCTGTTGCTAGCGGCATGTCAATGGTGAGCTACTAATTTGCTTTTACATACGGCGCCAAGATCTAATACCTCTCAGCACCGCGCAAGCACAGCGGAAGATTCTTCTCCACAAAAGCCGTCAGATCAGAAAGGAAGACGCGGCAAACCTCAGGACTCTCTCCCAATCTTCAGGCTTGAATGGTGCTTGTATCACTGGACTTGCGCAACTATCGCGGTTCATTCAATGGCTGAGACTCTTGTTCCACATGAAGCTCGCGCGGAACGAACTCGACAGGGCCGTCTCGCCTACGGACGAGGAGAATGAGGAGATTGCTGCAGCCACTCGTTCCGAGGCAATAGATCGCGCTTTGCAGAGAGAAGCTACTAACCTTCGCCACGAGACCAAGTTGGTTCTCGTTGGCGACACGCAAAGTGGCAAAGAGCTCATCATGCACCAGCTGAAAGTGCTATTCACGGAGGGTTATCATTCTACAGAGGAACGCTTGAAGTACCGGCCCGCAATATACCAGGTCGTACATTCGCTCATCCAATCCATCACAAACCTCCTCAAAGACACCGGCGTCAAGCTCTCAAAAGAACTAAGCCACGACTTTGCCATCCTCCTCCACGAGCTCGACACCGGAAATGAAGGCATATCCCCCGACGCGCTCAAAGCCATTACAGGAATCTGGTCCAGCCCTGAATTCTCCAAACTCTACGTCCGAAACTTTGAAATCGACTTCCCACAATACGCACCCTACTTCGCGCAAGAAGCACCGCGCATCGCCCATCCAGACTACGTCCCCAGCGAAGCCGACATCATCCGCCTCAACCAATCCATGCGCGGCATAAACGAAGCACGCTTCCATTGGGACGAACTCGACGTGCACCTCTTCAACATCCGCGGGTACGTGGCCCAACACTTTCGCGAGCGCTGGTACCACCAGCTCGAAGACGCGACCGCGCTCATCTACACCGTCGATATATCACTCTATAACAAACCCAGCCCCAAGCTACCCAACCAGTCCATCCTCGTCCACGAATTCGAAGCCTTTGAGTCCTGGGTCAATCAACCTGGTTTCGCCAAATCAGCTGTCATCCTCATCCTCAACAATTTTTCCCGCTTCGCTAGTAAAATGGCATATGCGCCGTTGGAAAAAGTATTCCCTGATTACGTTCGCAGCGAGTCTGATACCGCGGAGCTGTCTGCGCGCCAGTACATGCTCAAGCGCTTCCGGAACATGAATCATCAGCGCCTGCCGATCTATTCGTTTTGGGTCGATCTGGATTCGAGTGACAATAGCCATTTGTATGCGGCGCTGAAGAAGACGCTAAGTGCGGTGCAACAGCAGCAGCGCGTGGTGAAGGAGGAGCAGCGAATGGAGGATGGGACGTGGAGTTCGAGTGTGGGGTCGACGACGGAGGTGGAGTCGGAGAGGCCGGGGACGATGGGGGCGTCTAGGGCGAATTTGTTGACTCCGAGTCGGAGTAAAGGGGTGTTGAGGGAGAGGTAAGAGAGGGGTTGGGCTGGGCGGTGGTTAGAGGGTGTATTTGGGAAAGGGGGTTATGGGATAGGACAGGGTTAGAAGGGTTGGTAATTTGCATTTTGGGATTGGCGTTTGTTTGCTATTCAGGCTCGAGATACCATAGTACGGATGGATAGATTTGGATATACACACAGAGACATTCGAGCATAGCGAAAGCAGCCGTTGGTAATGATATAGCACATTATATGTAGCCTATACTGGCGTCTTGGAGCTAGCTTGAATCCACATGCTCAAGTACTGTCTAACCAGACCAATAGGTTGCCCACTTACTGCTGCCTCCTACAACGTTGACGAACTCACAAGCGATAACACGTTGAACTTGCTCGCTTGGGTGCAGAACGTCGTACCACATGAAGCTGTCCGGGTCCAGGTGTGACGTCTCAGCTGAGTCGCTGTAGCCGGTCACATTGAGAGTACTGGTACCATTCAGATACTCTGAAGGCTTGTCGTAGATGTCGGTCAACTGTTATCGCAGTGTTAGACTACTGCAAACAGACAAGAACTGAAGGTGACATACCAGGCCATTGATGTCCATGACGGCGATATTCACACCCGGGAACCTCTTTGCAATCTTGACCAAGTACGGGGTCTGGTACTCGTAGATCTTATTAACCATCAAAACGTACTCTAGCATTTTGAAGCTGATTTCAGTGATGTTATCCGGTTTGTCTGGCCAGTTCTTTGTGGTTGCTAATCCGCCTTTGCCAGGCAGTCCGTACTGCGGCGCGAGGTGAAGGAGAGCCACGTTCTGTAAGACGAAGTATCTACCTCCGTTATCGTACACGCTCTGAATGGCATCAAAAACGCATTCGATGTAATCGACAATAGTCGTACCGAGGACCTGAGCATCAGAGATGAAAGCGTAGTTGCCGAGGTCGTTTGTTCCAATGAAGATACTGTAGACAGTCTCATTTTGTGGGTTCATCATGAATTTCGTGCCATTTTGGTTGACGTGTTGCGAGTCTGCGATGTATGCCGGTATCTCATATTCTTTGACGGCAGGGAACGGCGCGTTGGTGTACGCAAACCAGCGTGGAGTGATGTCGTTACTGCACACAGCGCCTATCACAGCGTAGTTGTACACATTTGCTCCCGTGTATTGGGCCACATATTGTGGCCAGGATCTTCTGCCACTGGCTGATTCGTAGTTCTGTGGTATGTTTTAGACTCGTACGGTCGAATATGTGTGAGTGAAATGCTGACTTACCGCCGGATTCACCCAGCCCACGGGTGGGGCTGTGTTGTTGTTGTAGACAAAGGACGCAAGCCTTGAATCGTCTTTGTAGCTATCTCCAAAGCCCACCAGACTTGTGAACTTCTCGAGAGCCCATGTATCCGCTGCTGCCTCGTATTCAGACCGTCGTTCGAGACCCACTGGCTCATGCAGCCCACTTCTGAGGGAAGATACGGCGCCAGTAGCTATGGCCAGGATATTGGAGAGCGCAAACAGTGTCTCCTTCATACTGAATAATAATATCGCCGATGAAATTCGCTCGTAGGCTATAATTGAGTCCAAAGCAATAGTCCGTTCATATACAACAGTATCGGACATGTAGTTGTTCGGTTCCGTCTAAGATAGCGGCAGTGGCCCAATGTCACTTAAATCGTCATCCATCTACCATGATTAGCTCTATGAAGACTGTAGCATTGAGTTAGAATCTCTGGTCCGAATCGCTAATCTCGGGCGTGACAGATAAAACTTAGGCCTGATGATCGTGCAGCTCTCCGCAGCGCAAAGTGACATGCTACTGTTTCATTGTTACAAAAGCTTGGTCTGCCGCTATCTCGTAAGAATCTGGGGTCGCTGCAGATTGCAGCAGGTTGCATGGTTGCATGGATGGTCCCGACAAAGCTCCACAGGGCTAAGCTTATCGCCGAACTACGCTAATGCGGTATGTCTGTGCAGAATCTACGATACCGGTTGCATCTCGGCATAGGAGCGGTGTAGATTGGCTGTCCTATAGTCGGATGCAACCTAGGTATCTCTCGGTTGATCAGTTTGGGTTAGTCTGGGAGCGCCATCCCCACCAATGACTCTGTTATCACCCCTCTCTCAGAGATACTGCCAATCTATTGACTGTACCAAAGGAGTGCGGTCGTGAGTTTGATGATGAGAAAGAGATGAGTGATTTTCATCACGTAATACAACCGTCTTCAGACATGAGTTCCCAGATTTCGTCTATCTTGAAAAGTCACAAGGCAGTCGGAAGCAGACGAGTTCAAAATACTACTAGATGCAAAGAAAATTGCCAAGAGAGGAATCCTGGTTGACGAGCAAGGTTTTCAATCAAGGATTATTGTTGTGATGCGAAGCGCAGGAGCTCAGAGTCTTGACATAGGAAGCAATTTCGATTCAATCTACCATTTGTAAAACCACGTACCCATCCCTCGAACCCTGAACATCGCTCAAGGAGAGTTATAGCCAGGAACAAACCACGAGTGATATCCGCTACCAACATCGACAGGATCACTGAACTTCAACACCTCACCCTCTCTTCCACGTGAGACAATGACAGTACCTTTGGTGTTTGGCGGTAGTCGAACTTCCAGGTAGAATCCATTCCTGTGCAGAACAGACAACTCCTCTGATAGCTCAAAATGCCATCGCACAGTGACTTCACCATATGGACTCAGATATCTTGAGTTGGCGAAGGTGATGTTTCCACCAGGAATTGGCGCGATACTGACGCGTTTCCAGCCTGGCTCTGCTGGTTCCAGGCCACCGATGTTGGTGTGTATCCAGCTAGCGACAGAACCGAAAGAGTAGTGGTCTACAAGAACCATATTAGCTCGGTCATGAATTTCATAGCGAAGAACTTACTGAACGAAGTCATGCCTCCTGGAGCCACTGTGGCATTTGGGAGAAGACTGTCCCAGCGCTCCCACGTCGTTGTTCCATTCATTATGACTTGATATAAACAGGACGGAGTCTTGGTCTGTAGCAACATCTTGTAGAAGTCATCGGCGGCGCCAATCTTCTTCAATGCGGGGCCCAAGGAAGGAGTTCCTGCGAATCCAGTACCGACCAGGTAGTCGTTTTCTTCTACGATCTTGCGCAGAATCAGGCCTGGTTCTTCCGCTTCCTGTGCATCAGGAAAGAGATCAAAGTATATCGCCAGACCATACGCAGTCTGCGTTCTGTTGGCAAGAGTGGCAAAATCAAAGACCCACGCCTTGCGGAACTCTTGAAGCAAATCAACAAATTGCTGTTCGTAGGTCCCTGCCGCATCGCCATGGCCCAGAATAGTGCTTATGTTCGAAAGCAGTCTGGTGACGTGGAGAAGATAAAGGTCAGCGACAAAGTACGTGTTGGTGGTCGCGGCGCTGGGTTTGTTGTATGGAGATTTTGGGTCGAGCCAGTCGCCAAAATTGTAGCTGGTCCGATTCCATAGACCGACTTCGTTCCTGGAGATTCCCTTGTCTATCCATGCCTTAGCACTGTCATATTGCTCTGCAAGCATGCCGAGATCACCGAAAGCCCGATAGTAGTTGTATGGGTTGGCTACAACGATATCTCCCCAGACCGCAGCGGGCTCTCCAAGATCGGTGATTGGGACGACAGGGGTCGTGAACGGTGGCACCATAGTACCAATGCGTTGCTGTTCAGACCAGATGTCTTTATGTCATCCTCTCCAGAAACCGGCTGTATTGTATAGGTAGTCTGCGGTCGTGCCAAAGTTGTGCGCATCCCCTGTCCAGCCTAGACGCTCATCCCTGATGGTGTGATTAGCAATGTTTCAGTAGTCTCCTAAGATCTTATCTTACCTTTGCGGGCAGTCCATTGGAACGCTCAAGAAATTGCCCCTGGATCACATTAGCTAGAAACCCTGAAGCAACGAGAAGGCAATCCTACTTGATCGACCATCGGATATTGCTGTGTAACTTGTTCAGTAGCGGATTCGAGCATTCAAACCAGCCTGTCTGCTCCATGTCGCTATGCACCACGACTGCCACCACGGAGTTGGGATCAAGAGATGGATCAAAGCCGTCCACTTGGGCAAACCGAAAACCATGGAATGTGAATCGAGGCTCCCAGATCTTGAGGTCACTATCCACAGGCAAGAGCAGTTGATCAACTGCAGAAGCGTTGCGTAGTGGTGCCAAAGCCAATTCTCCAGCCTCGAGAACTTCTGCACGGTGCAGCGTAATGTTGGTGCTTGACTGTCCAGTCAAATTCAAATGCAGCCAGCCAACCAAGTTCTGACCAAAGTCGACGATGTTCTTCCCAGATGGAGATTTGAAGACCGAGATGGGCTTGATTTCCTCCAGCTTTCGCACCGGAGGGCCGTCCGCAGGAGGAAGTCGACCCTTGAGTGCCGGTAGTTGCTGGACAGCCAACCAATCACTGTCATCAAAGCCTGGTGAAGACCATCCTTGTCCGAGTTCTTGTCGCGCATCGTACTTTTCTCCGTTGTAGATTTCCGATTTAATGATAGGTCCAAGAGAAGCTCGCCATCCGTAAGTCGTGGTCTCGAACTGCTGCATGCCATCCTCAGTCGTGACTGTTAATAGTGCCAGTACGCCCAGAGTATCGCCCCAAATGTTACGAACACCTCCCTGATGACTCATACGGCCAGCATACCACCCCTCAGCGACTATGACACCAATGGCATTGTTGCCGGTCGCAAGGTGATCTGTGACATCGTATGTATCGTACACATGGCGGAAGTCATAGGATTGCCATCCAGGTGCAAGGACACGGTCGCCGACAAGATCGCCATTGATCTCTGCCTCGTAAATTCCGAGTGCTGTGATGTACAAACGAGCGGAGATAATGGCTCCAGTAATATCGAAGTCGTGACGGAAATATACCGGTCGCTTTGGGGCGTCAATCTCGGTTGGTCGATCAGCCGCGATTGGGGCCGCTTCACCCTAGACTGAGGTCTCCAACAGTCCAGTCTCGACTGACCACCAAGTAGACCAATCGGTGGATGGTTGTCCTTCTTCGCCATGTGCTCTCACACGGACGCGCGCAGATTCGGCGGAAGCGAGAGCAGTATCAAGCCAAGGCGCATAGAGAGAATCCGTGGCATTGACGTTGTACAACTTCGGCACTCCATCGGTACCGCGTTGGATCTCGAGGTCGTATGCTCGCTGCGTCCAGTCGATGACGCTTCCTTCGAATCGCCAGGAAATGCGAGGTTCTCGTTCAGCGATCCCAAAAGGCTGTCGATGGTGCTCGAAGCTAAGCTGCGAGATGGAAACGGACATGACAAAGGATCGTGTAGTGATGCAGGCATTCCCTGTGTGAAGAGGGACTCTAGAAGTACTACTCGCACTTTCTAAACGCACGCAGTAGAAAGATCACATGATAGCTGATTCCTGTCGATGTCCGCTGTTCAAGCGCTAACAGATAGCGGAGATGATACAGTAGGATCATCTCTTAGAGTCGTATTTGCGATGCTACTTCCTCTCTTGACGCGATCTTGCATTCGGGGGTGGTCGTTCTCGTAGCCGTAACGTTTATCGAAAGACCAGATCCGGCGACAGGGGTAAGTCTACTAGGTTCGGAAAGGGAAGATGCTAACCTAGCAGCTGCTTGAGTTCCTAATTGACAGAATCATTGGCACTTCTGAAGCTTGAGAACGAATAGTGGAACCCGAAGTGAGAGCCTGCATAGATTCGATACTACCTAGGAACGGAAGCAGGAGAAGCGGAGTAGAACTGCGCTAGTACCGATGCGCCATATATCCGCACGGACCAAATCTCTGATCACATCGCGAACGTAATGCCAATATTAGCTATGCTTCATATCTCCAGACGTCACGGCCGCTGATAAGATTCCGTCGCTTTCGAATTTGAAAAGGCCAAACCTATGAAGGGTTGTGAACGAGTAAGCTGCACTTTGTTGGCGTTGCGCTTGTCTTTGTCACTCGTAGCGCGAGCACCATGACACGTGGAGCCCCACCTCGCGGACGTTGCAGTGGCGTCTTGATACTAGATTCATACAAAAGTATGCGACTTCATTATCATCTTGCTAGTACGACCATGTTCAGTACAATTATGGTTGTTAACTCTACCAGCGGGTTTACTATAATTTTCACAGCTTGAATCATGACGCCCTCATGATCGACAGGGATTCAGAATTTCCCCGAAGTGGGTGCTGTAACTTCCCTGGCTTGCACCCAATCTGGTCATATGTTCATCGTATTATATCTGGCCATTTCGCAATGCCACTCGATCTTGTGAATGACTGTTACATCGCGCCCAAGTTGACATGAAAATCTCTTTACTTTACTGGTTTTCTCTACCAGGCTTGGGTTTCGCCACTGAACCCTTCCACCAGCGTGCCTTTACTTCAGATCCACGCGTGGCCTGCCAGAGGACCGGCGAATCGCTCAAGGAGGTAAATGCTGAAGTTTTACCTCGCCCAATATGTCGTAGCGGGTACAAATCTTTCGCTGCCAACAGAGTACGAAACCGCGTCGTGTGGACAGTCGTCCCAAGTTGTCTCCGTGGACCTATGTCGCATCACTATGAAAGTGGCTACGAGCAACCAATCCGAAATCTTCCTCGAAACATGGCTTCCGACCAATTGGACTGGCCGTTTCTTGTCTACTGGCAATGGTGGCCTTGGTGGCTGCCCTGCGTACGAGGACATGGCACATACCGCTAGCTATGGATTTGCCACAGTCGGTGCCAACAACGCTCGTTGGCGTCGCGGACAAGAGTGAAGACGCTGGCTGAAGATACACGGAGAGTTAATGGAGAGGATTTTGAGCGGACGGGAGAGAGATGTCCGGAAAGAGCGTTGACGGTGGGCGTGGGGACGGTGGTGGATGTAAGCTTACCTCCTTTTTTTCTTTTTTCCTCGTATCCATCCGCAACTACTCTACAGTCTCCATGGCCGCTTGGGTCTATACGTACCGACCAGAGTGGACTTGAGCATATCGAACTGATCTCGTGAACGCTACACAGGCCCGCGAGGTTATCGTCATCGCTACGGGTGCAAAGAAAGCGATAGCGCTTCGTGAAAGCATCGAAGGCGGCGTCAACCACATGTGGACACTATCAGCACTCCAATTACACCCCAAAGCCACCATTGTCGCCGACGAGCAAGCGACGCTCGAACTAAAAGTCAAAACGGTCAAGGTAAAGAGCCAAATCACGCCCGAGATCCTGTCCAGCGCAGCACACTGACTTGTTTGTGTGCGTGCAGTATTTCAAATCGGTAGAACCAACCTCGTCATCGCAATCGCGAAGCCAGCCTCACAATACTGCCATGGCCTCGTAGGTGGTGCTAACTCCAGCCGTAGCGCCCGAGCCGCAGCAGCAGCTCAGCCCTGCGCTCAAGCGAGTCGACTCATATGAGGATTACTCGAATCCAACGACAACAACAACGACGACAAACAACATCAATCTGGCCGCCCCAGCGCATGGGCTTAGGCGAATGGTGAGTGCAGATTTTATACCTGATGCGATGCACGACCGGCTGCCAGCAGGGACGGTGGTGGTTTAGGAGGATTGGAAGATATTGTTAGAGCAGACATGAGTCTGCGGCTTTGTCTTGCACAGTACACGAAAGGCAGCTCGAGACCAAGGTAGTTATATAGGTTAGATAGTCAAATACTTTTGATACCTATTCACTCTAACAAACGTCTAAGACCTCACACCATGTTTCAACATCAGCACGTGTACTCGCGTACGAGAATAGTCGCAACAACACCAACAACACCAACAACACCAACAACAGCAGCGGTAACGCGACGCTACTACCTTCGCTTCCCCCTGAAGTCGGGCAACACCCGTGCAGAAAGGAGTGAAACGGTCAGCTGACATCACGTCAGTCCCTGACCCAAACCCCCCTTCCCGGTTTACGCCCCGATGTAGCAAAATCGTTCTTCGTCAACAGCAACAGTTCTTCACCTCGACAATCATCATAAGCATGCATACCGCAGTACAAGATACCCCTCTTTTCTGCTCGTCCCAATCCGGATAGCCGCAACGTGACTAGAGACCGCGTGGCTGCGGTCCTAGATATCGTGATGTGGTGCCATGCTACCAGCGTCGCAAGTAGTCTTGGCGTAAGCTGTGCACGCAGAAACATGCCTGATGGGGTAAGATACTCATTCCAAAGGATCGTAGAACTGCAACTATTTCTCTTCTTCTGTGCTGGGTCTCCCGGCTTAGATGAGAAGTTGCGCAGCCAAGACCGTATACTGGCGCCGAGCGTGGTCTGTCTCACTGTCTTTGCACTGGTACTTTACAGACGTAGCTCAGCTGCAAGTTCGCGTCGCGCGGAGAATGCATCTACGCATGTTTCAGATGTACACTAGGTGTTCGAAAAGCGAGGCATCGTGTCCAAACACGTCATGCTAGATATGTACATGTCAGCTTATGCGCCTTGCTATTCGCAGCCGAATGAGAAGGCTCGGGAAGAGGGAGGATTCCGAACCTCAATGCGGGGTAGAATGGTGATACCCCTGGTGATAAGGCGGGTACGAGGTAGTAGGCAGACTCACGTTGGGATTGCTAGATGTCTGGCTGTGCTGTGTATAGTCCGCGCCGTAGCTATACATATCGGCGCTCGAGAAGGATTCGCGGGGGAGATGCGAGGGTAATGGTATGTGCGTTTGCTGATATGTTGAATGTGCTGGGTGAGTGTTGTATCGGTACATGGGTGGGCGGGTTGTGGTAGTAGGTTGGAGAGGATACGTGAGGGTATTCATCCACGCGGGCGGCATATTCCAGGGGATGTTCGCTGGTGGAGGCGGAGAGTAGATGGGCGCGTTCCAGGTAGGTTGATATGAAGGATATGCTTGCTCTGTTGCGAGATGGTTCGTGTCGAAAGAGGCGACGGTGGCCGCCAGTATAGCCTGTGTTACAACTGCGCTGCTCGCACTCAAAGTACGGTCGGACGACAGCATGTACGGGGATGAACTCGGGCCTGCGACTTGGTAGTCTGCAGACAAGGAGCGCGGGTACACCTCGTGCTGTTCTGGCGAGGGTTCTGCGTCCTGGTGGCTGTCTGAATCATCGTTGATCAACTGCTGGAGGTACTGAAGCTTGCGTTTGCGCTTCTCCCCTACGCCGTGCGTGTTAGCTATCGTCACCAAGTGACGGCTCATGAAGTAGCGTACGGTAGTTGCGTGAAGCTATCCTATTCTGCTGCTTCCGTATCTCGCTGTTGGGTTTCTTGGGTTTCTTCGCCGGTTCCTCGCTCACTGCCGCTCGCCTCGGTCGTCCGCCTGTTGTCGAAAGCGAGTGTGGCGATGAGATGTTAGGAGAAAGATCCATGGCGTCAGAAGGTACGTCAACGCAACCAGAGTAATGGGATTCGATAGTGTCCGAAAGCGTTGGCAAAGGCTTGCTTTTGAGCCGCCGATCAGTCCATAACTGTACACGGCCAGGGTTACATCCAAGCAGTTAACAAAGCTTGGCCTTTACCTTACGTTGACGTTGATCTGATAGAGGTAGGGCTACGGCTTCCACTTCCGCTGCTTTTCCTGGGCACTGCTGAGTAAACGCTACAAGAATAGCAACGGCACCCAATGAGTGGCGGAGGCGAGCAACGCACAAACTCGATCATTCTGCCGTCAACCTTGACTTTGAAATCCGCCGCACAGCATAGTGATGTGATCATTGAAGATTTCAAACCCATGAGTATTTCTTTTGAAGATTTAGTCATGACTGCCTGCAACGTTGTGCGACAGAGCCCGCTTGCTCCCCTGCCCAAGGCGACGTGTTTCCGTATATGGCGCACTAATCTCCAGGGTACGAGTCTGAAACGGCTGAATCATC
This sequence comes from Alternaria dauci, assembly GCF_042100115.1. Taxonomy (NCBI): domain Eukaryota; kingdom Fungi; phylum Ascomycota; class Dothideomycetes; order Pleosporales; family Pleosporaceae; genus Alternaria; species Alternaria dauci. The sequence continues at coordinate 6,853,839 of NC_091272.1, forward strand.
TCGAAATCGTGATGCGGGCTGAGGCGTCGCTGGGTCATGGATAAGAGCGGCGGAGCAGTCGGGAGAGAGATCTCCCACCTGCTCCCCACCTCAACAGCTGAATCATCGCGGGAGTGCGACCCGAGCTGAAGGGTTTGAGAAAAAAACGGTCACGAGCAAGCAGAGCGGTGTTGACGGCACTGCGGCTGCTGTGATGTGCTCATCAGCATGAATTGCTGTGGCGGCAGTGTTGACAAACAAAGGGCGTGTGGAGGTGCGATGACGAGTAACGCATGTAGTAGCTGGTGTCCATTTTTGGCATCGAGCAATCTTCTCTCGTTTTGTTACCGTATCCGCAATGCGAAGTTGGTAGCCCAGGGCAAATGTTGAGCTGAGATGGTACCTCGTAAGCCACTAGCCAGTAGCGGTAGGAGCTAGGCGCTGCATAAGCAGGTGCGAAACGAGGAGGATCTCACGCCGCCATTTCGACGCCGCAACGGATGAGGCAAGCTGGGCGTTAATCAGATCTTGTTAAGACATGACAACAGGGTGGCGTTGTGGTGTCGAGATCGCGGTCAAAGATCTCGACTTCTTACGTCACGTTGGCCGCGCTATGCAGCCCTATGAGCGAAGGTCACTCGCCACGTGCCGGAGAAGGAGTATACAGGGAGGCACAATCGGTCTATATGACATGAGCTTTTCCAACGAATCGCTCTGTAGTCAGGCGGTGTGATGGCATTTGCCAGGCTACGACAAACTTCACGAAGCTGGCCATGTCGAAGTAACGACACAGCGACTTCTTCAAGAGCGTAGGCACATGGTAGCTACCAGAACCGTTAATGCCTGTGAAAAAGGAGTTTACCCAAGGTACACGTTCCTTCCTGATCCCAACACAAAGCGAGACAACACTCGCTCTTAAGCAGACCAACGCCACCCTCCATCATATCATCAAGACCACAATCCAAAGGACTAATGCCTCTCCGGCATCTGATGCTGCCTCTTCAAATAACTCGCCTCATCCAACACACTCTGCAACCTCCCCTCCTCCGCCACCACCCTCCTCACCGCCTCACTCACATTCCCCTCAAGCGCAACCCTACACCCCCTCGGCAACCACCTCAGAATATGAAACGCATTCGCATACACACTCGTCGCGCCTGCGACCCGTCCATCGTCCGGTAAACTCGCTTGTAATATAATCCGAAACGTTTTCAATCCCCAACAGTATCGCAGCCCGAGACGGACTAGGTCCGCGAACCCGTCGAGAATGTCGTGGTGAGAGGGGATGGTGAGGACGATGTGTTTAATGAGGCTGCGGGAGCGTTGGTGGAGCGTGGAGAGCGTGTGGATGCCGCTGGTGAGGCAGAGGGTGAAGACGTTGTCGCTGTAGAGGACTTGGCGGGCCTCCCGATACACAGTCTTGTTCAGCCGGAGGAGCGCGGGCACGATGGGGTCGCGGAGGGGGATGGAGATAGGGCCGAGGGTGCGTGGGCGGTGCGGGTGCAGGAATGCGTGGCTGGGGAGTAGAGTTTCGCGGGTTGGAGGGACGGGGGCGGTGGTGGATGGGGCGGTGGAGGACGTAGTGGTGGTGGTCACCGTCGTCGTCGTCGTCGTCGTCGCCGCCGTGGTAGCAGAATTTGACGAGCTACTCCGCGCCCCCACATACGCAGTCAACATCGTCCCCTCATCCTCCATCTTCTCCAGCGCGCGGTCGGCATGCAGCAGCAATGCGTCTTCGCGGACAAGCGCCATGTGGTATATATGGATCCGGAGTTCGGCGGGGAGTTTCATGAACGGGAAGGTGGGCGCTGGCGTCGTTGTCGTCGTCGTCGTCGTCGTCGTCGTCGTCGTTGGGGTATCTGTAGCTGTAGCACATGGTTGTTGTGTTTCCGTCAACGTGCTTGTTTCCGGTGTGAGCAGTCCACTGCGGGTGTGCGCGGTATTATGCGCAGTCCCGTCTTTGGATTCGCGGACAGAGCCATGGTGTGAGGATGTCGAGCGGGTGCGTATTTTTTTTAGATTTGGAGAGCGCGTTTCTTGCTGTTCATCTTCCGGGGGTCGAGCGGTGCGCTTGCGGGTGTTCATGGTAGGAATCTACGTGCGTCCTAGGGAGCGTTGCTGGGAAGAGGATTCAGGAAACGGCGTGTGTATGTTCCTGGACAAGGTAAATGTCTCCAAAAAAAAAACCGAAGCCGATACAGCGAACGTTGTATACGTCCGGTCACACGTTGGAAGATGGCTGGCTGGCTGGCTGGCTAGACTGTGACGCGTTCAAGTCGGTCAAGCAGTAGCGTCGTGATAGTGTGCCGTACGCGTCAACCACCAATAACCTTGTAGTGGTGCTAGTCCACTCGAATGTGGCATCAGAAGTTAAAAGATAGGACAAGGTAACATTTCCAGTCGCAGTGAAAAACCAACACAGCAACGCGACAATAGGTTGTCGCCAAAAGAGCGTTCCGGGCTCGGCAAGAGTGCGACGCCAGATGGGTTTGCGACGCGGAGGAGCGGGTGAATGCGGGGTCTGGCGAAGATAGCGCGCGGCGGACCAGGTGTCGGGACGGAGAGCAAACATTAGTGCGCATCAAGCACACCTCACATGTCTTTTGGTACAATAGCTTCAGTTATTCATGGTGAAAGAAGTTGCTCGAGGTGAATGCGTTCCCACTTTGTTTTTTTCTTGCATTCCTGCATTCATATCACGAGAGCAGTAAACGTGAAGTCAGAAAATTAACTATTATTCTCTCTCGACCTGGACATGGGTTGAACGCTTGTCACATCAGACTACTATCTACACTTGACCACCCAGTGACCAACACATGATTGCTCGCAGCACTCATCTACTATGTGTGTTTACACAAGCGACGTTGTGGTCGAGAGGGAGGTGGGTAGAAAAAACAATAACAACAAAAAAGGGGAATCCAAATCGACTCACGCATTTCCATCCTTTCTAGCCTCGAGCATCCCCCCAGTCCTTACTATGATCCCTAGTAATTCGTAAAGAAAAAACTAATAGAACCATTGAGAAGGACGAGGACTTGACTAAAGCCCTCAAGTACTCAGGGCCAAGCTTCCACCAGTCCATCTCTCCCCCTTCTCCCCTCATATCACCTATCCTCACCACCCTCTCATAAATCAATCAAATTATTCCCCCCACCCTGCCTGCCCTGCTGCTGTCCCTGCTGCTGTTGCCCAAACGGGTTCGCACTGCCATACGGGTTCGCACCGAACCCACCCCCAACTGGTCCCGTCACCGCCGGCATCAACCTATTCTGCTGCGGCATCCCCGTAAACTGACTATTCAAAAACGGATTATTTCCCGTCGCATTCGCATTCACACGATTCAACCCTGAGCCCGCAGAATTCACAAAAGTACCCGGCGCAGTGTGTTGGGCTGGAATACGCATGTTACCCACGTTACCAAATGTATCTTGGCCCTCGCCCGTGGCGAGTAAAGCATTGAGGCGTGCGGCGGTAGGATCCATTTCTTTTTGTGGCGGCGGGGGAACATGTGATTGCTGTTGCTGAGCAGTCTGTTGTGGCTGGAACGGCGATACTGGCGGGTTGAAAGAGGGAGTGTTGTTGAATTGGGTTTGCGTCTTCTGTTCGCTCAGCGTGTTCAGGCTCGGTTGTGAAAACGACGTCGTGGGTTGTTGCACGGGTTTGTTGAACGACTGCGCAAAAGGGTTGTTTGAGCCCGTGGGCTGCGGCTTGAGCGCCTCTTGCGTGTTGTTGCTGGCCCATGGGTTGTGGCTGCCGGGCTGCAGTGACTGCTCTTGCTGCTGCGGTTGTTGCATTTGCATTTGCTGCTGGTTCATGTCGCCAAAGCCGCCGAATTGGCCGTACGGGTTGTTGGTGAATGCGGTTTGCTGCGGCTGGATAGTGTGCTGCGGCTGCAGGTATTGCTGCTGTTGCTGCTGGGCGCCAAACTGGTCGAAGCCGGTAGGCTGGGGCTGCTGGAAGCCTCCGTAAACGCCGTAGCCGTTCTGGAAGCCCGTCTGCTGGGGCTGCATACCCGTAGGCTGCGCGTACGCGGTGTTGAGGAAGCCAGTGTTTTGAGGTTGCTGCTGGTTCTGGTCCATGAGGTTGCCGAACCAGTCTACTTGGCCCTGCTGCTGGTATCCCTGGTTGTTGCCCATGGGCTGGTAGGCGTTTGGTTGCGCAGTCGTCTCGCCAAACAGCAGGTCGGCGTTAGTCTGTTCGAGTTCCTTGCGGCGCAGCTCCTCCTCTTCCTTGCTCAGCTTGATGGCCTTTTCCAGGTCGTCGTCAGTCTCCTCGGCTCTGTTTCCGCGCTCGCGGCGCTTCTTCTCCTCCTCGGCCTCGTTCTTGCTCGCCTCGAGCGCCAGCCTGAGCTCGAGGTCTTCCTCTTCCGTTCTGCGGTTGCGGCGCTGCTCGCCGTTGCGTGGGCGCGCCGATCGCTCTCCGCCGTCGGAGCCGTGGTGGGCGCCAGGAGGGTACTCTTCGATGCCTGTGACGCGCGACTTCCATGATTTCCGGTCGGCTCGCTCGGCGCGCAGTCGCTCTTCGTCGAGGATGAGGGACGTCAGCTCTTTGGCGGCCATTCGCACTGCAGTCGTCTTAGTAAGGTGCTCTTGCGCACAGCGGGACGCGCTTACCGTTCTGGCCGACGTCGCGACCGTCCTCGTCCGTGTGCTGGAACTCGCGCAGTGTCTTGATGATGTAGATGTTCTTGCGCGCCCACGTCACGACGAGCTCGGAGCCCTCGTGCAGACAGTAGTCGAGCACCTTGAGCGACTTGAGAACGTGGCGCCAGTTCTTTCCGCGGTCGTTAAGGCGCTTGTCGAGCATGTCCATGACCTGGTAGAAGTCGGTCGAGCTGGGCAGCAGTTAGCATAGCTCGGCGCAGACGCACGATGCAGTCGCCGTACCTATTGAAGGTGATCTGTGCAATCTCGGCCATGTCAGACCCTACCGGGCCCCATGGGTCGTTGCTGGTGGCTGCGATTGTCAGCTATGCCGTGTGTACAGCTCGACGGACACGGCGTACCATTGCGGACCTTGACCTCGACCTGGCTGTAGCCCTTTGTGACGTTCTTGACCGATCTCGCGATTTTACTCATCTTGGCCGTCTATTTTCCGCCCCGGGTTTTGCAATGTCGCAGGGTCGGAGCTGTCGGGAGGGAACGTCGCCAGAGAGTGGCTGAGGTATACGGTAGCGGTAGCGTTGGGCGGATGACGTGCCACTTATGGGAACGGGCGCAAGCAATCGACTGCGCGATGAGTTGCCGTTGGCGTGAATGCCCAGCGATGGTGAGACTGGGGGGTTAAGGTGGCAGCGTGGGTTGTGGCAAGCTGGGGTAAAATGGACATGCAGGAGAGACGAGGATAGACGTAATGCGAGGCTGGTGCGCTGATGACTACCTGCGTGCTGCGCAACCCAGGCCGAGCGGCCGAATCGAGGGCCCAAGCGCCGACGTCAGTGCCTGGCACGAGGAAGTTGGATACGCCTGCGATGGACGGGATGGAGAAGCCCTTCAGAGCATCGCTTCACCCTCAGAAACGTGAATTGGTTTGTGTGCTCCCGCCCGGTGGCGACAGGTATACAATCAAGTTGCGACGGAGCTGACGAGGCCTCTCTTGTCGCCTGGGCACCGATCTTGGATGGAATGGGTAATGCTCATGCGCTGAGCCCGATGGGCGACTCTACCTAAGGGCAGCCAACACCAGCATTACTGCGAACTGAACACTACACACCACTACAATGCAATCACACACACGCATTTCCATATCATAATTTTACATGCTTGAATTTTTATTTGGGCTTTCCGCTCGCGCAGAAAATATACTAAGTATTTGGTGTAGTCTAAAAGAGCCTTGTGTCGGAAATAAATCCTTCATTAAAATGGACCAGTCTAGCAAGAGACGAAAAGAGAAACACTGAAACCACACACCCCCTCGACCGACCGACCGACCGACACACGCAAACTTGCTCCCAGGACGCCCTTTTGCCAAGTCTAGCATGTGCAGTATCAGAGTCCCAACGCCGCAAAACGCCTCGTCTCTCAGCGATAGAGAGACAAATGGAAACCTCCGCCACCCATATGAACCTCGAGAAATGAGGAGAAAAAGACTCTCTGTGTGCAACAAGAAAAGAGATGACAGGGAAATTTTGATAGACACAGGGGTATAAGTCCTGTCTGTCGAGAAAACACCAGTGAGAAGGACTCGCACGTTATTAGTTTTACACGAAAACGACAACCATGACGCGACAAGGCTCAAGCATTACACCGAATGGCTTTTGTTTAGCACACCATCAGCCCGCTTCTATTGAACGGCAGGCGCCCACATGCCGTTGCCCATTTCCCGTTGGTTGGGGTTGTAGTGGTCTGGCTCGGTGCTGTTGGGCCGGCGGATGTTGTTGTGTTGGTAGTACATGCCGTTTTGTGCTTGGTATTGCGGCTCAGGGTACACGTAGCCGTTGTCTTGTGCGCCAGGAGAGGGGAGAGCCTGCTGGCCGGGTGATTGCCAGCCCATGGCCGACATGTGAGGGCTTCCGTTGGCGCTGGCGGTGCCTCCAGACTGGTTGTGGTTTGCGGTTGTGGGGGGCTCAAGAATCGGCGGTGGGCCGTAGGCGTTGGGGTGTGATGTAATGGCCGGGCGCGAGCTGTTGGAAGCATACGACTGGGCTGTGAGTGCGGGCGAGGCACGCGGGCTGGGCTGGGGCATCTCATGACGCATGTGGGGAGGGACATTCATACCGCCCATGTAGGCGTAGTCGGAGCCCTGGCGATGCAGGCCAGGCATACCGCCAGCAGGCATGCCGTTTGCGGGCGAGAGGGAGAGCGTACGGTCGTTGGGCGAGGGGGTGCCGAGCGGCGACGCCGTCTCGGAGTAGTCACCACCGTCAGAACGGCCGGTCCTGCTCGAGGCAGAGGCACGGGACGCAAGCGCAGCAGCAGTAGCAGCGGCAGCCTCCTCGACAGTACCAGTGTGGTGGTTCTGGTGGCGGGTCAAGGTAGTGCGACGCGTAAACGTCTTCTGGCAGTCGGCATACGGGCACTTGTACGGGCGCTTGCCCGAGTGGATGCGACGGTGGCGGGCCAGCGAACTCGAGTCGCTGAAGGGCTGGTCGATGTTAGCTAGGAAGGACAGAGCAGAGCAGAGCAGACAAAACACACCTTTCCACATCGCTCGCACATGTGCGGCTTCTCGCCGGTGTGGACGCGTTGGTGCACCGTCAGAGCCGAGCGCTGGATGAACTGCTTGCCGCAGTTGGGGTAGTCGCACACGTGAGGGCGGATACCGCTGTGGATACGTTCTGCAGGTCTCAGTCAGTGCTTTGCATTTGGTGTTGCGGCCCAAGCTTCTTACCATGACGTGCGAGGTCACTGCGTCGCGCGAAGCCTTTACCACATGTCGAGCACGCGAAGGCCTTGGGTGGACCCGTGTCCGATGCGGGGCGGCCGCCGTTGTGTTGGTGTTGCGCCTGCGCATCCGCCATCTGCTGCTGCTGCTGAGCATACGCGTGGTCTGGCGGGTTAGGAATATAATTGCTGTTGTTGAGCATGGGCATGGGCGCCTGCATTTGCGAGGGCGACGGGTACCGCAGGCCGTTCATGTGCTGTTGGGGGATCGAGGGATACGAGGGCAGCTGCTGCTGGGGCTGTTGCGACGAGTAGCGCGAAGAGTCTGACGGGTGAGGCGACACGCCACGCTCCGACCCGTTCTCCGACTTGATGTGGCCGCCATTGAGGTACGAGGGCGGCGCGCCAAAGTGCTGGGTCTGCATTGCGTGCTGCATGTTGAGCGCTCCGTTTCCTAGCGAAGCTGTTAATCTCTGGTTCAGGATAGTGTCGAGCTCCATTTGCAGCGTGTCTCGCCCAGGAGCGTGTTTCGCGACACACGATGACAAAGACGGCAAGGGCACCAACAGGCTTAAGACGCAAAAGACGGGACGGTGCGCACCAAATAAGGCTGAGAGGCTGGCGTGATGATGATGGAATCAGCCGGCGTCGGGCAAAGACGCAGTCGTGGTGTTGGCACGTCGAGTCGTCGGCGGTGTTGTCGAGGGGCCGCGCGTAGGTCAATGCAGCGGCTGCACTGTGTCGCAATGTCAGTTTGGGGTTGAGCGAGCGTGGTGTTGCAGCAGTGCAGGCTCGAGGTGAAGGAGCGGCGCGCCCAAAAATGTGCGTCTGGCAGTCACGCTGGCCACGTCGGGCGAGGGTGGAAAAGGGGAGTGGAGCGGTGAGAAGGACCTGCAGCGGGAATGCGCGGGCTGCACGGGGCGAAAGGGAATCGTGCAAAGCGGGAGTACGTACCTGAGATAGATATAGACGGACGAGAGGGCAGGGCAGGGGATGGCGGTGATGGAGAGCGTGGTGTTGGAGAGTCTGCAGGTACTTCTTTACTCGTTGCGCGTAGTTGCCCAGAAAGTCCAAATGGCGCTAGTCCACCTTCGGCCGTGGGCGGATCCTTCCAGCGCTAGTCGACAAAAAGGGACCACGATGTGCGTGCAGCCAGGCCGATGCGTGCGTGTCCAAGCGTCCTGCGTGTCCACCACACTGACACTGGCACCTAGAGTTATACTGTCGCCTATGCAGAAGAATGAAGCCGCGAAACTGCGGTATCGACGGCGGGGTCCGGCGGGTGCGGGCTGGGGGGCTGAGAGAGGGAGAGAGAGAGAGAGACGTCTCCTTGACAGGTGTATTACGATGCGCAGAGAATTACGAGCGCCCAATGACCTGACAGCACTGGATGGTGACGTTGACTGGGGCTCTACACTTTTGGGCCGGGTTGCTGATTAGATTGCTTCCGCCCAACAATATGGTAGGCAGTTTTTAGGTGTATTAAGATGGGGGCGCTGGTCGATCGTGTTCCTTCCTACGGCCGGCAAAAGAAAAGGTGAATCGTGGCTGCATCAGAATCAGTCTTGTTCGCTGACTGTGTCTCACTACACCCTACCTGGTGCTGATTGGTCGTCGTATTCGACTGATTGGCCCTGTCGCCGTCGGTGATCTGGAGATGGGGGTGCGTGTAGAAGAGAACGCTCAAGCATCCTCCTCACGGCATGGAGCAGGGCACGTTCAAATACACACAATCAATGCATCGCAACGCAGCCAGCAGTGGAGCGGGCCCATCCTTGCGTTCATCTCGCGCTCGCGACACTACAGCTTCACCATGACCTTTCCTGTTAGCATGCGGCTGCTAGCTGTCAAGGAGCTGGGGCAATCTTGCGACCTTGTTTGAGGCGTCTGTGGCGCTTTTGTGCACAGATGAGGATCCACAAGCCGATGGTAGTGTACTCTTCATCCAACTTCAACGGCGATTAAGTTCTATTTCCTGTTTGCAATTGCCCACACGGCTCGCGATTTTCCGTGTCGTTGTTGCGATCGCGATGGCGACGGCGATCTGTCATTTCCTCCCCTATTGCCTCCCCCCACCACACACACACACAAGGACGCGTCGGGTTGCAACACCAACAACGACTCAGCGGTTCCTGGTGGCAGCTGGGATTAGAGAGCATGGGCCAGATTTGGAAGGCACATAGAAGGCCGCTAGAAGGAGGGAAGGCACGGTGCATAGCACTTGCTTAGAGCGTGCAGCAGGCGACAAGACAGCGAGCCACGCACCGGCCCCGGCACACGCTGGGTTTGAGACAGCGAGAAGAAGCATAACACTTGAATAACCAACGTATTGCCTTTGCAGTCGCATTTCCTATTGGCCGGCGCTTGTTCATTTTGCGCGAGGTTGGAGACGCCCCTCTGTCTTGTGCAACACCCGCCCACGCCCCCTGAGCGCCCCCGAGTCAATCGTCCAGGGCTTGCGAACGGCAGGTCTGCGTCGTCTACACCGCCACCACGAGGGCCGCATGTCACCGTTGTCCGACCTGCATGCAACTGGCAACACGGCACCAGCGGAGACATTTGCATCCTCTCGCGATGCGCAGTGTCTCCCGCTCGTGATCAACGACACCGTCTGCTCTCGTGAGCACCTTCCCGGCAAGCGCATCGCTGCTGCCGCTTCTGTATCCCCCTTAGCCTGTCTTTGTTTGGCCAAGCTCAGGTACGTGGTTCGACGTGTCTTGCTCACTCGAATCCATTCCAGGCCAAGCCAAGCCCACCGACACCGACACCGACATTTCACCTCGCTCTCCCTCTCCTGGCTGTCTTGCGGTGAAGGGGTCCTGCATATCGACACCTCTTTGTAGCATGGCGCTCTTTCGGTACACTTCCGCCAGATCCGTCTGTGCTTGCGCGTCCCACCAAAGCCAATGTCCATATTTGCCGGACCCACTCCCAGCCTCGTCGCGTTTCCTTGACTGACACGAGCACCTTCGAAACGTCCTGTGCACGGCTTTTCCGCTGCACATCACAAAAGCACAACCATGTCTACACCGCACTCTGCTCTCCGTACCTGGCCGTTCATAACCCAGTATGATCGACAGCACAAGCTAAATCTTATTTCTTATTGAATCATCGTTACATCGTTGCATCGTCACGCGCACTCTGTGCCAACTACGGCAGAGCTACCGTAACTGTTTCATCTCCCACGCCGACATGGATTCCTGGGAGCTATTCCTGTCTCCGAGACGCACAGGGCGCCTCACAATTCCTTGCGCTTTGTGTCATCGCAACTGGCCAGCCGGCGGATGCGGCCCCAGCTCCTTTGGCTAACGTTCCGGCGCAAGGATGACCTGTCGCAACCCTGTGCGTAAGGCGCACTCTCAATCCAAGCGCCCTTCGATGCAATTTCTAGAAGTCGCCCGGATTGGCCACTCTGCGCGCAGCTTCACTCGCCCACACCCTGTCTTTTCCAGAAAATTACCCCTTTCGCCGGTGAAGGCTCCGGACACGAGCCGCCGAGATGACTCTGCGTGAATGTCTGCATGCCGTCATCTCAGTTGGTGCCTGCTTTCTACCCGCCAGTCTGCCAGCAATCCAGAAGTCCCCCCCAGAACGCGTTGTGTAGGTCGTATCGACTAATCAGAGCGCGGCGGGAGCGCGTACACTTCCGATGCGCGTCCAGCGGCATGATTATGCTACGGACAGCGTTCAGAATTCGGCCCTACCGTGTCGTATGATTCTACCGGCCCTGCTCTGTTGGCAGGTGAGCCTCATGCACCCCTTATGCTCGGTGATCAAGTTCAGTGGGTAAGCAAGAGGGTATCCTGCATGATCCCGAGGACATTGCCCTGCGTCTACCCAAGTACCGCGACGCAAGTGTGCGACCGCTGGCCTGACCTGACCAGCTGCCACGACCGGCACCTCGGAAATGGTCAATGTCCTAGTACCTGACTTTGCCCGTTGACAGTTGCGGCAGGATGATCTACAATCAAAGCTCGTTCCGCTGCACGTTTGCGTGGGAACGTTGCAAATGGCGTCCTGAGGTATGCACGTCTGTTGTGTGCATCCCGAATTAGTGGGTTGTACGCCGCCGCTGCACAGACAACATCCGTCGATAGCAGGCGCGCGGACGAGGCAGATCGGGTAGGATGTGGCAATGCAGCGGGAATTGATATGGTACTAATATACAGTTACAGATACAGGTCATGATGAATCACCAGCCGGCTACCCCAACGTAAAGCAAAAAGAAAGGCAGCTCCGTCTATGCCAATATCACAGTCGATCTCCATATACACCCAATAGTCTAGCACCTCTAGACCCTCGGTACTCCGCCGGTACCGAACAACTCCATCTTCACCCGTTCACTCGGTACGCCATAGCTCTTCAACTTGGCCTCAACGTCGAGCATGAATTGTGTGGGTCCGCAACAGTAGTACAGTGTCTTGTCAGTGTCCACATGCAGGTGTTTCCTGTCAATCTTGTCCAGATCTACGCGACCTTGTATCGTGTAGTCGCGGCCCTGAATTTCCCCTTCCCGCGGACTCGACGAGAAGTACACGGCATGCACGTTCTCATGCGCGGCGGCGCGCTGGTCAAAGTGGGCTTTGAACGCGCGTGTGGCAGAGTTGCGTGCGCCCTGGATCCAAGTAATCGGGCGCGTCGTCTTCTCGCTGACGAGCGAGTTGAAGATGGATGTCAACGCCGTCAAACCGACGCCTGCTGAGATGAGCACAACAGGTGCATCCGCATCCACTCCATCCTTGTCGAAGAAGAAATCGCCAAACGGGTGCGAGACCTTGATTACGTCCCCTTGGTTCTTCACATCGTGCAGCAGATTCGATATGTAACCCGCATGCGCCATGTGTTTCTGCTCTCCGACTTCGATCCCTGGCTCCCGCTTGACGCTTATCCGCAGATACTTGTGTCCTGGCGCGTCGCTCAAACTGTACTGTCGCGCCTGCCACACGCCACCATCTAGCTCTTGCACAAACACATTGACCGAGATGTACTGTCCTGGTTTATAAACCGGCAACACAAACTCTTTATCCACAGGCTCGAGATAGAAACTAGTAATCTCCTCGCTCTCCTTTTCCTTTCTGGCAATCGTAAAGTCTTTCCAGTCACTCCAGTACGCCGTCTGCTTATACATGTCGTCTTCCTTGCCAATCATCAGATGCGCAAGTTGCCAGTACGCTGCGCCCCATGCGTCCAGAATCTCTGGTGTCGCGGCGTCTCCTAGCACGGCGCTCATCGTCTCGAGCAAGTGTTTCCCAACGATGTCGTACTGCTCCGGGCGAATGAAGAGGGATACGTGCTTGTGGCATATGAGTTCTATGGCCGGCGAGAGTTGGCCGAGGTCGTCGATGTTGGCCGCGTAGGCGTAAAGGGCGCCGGCGAGGGCGTGGGCTTGGTGGCCGGTGGCTTGGTGTGTGTTGTTGAAGATGTTTTTGAGAGAGGGGTGTGTGGCGATCATGTCGCGGTAGAATTTGGTGGTGATGGTGGTGCCGTGGGCGGCGAGGACGGGGACAGTGGATTTGATGGTTTGGACTTGGGAGGGTGTTAGGGCGCCCATTTTTGCGGGAGGGGGTAGGTTTTTTCTGTTTGCTGTATTAGGTTGGTAGAGGATCGAGGTGTTGATCGTCGTTGTCGTTGTCGTGGTTCGTTGTTCGTTGGTATTGTCCAGAAACTGAGTGTATGGATTTTTACTATTACCACTGATGAAGTAGTGATGACTTGATATTGTATCTACCACATCTCCACATTCGACGTCTTCCCTTTATACCGCCTTGTCTATTGCGTACTCATCTGCAAAGACACACCACTTTTCTCTGTCAATTCCCTACAAGACCCGCTCGAGTGTGCATCTCCGCGGTGATGCACCACACATCCTCGTTTCTTCTAAGCAAGCAAGGTTTCTTACCTAAAAACCCGGAAAAATAAGGGTACCCACAACGCGCCTTGTGACAAAGCGTGACGGGAATTACGCCTCGTGACATTGATCTAAAGTGCAAGCTGTTGTACCGTAAAAGAGATTAAGCGTGTAATTACGTATGGCGCACGTGTGATTTGCCGGGATTTCGCGGGTCGCGCCACTTTTTTTCTACGCGGCAGTGATGGGTGGTTGCGTGAAAGATGTTCAGGTACGAGGACATGAAGTGGGTTCGAGAAACTGGTATAGGAATAGACTCCGAGATGCGATACATGGTACGTAAATACACTGGGCGTCATTGTGTGCGCGCGGGAAGAGAGTTATGTCGTGGTGCCGCGCTGCCATTCTTTCAACAACACACCTTTCGCAACACTTTTCATCATCGCGAGAGACATCTCGATTCACATTCGCAATCAGTGCGCACCCGTGGTCTGCGTCTTTGCCTTAAGCCGCATGCGTGCTGTTGCAGTCGTTGGTGCCGTTCATTGTACGCAGTGACTAAGAAAGTCACACCATCAACGTCAGATGGTTGTTCGGTTTTGTTTCCGACTTCTTCCGGTCGGAACGCGCCCGCGCGCACACGCTGTACCTTGATTAACGCGCAGGGCTGTTTTTTCAGTCAGAACGATGCGCCTGCAGGTAACAATGACTGTTGGGTATCTGATGATGGTTTCTAAATTTATGAATGAGGGTATTGCAAGGCGTATGGTTTCTCCGCGGGAGCAGAGGGGTTGTGGGGTTGTGTTGGGCGTGACGCGACTGCGCACTAAGAGGTAGGTAGGAGAGGTGTTGTGCTCTCCATTGTAATTGCTACTGTTGCCGGTTTCGTGACTTGCTTTAATAATTGGAGTCATTGTTTAGGACGATGGATGCGGATGGTCAAGTATAAAGGTTAACCTACGCCTAATCACAAGCGACATGTAGGATTTTCCATCACATCTTCATCCCGGTTTTGGAATTAGGCGTCGAGGAAGCTTCATTCGGGTCCCTTGGCCTCCTGACTGAATTGTCTCATTGTGCATTCGAGTCTACAATCGTAATTTCGATTTAATTCCCAACTGTGTGCAACTAAATTCCGTGTTCACCAGTGTCCAGCATCATCGCATTGCTGACTGTCGACTTCATCCCATAGATCCCAGATCCCAGCTGCCTAACCTCGCCAAACCTCATCAGAAGCATTATCTTTCAGTCCGCCGTTCATGTCGCTCTGCATTGGAAATTCGGCACAGGGCGGCAGTATGCTGGATGCCGACATGAAAGGACTCCTCAGCATTACCAACTTTCCCACATCCAGATGTGTTGATGTTGCTGACAGTCACAGAAGAACCTTGCCCTTTACGCGATGGTCCAATGCACTTACCCCATCCCCATGGGGTGAGATGACTAGCGCATGTGTATCACCAGGGTGAGTCATGTAAGCTAACAGCCAAGTAGTACCGTGAAACAGCACCAACATCATCACATTCCCAAGCCAACGCGCACCGCCACTACCAATCCTCATCTCCAGCGAGCATGTCTGAACCGGGTTAGTGCGCACGCCAGCTCAAGCAGACAAGAACGCCAATCAAGACACTAAATACCGCGCAGTTCTCAAAGGTACACTTCCGGCAGACCTAAAGGCCCGGATGAAAGCTTCCTACGATGCCATTGCCACCACTTACAATACCAAATTCTACAAAGTCGACGACACGCTGAGAACCGACTACCTCGGCCGCCTCGTCACACTACTACTAAGTCGCAAATCCAGTGACGCAAAGCCATCTTTCAACGTGCTAGAACTCGGTTGCGGCGCCGGCGTACCCGCAACGAAATTCCTTCTCGACAACAAAGACGTAAATTTCACCATTACCGGAAACGACATTTCGACCTCGCAACTCGATCTCGCGCGTCAAAATCTAGCGGGATATGTGAATCAGGGTAGACTGTCGTTGCACGAGGGCGATATGCTTGCGCTCTCATTCCCGGAGGAGACATTCGATGCGATTACGGCGTTTTATAGCATTATTCATCTCCCGCGCGACGAGCAGACGGAGCTCATGCGTATGATTGGCAAGTGGCTCAAGCCTGGTGGGTATTTTCTGGCGAATTTTAGTGTCAGGGATATGCTGGGGTTGGAGGCGGAGAGGTGGTTGGAGCATGAGCAGGGGTGGATGTTTTGGAGTGGGTGGGGGGAGGAGGGGAGTGTGAAGATGGTGGAGGGTGTTGGGTTGAAGGTTTTGGTCAAGGAGGTGAGGCAGGCGGTTGGTGATGAGGCGTTTGTTTGGGTGTTGGCGCAGAAGGGGGGGTAGAAGTAGGTGTGGGACTCATCGCTTTTTTCGCAAGGACGAGGACCAGGGGAATATGGTGGCTTTTTTACTCTGGCTATTCGACGTCTATGCTGGTTTCTGGGTTTTGAATACTAGGCCTCGGGATCGCGATGCTCTCACATAGAGAAAGTTGAGGGTTTTTTGAGACGGTCGGTGCCATACATGCGTTTTGACAAAGAAGATCGCAGAAACATAGCCCGCTGTTTTCTTTCTTTCGAGTGTTTAGAGTCCGGAAGAGACCAGAGGGCATGATACTTCGCTCTCTGGGTTTGGACTTTTAAAGATAGAGAGTGTGTTTTGAAGAGAAGAGGAGACCGGAAAGCAACAATCTTATACACACACTCCGCGAACATTGCAAAAGACGTCTTTGATTTTAGAATTGCTGCCGCTGTTCAATTTTGGATAAATGGTTTCGAGAAAGAGAGCTGAAGTCATCAGTGGCTGGAAAAGTTCTTTTTGAAATACAGAACGCCGGAGAGACGGTAAGTCATGTCTCAGACATATCTTGTTTTCAGAATCCCGCAGACAGAAAGCACATGATAAGAAGAAGAGGAGAAGACTAACCAGTGGAGGGACTATATACACATCCAGACACGCTAACATGCGCTCTGGATCCTCTCCACCGCTTCCGCTGACGACACCATATTAGCGGTCATCATCCTCTTTGTTCCGTCTAACGCCATTCCGCGCACCCTCCTCGCCCACGTATATAAACCCGTCCACCTTCCTCTCTTCGTCTTTGATAACATTTTCTCATTCTACAATTCCTTCTCCAAAAACAGAACCCTAATTTACGCATGTCTGGGAGTTATAGTTGCACTAAAACATTACATGTGTGCAAAGACAAAAAGGAATGCAAGCTCTTTCTATGACTTTTGTTTTCCCGTAAAAACGCGGAGAGTTTATCGATGTCTTTGAGACCTCTTCCTTTCTCCAAAACAGGCCCGGGTATGAGATATGAGATTGGAAAAAACGTGTCCGTTAAGGAACATGCGCGCGCGCGTGTGTGTGTGTGTGTGTGTGTGTGTGTGCGGGCGAGTCCCAAAAACCTCGTCCACCAATCACCATCTACTTCCAAAATACGCCCAAGAACCATACCATGAAGACCTGCATGAATTGATCAAACTTGGAAAAATTACTGAGCTCTGTAGACATGGGGAACGAGAACCGAAGATTACGCGACACTGTGCACATCGTTTCATCAAAAGCCATGTACCCTCTACCATGACGCCGTAACATCTCAACGTTCTGAACCAAAAGCAGCGCAGACACCATGAATTCTTTTGTATCCTTTTTTATGTAAAGAAAGGAAGAAAGCAAGGGATTTTGATCAACTCAGTAGAGAAGGAGGATAAGGAGATGTACCAGTGGTATTTATACACGTGTACACCATGACCCTAACGCTGTAAGATTTTGGAAAGAAAGATCAGAAGAGCACAACGTCCCCAAAACACACACACATACACACCCGTGAGCAACAATCCAAACACCAAAAGTACATCAGCATTCTTCTCATATCCTCTCAAATCATCATACAAAAACGGCCTAAGCCTTACACACGCACGCCGTCTCTCACAAACCCACCACATCTCATCCTATCTTACAAACTCCCCCTTCTCCTCCCTTTTCCCATCCCTCTCCCATATCCCCACCGCCACTAACGGTAATCATTCGAATTATAACTCTGCCTGTTCCCCTGATAGCCTCCGCCCCCTCCATTCCCACCCCGATATCCACCACCACCACCTCGTCCTCCTCTCCCACCCCTCCCCCCTCTATCACCATACCCCCCACCACCTCCTCCCCTCTGATTCTGACTCTGACTCCCCCCACTCCGTCCCAGAATCTCCTCCGCAGGCCTATAAAACCTCTCCTCCCTCAATGGATTCCCACCCTGTTGTTGTTGCTGCTGTGCATGTCCATTCATCCACGCGGGCCTCTGTTGTTGACCAGCACCGCCACCATACGCATGAGCTTGCGGCGGAGGCGCGAAACCCGGTGGCGGCGCAAAGCCCGCTGGCGGAACCCAACCCGGTGGCGGTGGAGGCGGGAAGTTGCCTGCCGCAAAGGGCGGAGGAGGGATGAAGTTAGCACCAGGAGCAGCTCCAGGGAATGGAGGCGCAAAGTTGGCTGGCGGAGCACCGTAACCGCCCTGGTTACCACCGTAGTTACCACGGCCGTTTTGGTAGTTTCCTCCTCCTCCTCTTCCCCCGTTGTTGTTGTGATAATTATCGTTACCGCGGCGATCGTTGTTGTAATTGTTATTACCGCCACCGCCGCCGCCTCGCCAACCTCCTCCACGACCGCCTCCACGCCCGCCACGGTAGCCACCGCGTTCATTCGAGCGACGTACCGATTCCGCTTCGCCAGGGCTAAGCGCTGGTTTGGGTAGTCTGACGCCGGGGAGGAGCACGGATTGATGGGCGCGAGCGGAGCTTAGGCTGGGCATTTCGTAGTATACTCTGTGATTATCATTAGCATTGGCACTCTTGTCCAGAAATAGTGCAAGGGAAGAACAACATACCTCATACTCCTATCCTGCGTAACCTCAAACTCGGTAATGCCGTCCGCATCGAACGGCGGCACAAGCTGGCTATCCATCACAAACAGATCATGCGGTTCCACGTCGCCATGCAGCGCGCGGCTCTTCGCCGGATCGATCTTGTACTTTTGCTGACCCTTACGATACAACGCCTTCTCCACGTCGTCAAAGAGCCCGCTCTCCTGCGAAAAGATGAGCGTCTCCTTACCAAACTCATTGCGCTTGCGCTCGTCGTCCGAGAGCTCCGGGTACTTTGTCGCCATGGCATCAAGTAAGCGCTTCGAATCGATAAACGGCAGAATCGCGACACCCTGCCACGCAAACTTCTTGCCGTTGAGATCAATCGGGAAATCTTGTGGATAAAAGTCTACAATGTTGCTGTCAGGGTCTTCCATGAGGATGCGGAAAGGCTCGGGGATGGCGTGATTTGACGCGGCGGGCAAGACGCCCATGAGCTGCTCATAAGGGTGGAATGGCGTGCCCTTTTCAAACAACTTGCGCGGATCCATGTCTTCGAGGCCAACAAAGTCGGCGGCAAAGGGCGCGTAGTGGTGAGGGAAGTACCAGGTCCAACTCGGGCAGCCCTGCATATAGTATGCCAGCACCCAACAGAGACCCTCTGCGTACTGACGCGCGACCTTGTTGCGGAAGGCAATGTCGTTGGGGTCGACGCCAAACTTTTGCTCGTAGTAACGCTCCTCGTAGCCGTCCTCCCAGAGCATGATCGTATCTTCTTGCTGGCCATCTTCCTTCTTCGGCGACTCGGGGACGACGGGCGTGTTGCGGCCGGGTGTGCCGTTGTCAAGGTCTTCGACCTCGTCTGCCTTGCGCTTTCCGAGGACGGCACTTTCGGCTTCGGGAGCGGGCTCTGCCGCGGTCGGCTCAGGCGGGGCTGTACCGTCGGCCTTGGCCTTCATGAGCTCCTTGAGGCGAGCTGCTGCGCTCTTGTTGGACTGGGCGTCTCGGGTGTGCATGATGTCCTTGTGCACATCGCGCACTTCCTTTGACTGCGCGTCCTTGGGGTCGAAGAATACTATACCTGCGCTCGTGTACGTGTCGGTGTTCTCCTTGGCACGCTTGAAGCCAGGCGGGCCGCTTGCTTCTGTTCGTTGGCGCTTGTTGTTGTTGTTCTGTGCCTCGCGTCTGGCCCGGTTTGCTGCCTGGCGATCCGAGACTTCCTTTCGCTTCTTGAAGATGCCAGCTTCTCGCGTCGCCAGCGCGGACATGATCTGCTGCACACGACGCATGTCTGGGAAACCGTCTTTGGTCACGTAGTCGTCCATCTCAGCGGCGAGATCGCGCCAGATGCTGATGAGCAAGTCGATGCCCTGGTCGCGAATCTCAAGACTGGGCAGATGTGGCAGGAAATCATTACCGACAAAGAAACACATGAAGACCCAGTCATCGAGCGAGCGTTCTAGATCATACTTGAACTTGCGCTTGGGCGTGTCCATCTCTACAGCCAGGTACTCGCGCAAGATGTTGGTATGCAGCCAGATGAACGGCTTGAGCTGGTGCTCCGAGTTGGACCATTCTTCAGCGGCTTCCTCCTCGGTGAGCTTCTTGCCATCGTCGGGGAATTCACAGTTGCTTCGGATATGTCCCTTGCGGCCGCAGCGCGTGCAGACCTTGTCCTTACCCGAGTCGTAGAAGACGTCTTCTCTAAGAACACGGAAATAAGGCTCATGGGTAGCAAGACTCAACATGATCAAATCGGCGTCCAAGCCGTAGATAACGTGCGAAGTGTTTGGGTCATGTGTGGGCATAGAGCGCTGTGAGCGAATAAAGTTCATGATCTTGTGTTCGCCCTCACCAGGCACAGATGCATCGGAGATGATGACTTTCATGTCCTTCCACGAGGGGTCGGTTGTGAACTTGTAGGCACACCAGTATTGAAGACTCTCGGCAAGGAGATGCATGAAGGGGGTACCCGGTGTGATTGCATTCGAGTCCCACGTCTTCTCGATGACCTCTTCGAGGCTAGAAATGTCCTCGCCACGACTTGCTTTCTGCGAGTTGAGCATCTTTTGGAATTCAGCGCGCTCATCGTCCTTTTCCTTTGCCTCTTTTGCGGCGCGGAAACGGCGCGAGCGCTGCTGGTTCATCTTGGCACGAGGCGCAACGCCATCGACAGCCATGTAGAGAAGCTTACGGGGACGGACCATGCCGACACAGCGGTCAGTGTACTCGAAGATGGCCATCATCATGTCGGCCTCAGTCTTGGGCGCAGGCTTATCTTCAGGGTGGGAGCAGGGATGCACAATGCCGTTCATGTCGAGGTAGAGGTTGTCGAACTCTTCGCCGTTGGGATTGGGGCCGGTGCGGTCTACGGGGATGACCGTGTCGCCGACCTTTTTAGGCAGCTCCTCTTGCACAGTGGACACGATCTTGGGGTATTTCTGGCTGAGCCAGCGGAACATGGCCGGGACACCCATGACGGCGGTGGCGCGCGGTGCAGGAAAAGGGAGCTGGGAAGGGTATTATTGCGAATACGACGAAGCGAGAGCGCGTGGACTGAGATGAGTGTCTGAGCAGTAGTGCGATGACAGTGAGAGGGAAAGGGTGGCGACGAAGCTCCTGTGGATGATGCGCCGAAGAAAAGAAAGAGACTGCCCGGCGATGAAGTCGGTCCTCCTGTTGGCTCTGGATGCGGTGTCCGAGAGCAGTCGCGTCCCTTGTGTCGCAATCTGCGTGAGTGCGCTGACACCGGGTTGCGCACGATAGTGATGGGCGGAGGGAATGGGCGTGGGGGAGAAGAGGTGGTTGAAGTAAGGAGCGACGCGCTCTTCGCAGACAATCGCGGCCAAGACGTGGAGTCGCGGTTTCGCCGACGCCGACGCGCCGACGCTAAGCAGGGGTACGGTGGCTCGTGTGCTAAATTATACGTGGAGACCACGACGTGCACCGCCTAAGTCGTAAAAGTATACCATGGCTGGATGAACCGTCACACACTGCTGGACGCACTACACGCAATTCCTGCCATGCCGTCATAGCCGTCCACATCCCCCAAGATGATGCGAGTTCTCGAGGCCAATGCGCCTCCCAAGCAGCGGGCCACCGACGCCATCAGCACCCTCAGTGGCAGGCTGACGAGCGCAACCCTCCTCGAAGACCGTCGCGCCGCCATCCTCGGCCTCCGGAGCTTCGCCAAAGAGTACCCGGCCTCGGTCGCCTCGGATGCCCTCAAAGGGCTCATTGAGGCGCTGAGCAAAGACAGCGAGGATGTCGACACGCTCAAGGTGGTGCTCGAGACGCTGCTCATGCTCTTCCACCCCGACGAGCACAGCCCCGAGGCCTCGCCCGAGCTCGAGTTTCTGCTGGCCGACCAGTTCTCACAGGTACGTCCTGGCCGTCTATCAACCCGCCTGTGCTGAGCTTATGGTAGCGCCAAGACAACATCACGCTGCTGCTCGACCTCCTCGACACGCCCGACTTCTACTCGCGCCTCTACTCGCTGCAGCTCATCCGCGCCATTTCGCTTGCACGCCCCCAGCGCACGCAGGAGTGCGTCCTCACTGCCCCCGGCGGCATCGAGCGCCTGGTAGCCACGCTCGACGACCCCCGCGATGCCATCCGCAACGAGGCCCTCGTCGTCCTCACCGACCTGGCTCGCACCTCGACTGAGCTGCAGAAGCTGTTCGTCTTCGAGGATGCCTTTACCAAGGTCTTCAATATGATCCACGCCGACGGCGGCCTCACCCAGGGCGGGGTAGTCGTCCAGGACTGTCTGAGCCTGCTGGCCATCCTCGTGCGCAACAACGTGTCCAACCAGACCAACATTCGAGAAATGGGCCACGTCGCCCGCTTCGCCGCGCTTCTGCCGGGCGGCAAGAAGCCGAAAAAGGCACGCCCGAGTGCAGAAGACGACGACGAGTGGGTCAGCCCACAGAGCGACAAGAACATCTGGGGGCTGCTCGCCATCATGCGCATGTTCCTCGTCAAGGGCAGTGCCGGCACACTGCAGAACCAGAATGTCTTCCAGCAGCACGGCCTCGTCCGACAACTCTTGAACGTGACGTTTGACCCTGCCACCGCCATGCCCATCAAGATCGAGGCTCTGAATACCCTCGCCGATCTCATCAGAGGCAACGCCCGGCTGCAAGAAGGATTCGCTGGAGAGCAGGTCAGACCCATTGTCGAGCCCGCTACCAACGGCGCTGCGTCTCCAAACCGCGTGGCCTCTGTCTACGTTATCGAAGCCCTCCTCAACCTCGTCCTTTCCCCAGCGCACAATGAGCTCTTCGACCTGCGCAATGCAGGCTGCGAGTGCATCAAGTCCTACTTCTACAACCACGCACAGATCAAATCGCATTTCCTCAACCGCGCCATCGACGGCCACGAGGGCGGCGACGAAACAGCAAATGCGCTGACAATCCTCATGGCGGGCCCACAAGTTCCACCCAAAGGCGACCCGTACAGAATCTGGTTCGCGGCAAATCTCATCTACCACCTCATCTTCGACGACTACCAGGCGAAAAACACGCTCATGCAGGTCAAAGAGGGCGACGCAGAGAGTGGAGAGGAAGTCGTCACGTGCATACAAACACTGACAGCGAACCTTATCGCTAGTCTGCAGCTCGGCGAGGACGAACGCATATCGGTCGCCTACCTCATGCTCCTGCTCGGCTGGCTCTATGAAGACGCGCCTGCCGTAGACGACTTTCTGGGCGAGGCGAGTAGCTTGCAGAGCCTCGTGCAGGCGGTTTTGACGCCGGGCGAGGAGCGCGTCGTCGTGCGTGGGCTGTGTGCGGCGCTGCTGGGCGTCGTATATGAGTTTGCGACGAGAGACTCGCCCGTGCCGCGGCGCGAACTTTTGCCTGTGCTCATGTCCAAGCTTGGTCGTGACAAGTATCTTGATGCGATTACGGAGTTAAGGCGACATCCGTTTGTACGCGACTTTGAGGTTTTGCCAAGGACTGGGGGTGCAGGGGGAGTGCTGCCGGAAGTTCTGTTTGATGAGACGTTTGTGGAGTTTTTGAAGGATAATTTTAGTAGGTTGGTGAGGGCGGTGGATCGGGATCCGAATATCGAGCAGCACCAGAGTCATGATGGTGTGGATCGCGATGTAGTCGATGCGCTGCGTGGCGAGAGTGAAGAGAAAGAGCACGCGATCCAGGACCTACGCGCACAGCTCATGACGCTCGAGCAGAAGATGGTCCACGAACAGGCTGAACACCGCAAGACGCAACAAGCCGCCGAAGAGCAGCGCAACACGCTGAAACGCATCAACGATAAACTGCACGACGATATTGAGAAAGAGGCCGCGAAGAAGGAACGAGAGTATCGCCAGGCGTTGCTCGAAACGGAGAATCGGTATAACACACAGATTGTCGCGTTGAATAGCAAGGTCCAGCAGTCTTCCAGAGAAGCGAATTTGGCTGTTGGCAAAGTGCGGCAGGAATGTGAAGAGCAGCTGCGTGATGCACAGCGTATGCGCACGGAATTGGAGCGCAGGGTTGCTGTGAGTGAGAAGGCGAGGGTCGAGGCAGTGGAGAATGTAAAAGGGTTGCAGGAGAGCTTGGTACAGACGCGCAGCGAGGTATCGACGGTGAAGGAGTCGTTGCGGAATGCTCAGAGTCTTGTGGCGAGCAGCGAGGCACAGATACAATTACTCCGTGAAGAGAAGGAGCGTGTTGTTAAGGAAAAGGGGGAGGAGATGGAGAAATTGGCGCAAGAGATGGAGAGACGTGTTGCGGATAAGGAGGCAAGGATCTTGGAAGTGGAAGCAGAGTACCAGATGGAGGTGGAGAGGGAGAGGGAGGAGAAACTCGCGATGCAGGCTAAGCTTGAGAAGGCGGAGAAGGAGAATCAGGAGGTCAAGATGAAGGCGCAGGATGCGACGTGGAAGGTTAAAGAGGCGGAGGAGAAGGTGAGGAAGGTGGAGGCGAGTGTTAAGGTGTTGGAGGAGAAGTTGAAGAAGGCGGAGGGCGCTGCTGCTGCTGCTGCTGCTAAGACTGCTGCTACTTCGCAGAAGAGTGGTAGTGCGGCGAATAACAGTGACAAGGAGATTAAGGAGCTCAAGGACAAGTTGAAGAAGGCGCAAGAGGCGGAGAAGGAGAAGGCGACGGAGCTGGAGGATTTGATCATGGTGTTGAGTGATTTGGAGGAGAAGAGGGGAAGGGATAAGGTGTGTTTTTTTGTTGTTGTTGGAGATTGTGTGGATGGTGTTGCTAATGATGTGGATAGGAACGGCTCAAGGCGCTTGGCGAGGAGGTGTCAGATGATGAGGATGAGGAGGAGGAGGAGGAGGAGGATGATGATGACGACGATGATGATGATGACGATAGCGATGGGGAGGAAGATGACGACGACGACGACGAGGATGAAAAGGAAGAGGAGAAGAAGAAGTAGGATGAATGAGATCAAGCGACATATCGTCAGTCTTCGAATGGCAGCTCGCTGGCCCTACAGAGGAATCTATCAGGGATCTGTCAAATGTGCAGTATAAAACAGCGGCGTGGCGACGTCATAAGTCGCGGATGGAACCCTTGAAGATTCGATTGCTAAGCTTGACAACTACATCGGTTTGGAGGATGCGAATAGCGTAGGATATGGTGCATCTTGCCGAATCTAAAGCTGTGTAGATGTTGCTGTCTGCGCAACCGTTATGGCTGGGAAGAGATTATGGTACCGCGTTTCCGAGCGGATTGCATGATTAACTAAAGATGTAGATGTTCGAGAAGCCTATTGCAGTCTTCGAGTTCGTTGCAAGCCATGGTCAGGGTGCGAAGGAGCTCGTTTTTAATAAGTATGTTCTAGCTAGGCATACCACTCTCTGAAGATCCACGCTGTATCGCATACTGACACGTTAGAAATCGGGCTATGTTGTGTACCTCTAGAGTATATTTTGGGTGTTACTTGAGAGCGTGCCAACATCCGTTTCCATTAGAATACCATGGCCCCGCCGTCAACGATGATATCCGTTCCATTTATATACCGTCCCGCATTACTACACAGCAACACCAGCGGCCCCGTCAGTTCCCACGGATGCCCCATCCGACCCATCGGATTCCTCTCATTCCAGCTCTTGCGCGCCCTAATCAGCCCATCGCCATCATTCAGTATCGTATCCATATACCCGGGACTCAAACAATTCACTCTAATCCCATAGCTACTCCACTCGGCCGCCAAGCTCTTCGCCAGCGACAACAACGCCGTCTTGGACGCATTATACGCACACTGCGGCTGCGGGTAATTCGTGTGGTGCGCAGAGATACTCGCCGTAAACACAATACTGCCCCCAGTCCCTTGCACACGTACCTGTTTCGCGAAAGCTTGCGCGCAGAGAAACGAGCCAGTGAGGTTAATCTCGTGTGTGCGCCGCCATTCATCGGCTGCCATTTCTATCGCGTGGGTGCAGCCGACTACGCCCGCGAAACAGCAGAGCATGTCGATGCTGCCGAGTACTTTGACTGAGCTCTCTATGGCGGACGCGATGGCGTGTTCGTCGCGCACGTCGACGGCTTCGGTCATGATGCGTGCGTGTGGGAACTTGGCGTGTAGCTTCTTGACGCTGTCGAAGGCTTGGTCAGGGTTCTTGTCCCATAGGGCTAGCCCTGTTGCGCCGTGCTCGAGAAGCGCCTGTGCGGCTTCGAGGGCGAGGGTGCCTGCGCCACCGGTGACTAGGACGGAGTTGGTTAGGTGGACGTTGAGCGTAGTGCATGGGTGGGACGGGCGAGTGCGCTTCCTTGCACGTGTTCACATACTGATTGCGTTTCCTTTGACCTGGAACCTGTACTGGGCTCTTTGTAAGGTGGAAAGGTCTTCTGGGGGTGGTTGGGGTGCGGTGAGAGGGTTGTCTGCTGTGGACAGTGTCATCTCTGGCAGCTGTCTGTTGACGAGCGCGGCGCGGTCTTCACCTCCTGGCATTTTGGCTGTGTCGTTGATATGTTCAAGGTTGATTCGTACGGGTAGGCTTCTTATTGTTCTTGAAGCTCGTAAAACGACCCCTGCCTTCTTATGAATCTGTTCGGACGACAGAAGTCCGCATGTACAGATGGGTGGTGGAGCTTGCCCAGCTCGAACATGACGTCGCGAGGGTCTGCCCCACTAGCGTGCTTTCATCCCACCAGATCCGAGGCAAGTTTGCCGAGCGCGGGGTTCGTCGACGCCGCAAAAACACAAGACCTCCGCAAGACCTCTCCGACGCCTCTAATATCGCCGTTGCAATCCTCCA
Source organism: Alternaria dauci (assembly GCF_042100115.1). Classification (NCBI taxonomy): domain Eukaryota; kingdom Fungi; phylum Ascomycota; class Dothideomycetes; order Pleosporales; family Pleosporaceae; genus Alternaria; species Alternaria dauci. The sequence goes on from NC_091272.1 coordinate 6,880,072, forward strand.
CCTGCTTTTCGGTCAGTTCGTGCTATCATGCTGCGGAACAGCATCGGAATTCGAAGATCGCCACATCTGCATGGTCACCAGCGAACTGATTGGATGCATCAATCGGGAGAAGAAGTCTTCCGGCTTCGTATGAACTGACGATGAAAGCATGCTAACAAGTGTGAATGACTTTCTGTACCTTCTTTGCAGCTGGCAGCGGAGATAGTACGCATTTCCGTATAAATTCGCGTCAGCTGTGCGTTGCGCATGCTCACTACTCTCCGTTGAAGCATTCATCCAGCACCGCTTTCCACAACCATGGGATACTCAACCCAACCTACCGAGTCGTCGCTCAAAAAAGAACTTCGGCCCAAAGTGGTCCAAACGTCTTTCGATAGCGGTGGTTTCTACTCCAGAACTGGTCATCAGCGAGCAAGAAGCATGGAAAGATCAAGCCAACTTCAAAGACGGCGCGCCAGACATATCAAGACCTGTTGATCCATGGGAACTGCTAAGCTGGCCGATGGGCCATTGAAACCTGCATAATATTTGTGACGAAGGGAATGAAGAAGGCCAAGACGATAAAAACGACGATGAGACGTCATACGCAGGTCGTTATGAGCTCGGAGGAGAATACGATCTCCGCCAAAGGGCCCTTGTCGAATACGACCGCAGCCAAAAAAACCTCGAACGCAGTGATATGGATTAACTTGACATGCAGCGGAGGATGCGGGGCTTCGCGAAGAGAATCTTGTTGTATGTTTTCGCAGCCCTTGTGCTCCATGGCATGTGGACGTACAGGAACGGGTCGAGCAGGAGCAGCACGTGTAGCTGTCTCTGCTCACAAGGCGCAACAGGACACGGTCGATGGTATAAACCCATACTGCTTACTTGTTTCAGTACTTTGTCACTTGGTTTGACTGGAAGGAGTGGAGTTGCCTGAGTGGCTTAAACGCACTGCTTCGCCTCCCGAACCGAGCCGACATCATCGTCAGTAAGACGTCGTAATGATTATCCACAGCATCGACAAAACAATTTTTTTTTGCTATGTGAATAGCTGTTCTGAACGTACAAACACCCTAACTACCTTAGCTTAATGCGCCATGCGTGTAAATGCGGGGTCTCCACATGGCTTGTCATGCAGTAGCGACAGCTCGGTCCGCGCCATAAAAACACCCGACACCTGATCTACACATCCAACCAAGACCACCATCTCCAGGTCTTTCCCTATCTTCCTGCCTCTCCCTTTTTTCCAGCGCACCAAATGGCAGACGAAACCAGCCTCCTCAAACGCGGCACAAAAAGAGCAAGAACACGACACGGGTTAGTCAGCCACCACGCCCAGCACACCAAGAAAACAAACTCCTTGAACCACCAAGCCCCTCTTTAACGCCCCTATCTCCAGATGCACAAACTGCAAAACAAAAAGACGCAAATGCGACGAGATCAAACCTACCTGCGGGCGCTGCACCAGCCGGCGCGAACAATGCGAATGGGCTTCTCGCCTCACCTTCCGGGCTGAAAACGCGCTGGGCGTTGAACCATCGTCGCTACATCGTCCGCCGGGACGGCAACCGGCGCGCTTCAGGATCAAAGATGTGACTGCGGAAGTGATACGCGATTATCAGCATTACGATACGGGAGATGATGTCGATGTGTCGTCGGATCAGTCTGATGGACAGCAGCAGCAGCAGCAGCAGCAGCAGCAAGCGAGTACAGCACCTCGCAACGACCAGGGTACAGCGTTCCAGGAACACTTTGACTGGCAGCATAATCCCACTTTCGCTACTGCAGAGCCGGATTTGAATAGTCTGCCGTCTGCGGGTTATGTCTCTTTGCCTACGCCTGGGGATCTAGAGTCTATCTGGCATAGTCCTGTGGCTACGACGTATCTGGATGATAGTGTGTTTCTCCCCGGTTCAGCATATCTCGACGCGCATTCTACGTTCCGGAACCATCTTATCCAGGAAGTAAGATCGAATGTGCCGACTCGACAAGGCACGCCTGATGCTTCCCGCATCGATCATGTATGGGGAGCAGATGCGAACTACACTCCAAATACCGAGAACTACATACCAGAAATATCCCCCCGCATCACCACAGTCGAAGATCCAACGCCCACAACCCCTACACCACCCCCTCTCTCCCCCGAAGAAGAATTCACACTCTGGAAAAACTGGTTCGACGAAGTCGCCCCCTGGATCGACAAATTCGACCCAGAGCGACACTTCCGGCACACACTCCCCGTGCTCGCACGCTCACACAGCCACCTGCATTACTCCATCCTCGCGCTCTCGGCGCGCCAACTCGAACAAAAAACCGCCAGCAAACACGCCGAAAAAAGCCTGTCGCTTTACCAAACCGCCATCCAACTCGTTCTGCCCCAACTGCACACACGCAGCACCCCTGTCATCGCATCGTGTGTCGTGCTCTGCGTGCTCGAGATGCTCAGTTCGTCCGCGAAAGCATGGCACCAGCATCTGGATGGGTGTGCGCATCTGCTGGAAGCGGTAGGCATCAATGGGTTCTCTGGGGGCGTTGACCAAGCGCTGTTTTGGTGCTTTGCGAGAATGGATGTATGTGGTGGGCTCATTGCATCGTCGAGGACGCTGATACCGGTTGAACGGTGGGCTGGGGGTATGGATGTTGATAGCGATGTAAGGCGCTTCCGGGGGGATGGTGGGTTCAATGTGCATGCGTGTGAGGCGGTGTATCTCGTGGCGCAGATACTCGATTTACTTTCTTTTCATGACAATCTCGCGGGGCGGACCGGTGCTACGCCGCCCGTGACAGCCGCAGACGCGGAGGAAACGTATATAGCGCGCTGGACGCGGCTGTGGTCGCACGTCTCTGCGTGGTACGCTGCGCGCCCCGCGGAGATGCTGCCGATATCTTGTTTCTCGACGCCCGCATCGCCGTTCCCAAGAATATTGTATAGCAACCCGGCTGCCATGTCTGGCAACCAACTCCATCATACAGCATGCATCTTGCTGCTGCGCCACAGGCCGTCTGGCGTCACTGTTACACCAAAGCCGCATTCCATCTTCTGGCACGCGCGCCAGATCTGTGGGATATCGATGAGCAATGATGATCATGCGGCGTGGACGAACGCGATACAGCCGTTGTGGATCGCGGGCCAATGGATGAGTCACGAGACCGAGCAGAAAGCGATCCTGAGGCTGCTGGACAAGATTGAGAAGCAGAGTGGGTGGAGTACCAAGTGGAGGGCGGAGGATCTGAAGGAGTTCTGGGGGTGAGTGTTGCAGGAAGGAGGGGAGGCTCTGCTTCAGCCTTGTCGCTTCGCGCGCGTAAATGTGCGGTCTGGAGGCGTAACTGCGTAGTCTGGAGATGTTGTCGGCCGGTGTATGCGCATGTGATGTTCTAGGTGCATAATGCGCGCAATGAGTGTGGATGCAGTTGGATGCAAGAGGTCAGCCTTGCAGCCCAGCGACTATTCTTGAAAGCCGCTCGTGTTGATGGGCTTGGCGACGTCTTCTGGCCCCCCATGTTCAGCCTCATAGCCTTGTTTATTGAGATAAAAAGCCGTGTCGTTGCACAAAGTTGCGGCAGCACATTATCTGCAACCCTGCATTGACCTAGCCTGCTGCATTCAGTATCTTTCAGTATGGGCGACACCTTTGGCTTCCTGAGAAACGTGTCTGGGAGCCCTTTCCAGTTCGCCGTGATAGAGGCTTGCCAGGCTGAGAATGTCAATCTCACTCAGGCGTGCAATTTGACGTTCAATGCGGATCACCAACTTGTTTCGATTGGCAATGTGACGCGGGGGAAGATGCTGCCACAGCCGGGGATAGCTGGCATTGGAGTGAGTTGAAAGACACCAGTAGATATAGCACAGCGCTAACACTGCCAGATATGGTTCGCAATGGTGCCGTTCTTCGCTGTTGTTGTCATCGCAGTGGTGTACATCGGCCTAGAAGTCGCGAGTAGGACAAAAGTCTCGTAAGCACCCTGGGGTGACAGTCTCAGACCAAACCAAGCACTGATGCACGCAGGGAATCAAATGTCTTTGCATGGTTCAGAGACAAACGCGGCAAGGATCCCGAGAACCCAAATGCAGAGCCATCCTGGGAAGACAAGATGCGCGCAGTAGGCCGGACGTTCGTCTTGAGCGTTGCAGACACTCAGATCATCTTTGTTGGAGGATTCCTTCTCGGTTTTGCTGGTCAGAGCAAGTGTAAGCTGACAGGCTACCACTTCACTGCAGCCGTTAGCCAGATGATGATTTCGCTGTCTGTCATCACCTTGTCTGTCGCGCTCATACGGACGTATTGGCGAAATCCACTCGCAGCCACGTTCCGGCTACTGCTCTCCCTCGGCGCTTTCATTGGCGTCGGATTGACCATCTTCAGGGAAGCAAACTACGCGCCGTTCGACCTGGTCACTCATCCGAACAACGACAGCGCGATTCTCCTACCCGTAGCCTGCCTGCTAGAGATGGACCTACGAGCGGCGGCAGAGAAGCACGCGCGATACAACGAGGCAGACCTCGGCTTCGGGGACGCAGAGATGTGGCCACCCGAACGGTTCCTGTTCATCTTCCTCGGTGTCGCCTTCCTATGGGCGCACTTTCTCGTTCCTGTTCGCTTCTTCAAATACCGCAAGTCCGGCACCCGCGCAACGGAAAAACGGTCGAGGCCGCGGAAGTTACTCAACTTTGTATACTGGGCGTTGGCCTTTCTCGTACCTACCGGGACGTCGATTTTCTGCTGGTTCCGCGTTTTTATCATGCGGAAGTGGGTAAATGACTCAGGCTGGATAGAGGCTCCGAACACGGAGATGATCATCTGGGACTCTGGGCAGCTGATCGCGATGGGCATTCTTATTACGGTCATGATGAATGTGTTGACTGAGGCCAAGGAGAGGAAGAAGAAGGATGCGATACAGGAACGTGAAAATGGGGTGCAGGTGCCGTTGGTGCCCCGGAGACGTGCACCAAACCACGCGTACGCCCCGGTTGCCCGTGGGCCGAACGGGCCCTTGAACACGGCGAGGGCGAGGTAGTGGGCTTCGAGGTAGTTGCCTGGGTTGTTAGAGGAGTAACTGATGAAACACAAGAGAATCCATGTCGCGTCCAAGTCTTGATATCGCCCACTCGTGTTTCACGAGCATGGTTGAATTTGTGCTTTGGTGCGCGATATTACTGCTAAGGAATCGTGTGTTTGCTGGGAGCGCGTGATGCAGGAGTTTATCGATGCCCTATTACTTGAGTGAGGGTGTTCACGATGGTGGTAAGGTGTGAAGCGCGTCGCGAGGGAGGGTGATGACGGCACCCGTGCACGGACTTGTCGGTCTCGGAGGTGAGTGCGGCGATGCTGATTACCGCTTGGGTGCTCCATCATCATCACCGCTCGACACACATGGAAGCTGGTCGAAGGCGACTACTGTACGCGGCTTCTTTCTTATAGACACGAATCCCGACTTCTTCACGGGCACCTCCTCTCACTTGGACGGATCAGGATAACGCCCGCTCGCACCGAACGCTGCCTTTGCTGGCCTCGTCGACATTCACACTCGTAAACATTGCGCGATACATGCACGACTAATCTAATACTCCCTCCGCCGTCTGGCAGACTAGCAGTCACCCCGAATACAACCATAGCCCACCCATAACTAGATACGTTGTATACGCATTCCGAGTTGCCGCCTCCCATCAGACTCGCCCGACGGCCCCGCCACCATGTTCACGACCTTCACCGGCAACACGCGAAAGGCGCGCCAGGTAAACCTCGGCGGGAAGAAGACCAACCCCTTCGGTCCCCCCGGCTCCGGCGCCGGATCACAAGCCGCCCTCGACCGCGCACAGCAAGACCGGGTGCAACGCCAGCGGGAGCGAGATACGCTGAATGCGGCCAAGCGGATACAGAGGGTATGGCGGGGTCACTCTGCTAGGAGAGATGTGGCCGACAAGCTACGCGGGGCATGGGACCGGGCAGAGGCGTCGGGCGGTGCTTCGCATGCGGCGGCATACCACTCGGAGGAAGAAGCCCTGGCCCAACTGCAACGGCTGCTCCGCTTCGCCTCCTCGAGGAGTGACGACGATCTGAGACGGATACAACACTATGCATCGCGACAGACGGAGACAGCCAAGAAGCTGGGCACGGCTTCGCGTGGGCCATGGCCGTGGGCATACTTGAGGCTGCAGCGCATACTACTCGTGGCTATACAACGGCAGCTCCAGAAGACGTCGACAGTCCAATGGCAACAGATCAGACCCTCTGTGGTTGTGCTCCAGTTCCTCGCAGACCAGATACCCGCCGAAACGTCTCAAAACGCCGAAGCTTACCACCGCACCCTCGCACACGTCGTCTCAGCATTTACCTCGACACTAGAAGCACACAGCGACGGGCCAGACATGAGCGATGTTGTACGAGCGGCAGCCATCTCACCAATGAAGCGCGTGACCGGATACACATTGGATGCCTACGAAGCATTTGGCATACACTTCTTGACTCTCCCGGTACTAGCATCAGACTCGACGTCGCCGTGCTTACAGAAGTTCCGCGACTCGCTTGCCGACTCGATCAACTACAAACTCCTCGCAAACGCCTTGGCGACTCTATCAAAGAGGGCAGGACTACAGAGCAAAGCCGAGTTGAAGAGCACATCAAGCCGACTGCGTTTGCTGGGAAACTTCATCTACTTCCACCGCTACGCCCACAACTTTGACACCCCCGAAGCGTACGCTATCCATAAAGATTTTGTAGCCGTTGTTTCTGTTTTGTTGAACTCCCTGCCAGTCAACATCGTTGATGATGGTCACCCAATTTCCGAGCTCTCGGAAGATGGCGTCGAGCAAGACTCCGAGATAGTCTCGGGTTTCTTGAGAGAGCAAGTTGGCTCGCTTGTGCACCAGGAAGGTATCGGTAGCCTTCTCGCTGGATCCTCACAGTCGGCCGAAGCTTCAGATGACGAGAAGATTGACGAAGCGCGCCAGCTCGCAAACTACGCCCTCGCGTTGCTTCGATTCTTTCCCCGTCGGGGTGACGAGATACGGATGTGGCTGTATATCGGCCCATCGGAAGCATCCGAGAAGAGTGCAAGGAAGCTGCCGGCGATCAGGTACTTTTGGGAAGCATCAAAACGATCATCAGTTTTTACTACCATCTTCAAAGACTCAAGGGCAGCGATTGGACTCTTAAAGCCAAAGTCATCGAACGTGAACGGCTCCGACCGCCCGGGAACATCGGGACTAACGCATCACGGTTTCTGGCAGCCTGCGCAGCAGCAGGTTGACCGCGATGCAGTCACCACCGACGAGTGGCGCGTCATTCTCGTGTTCCTGGAACTGTACACCTTTGTGCTCAAAGTCACCGATGACGAGGAGTTCTTCACGTCGGGACAAAAAGACATCTACTCCGGCCAGATGCGCGACAGTGGCTTGCCTTTGAGCGAAGTAAAGGACCTGACGACCTTTCTCAAGAACCTCGGCTTCACACTTTACTTCAACGCAGTAGAAATTACAAGTTCAGACGAGGACTCTAGAAGCAATAGCACAGGTCTCAATTACTTCAACCCGCAAGTCATGGACAATCAAGCCCAAAAAGAGCATGCCGAGCCATCAATAGGTGGTGTCGCAGGCTTGAGGATCGATTACGTCAAGGGCTTGGTCACTGGATTGCTCCGTATGGTGTACGAACGCGACTCGCGACGCAAGTTCCTGCCTGCGGACCACTGGCTGATGGTCTCGCGGTTCGACATGACTGGATTCATCCCGGCCGTAGTTGAAGAGGAGGAGTCGCGACATAGGATCCAAGAGGAAGACGCAGACGATCTCGACGATCTGGAAGAAGAAGAGTTTGACGATACACCACAGCTCATTGGCACTAGTCGAACGCAACAACAGCGACGCTTGGAGAAGCTACAACGGCAGCAGCGCAAGGCTTCGCGGAGACGGTACCTGCAAGCGGTGGCGCCTCGTCTTGAGATTTTGCAGAACATGCCCTTCTTCATACCCTTTACCACTCGGGTGCAAATCTTCCGCGAGTTTGTCAAGCTAGACATGATCAAGCGAAGAGGGTCTGCGGATCCAGAATTCTGGCGATTCAGAACCATGCAGCAGCCAAACGCACGAAGTCAACTGGAGAAGCACACAGCACGGATCAGGAGAGAACATGAATTTGATGATGCTTTTGAGCAGTTCTATGAGTTGGGCCAAGGCTTGAAGGAGCCGATCCAGATTACCTTTATGGACCAGTTTGGCGCTCCCGAGGCTGGTATCGACGGCGGCGGAGTCACCAAGGAGTTCCTCACCAGCGTCACCAGCCGAGCGTTCATGCCAACAGACTACATCGACATGTTTGTCGAAAACGACCAACACCTCCTCTACCCAAACCCCGCCGCCCTGGAAGAACACAAAGAAGCCCTCCGCCAAGCCGGCATTCGCGAAGGCTCTCAGGAATACCGCGCGCAGATCACCGAACTCCTCCAGCGCTACGAGTTCCTTGGCCGCATAATCGGCAAATGTCTCTACGAAGGCATCCTCGTCGACGTAAACTTTGCCCCTTTCTTCCTCCGCAAATGGGCTCTCACAGGCGGCACGGGCTCGGCGCCCAACGAATCCGGCTACCGCCCCACGCTCAACGACCTCCGCGACCTAGACGAAGAACTCTACCAGGGCCTCCACAAGCTGAAAACCTACCCCGGCGACGTCGAAGACTTTTCCCTCAACTTCACCGTCACCGACACCGTCGTCGTCGACCACACGACCTCGCCCAAGAAAACCAAAGCCATCACCAAGGACCTCAAACCCGACGGCTCAAACACGCCCGTCACGAATCAGAACCGCCTCGTCTACATTAGCTACATGGCGCGCCACCGGCTGCAAAATCAACCGTACGCGCAGACCACCGCCTTCCTCCGCGGCCTAAGCACCATGATCCAACCCTCCTGGCTCTCCATGTTCAACGCGTCCGAACTCCAAACCCTCATCTCGGGTACCCGTACTTCCATCGACGTCGAAGACCTGCGCCGCAACACCATCTACGGCGGTACATATGTCATTGGCGACGACGGTCTCGAGCACCCGACGATCCAGATGCTGTGGAAGGTCATGGCGGAAATGAGTGACGAGGAGCGGCGTGCTGTGCTCAAGTTTGTGACGAGTACGCCGCGCGCGCCGCTGTTGGGGTTTGGTACGCTGAATCCGAGGTTTAGTATTAGGGACGCGGGGAGTGATCAGAGTAGGCTGCCGAGTACGAGTACGTGTGTGAATCTTTTGAAACTGCCAATGTATGGGGATGAGGAGACGTTGAGGGAGAAGTTGTTGTATAGTGTGTTTAGTGGGGCAGGGTTTGATTTGAGTTGAGCAGGGGTGTAAAGAGGGGAAGGGGAAGGGGATGGAGATGGAGATGTTTTGATTGTGAGGCTTGTGGACAGCGTATCAGGCGAAATGTCTAGGCTGGGTGATTGACTCTGAGACTGGGTAGATCAATTACGACATGACGTGATAGGTCGGGAGATTATGTCCACTTGTGCCACAGCTCTAGACGCTGCTGCTTTTGGCAGTGCAACCGTTAGGTAGCTAACTATTGATATTACACCCGTCTTTGCGAAACTGGTGAACGCTGTTGTGGTCTGTGTAGAGGGGATATGTTAGCTACATACGGTGTGCGGTACAATGTACATACCAGCGAGAGAAACAGGGACCGGGGGGTTCGGAAATCAGGGAGCTTGGGCCTCGTGGGGAGACAGAGAGCTGTGGTTTCTTCTCGCACATGCCGTAGTAATCGACACTTTTCAGAACCTTCTATATTAGGAAGGTGGGGCAAGCGAGCTAGCAAACCTCCCCGTCTGCACAAGTGTGGGGAAATGATCATCTTCAGAACAGGGGGCAATCAACTTCACGGCGCTACAAGTCGGTCTATGATTAGTCGAATAACGAGTACTCAGCGCATCGAGTATATTTTCGACAGATACGCTAGTTCGTTATGCGTCGCACGCGAAGATCGTGAACATCGAGAGTCGAAAAGCGCGTCGCAATGCCGTCTGCATACTGTGCATATTAGGACTCGGATTCGCGCGTCGTCATGAGTCTCAGCTACGTCCATGTTCGCCGACGTTAATCATCGTATGGAACTTCGATAACGACAACCCTCGCTTCCAGATATGGCACTCCATCTAGCTGCTGCAGCGACCCACGAATACAAACCTCTGCCACAACGTCACATCAGGCTGCTCAGACTACAGGATGATGCTCAGTCCGAAGCAAAGCCTGCTCTTGTAGATGTACTGTTGGATTCCGCGCCTCCGTACGAAACAGTGTCGTACGTCTGGGGCGAGCAGATAAAAACATGCGCCTTCCACTTTAGCTCAGGCAGATGTGTCTTCATCACGCCCACGTTACGTACTACGATGACGCGACTTCGTTCTCTGTGCGGAACGGGGCATCTCTGGGTCGATCAGGTACGAAGATTATCGTGAGGTGTATTGGAGATTGAGACTGACTGCGTTGTTACAATCACAGCTGTGTATCGATCAGTCCAGCGTGTCTGATCGTAATCAGCAAGTGGCCATGATGGGTGAAATCTACAGCAAGTCGCAGGGTGTGCTGGTCTGGCTGGGCACCCCTTGTCTCGACTTTGAACAAGTGTCGGATTTGTTCCAGCAAGGCATGTTCTCTGGGCCACATCAACAGGCGTCGGAGACACCATCCACATCGAATGAAGAACGATCGAAGATCAGACTGGAGTTTTCTGATTACCGCAACTATCGGACCCTGGCACTGGATTTGCTGGCTCTGCCATGGTTCAATCGAGCCTGGGTGGTGCAAGAAGCTGTTTTGCCAGCCAGGGTAACATTCTCGCTTGGCCCTTTTACCTTTCCCATTGAAAACTTGTGGAGATTTATTAGCACGTTTGGTATACGGCAGTCGACAGGGTACCTAGTGTTGAACGAAATTATGCGACTCAGAAGTAAACGGTTTCGCCCGGACAGGAGCAAAGGCAAGGAAGCTATTTGCTTTTACCACACGCTTTCTATCCTCACGCCGCGGTGCAAGACATCAGTTCCGCATGATATCATCTTTGCGTTCTTGGGACTGCAGGATAATGCTCAAGTCCGGATTCTACCAGATTACAGCATGGATTGGAACAAAGTGCCAGAATTGGTGACTAGATCGATAATCGAAGCATCGAATAGCCTCGATTTACTGGGCGTCCTGCACCGTGGAGACGAGGACACGAGTCGGTGGTCTGACCTACCTTCGTGGGTGCCAGACTGGTCGAGGCGGCTCGAAGCCGAACCCATGGTGTTCCCGCGGAGCTGGATGTATTTCGACGCTGCAGCTGGTCGGCGTCACAAAGGCACGAGCCCACGTGGTGTTCAGTCGCCGCGGCTGGTCATCACGGGGAAGATTGTTAACGAAGTGGCCCACAAAATTGCGTTTACACAGGATCCTCGGAGCTCTGTTACAAGCCGACGCTACTGGAATGTCTGTTCAACCCTCAACATCTCACACCAATGCGCTCGCATCGCAGATCTATGGCCGAAAACTCAGACTCGACCTTCGCAAGACCGGGTCTTGAATGTCCTTTTAGCTGATGGGTCCTTTGCATCGAGCCAAGCGCTGCGTACCCAGTGCAGCAACGGTCTATCTCCTTTGTACACCACAGAACTATTAGAAACGTACCATTCGCTCGAGCGCTTCTCAAAAAAGCAGTGGCGCCACATGCCCAGTACGAAGACGGAGTTTGGGCGCAGAGTGGCTCAGCTCTGTGATCATGCTCGTGTAGCGTGGGGGCGACGACTTATCGTCAGTCGTGACTGGAGACTTGGTCTTGCGCATGAATCGGTCTGGGAGGGAGATTTGGTTTGTGTGGTTCATGGGTCGAAAGTTCCGCTTGTGTTGCGTCGGCTGGAGAGTGGGGGGTATCGGTTGATTGGGCAGTGTTACTTGGAGGGTGCTATGCGTGGTGAGGAGGTTGTTTGGGGCGAGGGTGATGCGGATGAGTTTATAATTGAATGAACGGTACTTTTTGGCCTTGTGGTAGGTCAGTTCTCAGTCTCCTGCTGGAAGCCTATCGTATCGCGATAATCATCGGGGTTATACTTTGGGGAACGATTGGTGGAAGCCTCAGTAATACATCCAAGGACTCTACACACACGCCTTTGGGATCTTTCGATTGCGCTGTGTCTCGGTGGCCAGTTGTGCAGGCATACACCCCATTACTGTCTATTCCATGGTACCTAGCGACGCAGACCCACAGGCGACAGGCCAATCAAGAATAGTCTCTTACCGTCGGTACCACCAATCAGAAACCGCTCAGTACGAAGGAGAGCCACTTTCTGATGCTTCCAAAGAAAAGCATGTCTGTTTCGACTGCAGGACTCACTTCTTCTTTCAACTCTCATCAACTTCTGGCCCATGCTCTCAGCTTCAAACCGTCCCAACACAATGAATCCCGCCAAAGACCAGCATAACGAGAACCCTACGCCACATCCCGTCACAACACAGCAAGGCAGTCTTGATCACGTCCTGGACGTGCTTGCCTTACACAACCATCCCTTCCTCCTCGTCGGATGCGCAGCACAGCGCTGGATGGGCTCCAACGGCAACATGACCAATGTGTGCGAAATCGTGATCCGAAATGACGTTCTGGACACTATCGCTTCTGATCTACTCGCGACAAGAAAATGGAAGCTCTGGACCAAAAATCCAGAAGCAGAAGAAGACGCGGTCGACACCCACGCCCCGATCTCCAAGTGCGACGCCGATATCGTGTTCCGACGGGTCCACATTGAAAACGCAAACGAGTTCGCGTATCTGGCTCTGTGGTCTGAAGATAGCTATCACATAACCGTCGACGAGTGTGCTAGCATCCAGGTCCCAGACGTATACTCGTGGTCGCCGATCCTCGTCGAAGACAGCTGGCATCCAGCCCTGCACCGCGACAACGGGTGGTGGTATGGTCCGCGTGTACGTCCAGACACAAAAGCACCGTTTCCTTCCAGTACCGCGCATCCCAACGCCATCTTCTTCCCCTCTCTGCCTCGTGGGAGAAGTGCGGCACACACGCATTCCATCTCCGTCCCATCTCTCCCGGCGTATCTCGATGCATTGGTTTATCATGTGACGCATTACAAGGTCACAAAACCGGGACTATGGGCTGTTTCCTCATGGCAGCTGAGGAATCTGACGAGGTATTTGTACCTGGAGTTGGACCATCAGCAACTTGCCCTTCTGATTGAGATGGACGAGTATGACTTTATGGATGATTATTTGGAGAGATTTGTAAGGAAACCGCGGTTCGTGTACGGTATGAGTGAGAAGGGTGAGTTTGGGGCAGCGAGAGTGAGGGAGTGGAATCCGGGGAGTTATCCGGAGTGGTGTCGAGTAAGCAAGCGGCGGGAGTGTGTATGCGAAGTCGCAACGTCATAGTTGTCCATCACTTGATGATGAATGGAAGATAAGTTGTCGGAACTAGATGAAAAAAATTATATCACAATGATGAAAATAGTACAAAATCCTCCTCCAAAAATATGGCAGATAAGACCAGCGCTTCCCACCACAACAGCCCTCTTGCCACCTCCTTGAACACAACCACCGCATCCCTATCTAGCCGTGGGAGACCTGAGCCCCCCTTAACCGTCGCCTCCAACAGGTACCTAAAGTCCAACCAGTCCCCACGATTCCCCCGCCCAACCACCGTCACACCACGCAATATGAGAAGATCCGCCCGGGACGCCACGAACCCATCGTAAAAGGGTTCGCGCGCGGCGATTGAATCCACAAAGCCGCCGCCAAACTGTAACAGCTCGAGGTTGACGACGAAGCCCTGGCAGCTCTGGAATTCAATCGTTTGCGACGAATCTTGAGTTTTGAATTGCGTGGCGCCGCTCGCGATCTTGTTGTGGAAGCACAAGATTGCTTCTAGGGATGCCGCCACGTCGACGTCGTCGGTGTACTAGCCTGAGCCGTGGAAGACGCTGGCGGCACCCCCGATTGCAATGAAGGATGAACGCAATCGGAGCGGGAGGAGGCGGGTGGCTGAGAGGAAGCAGTCGAGGAGGGCTGCTTCCATGTCGGGGGAGATGGGCTTGGAGGAAGGCATGTTGGTGACGGGTAAAGGGGGGGGAAAAGAGTCCCAGGGCTGGAAGGGTGCAGGTGGGGGTGCAAGAAAGGTGGGTCGAGGGGTGTTGTGGTGGGGAGGCGAGGATGTTGGATAGTAATCTAGCGTTGGCAATAGTTAGCACACTGAAGCAGGAGATGAAGGAGGTTGGGAGAGTGGAGGGTACTTACGGGAATGATGTCGATAAGAATTCAGGCGTAACGGTTTGAATAGAAACTATATAACGCGCGTTAGTAGGATACTACTGTCGGGATGTAGTGCTTCATACTGTTCAATGTCGTGCCTGTGTGTGTGGAGAAGAAAGAGGATTAGTGAGCAGAAGAGGGAAGATATATGTACCACATCGTACCCAGCTCTTTCCATACTCTGAATGCCGTTGCTATCTGCAGTACATGTCAACACTGAGCCTGCTTGATCCGAGATGGAAGTTTCACCTCGCCAGTCATGGCTACTATCGATCCAGTCCCGCGTGATTACTACTATTGATCCACTTCTGCATGGCGACTACCAACCAGGTCCTGCGTGTTCAAAGTCATCATCTTAGTGCAGCCTAAAGGTATTCATATATTACCATGCTAACAGCCCATGTATCGCAACGACCGTTACACACTACAATCCCCATACTTCAAGTCTAATCAAACCCCAAAGCCTCCCTTTAACATCCAAGAACCCACATCCGCCCCTACCCCTCCACCGCCGCATCCCCCATCTCCTCAACCCCACCCACCTCCCCAATAACCCCCCTCAACAACTCCGGCACAACCCTCGCCGCATCGCCACTAAAAAACCAATCACCATCACACAACCCCCCCGCCGGCACATCATTCACATCCGTATTCACAATCGCGACCCTCGCGCCTCTACTCCTCGCCAGATCCACATACCCCGCAGCCGGATACACTCTCGCACTCGTGCCAATCACCATGATAAGATCGATACCCGCTTCATCGGAAATAAACGCATCAACATCTTCCATGACCTTCTTGGGTAGCGCTTCGCCGAACCAGACGACGCCGGGCCGGAGAAGGCCGCGGTGGCATTGCGGGCAGTGGGGGAGGTGTGCGTAGTCTATTTCTGGGATGGGGACTGTGGGGTCGGAGATGTCGAGGTCGGTGGGGGAGGTAGTAGTAGTAGTAGAAGTTGTATCAATGGGTTCGTGAGTGGAAGAGGAGGTGGGTATAGCGAGGGCGGGGACAATGGGGTCGGTGTAGTTGTTGTGCTCAATGTAGTTGCAGAAGAAATCTGAGCATTTTACGTCGAAGAGGGAGCCGTGGAGGAGTTTGAGTTGGGCGGGGGGATGGTGGGCGCGGGGGGAGAGGCCTGGGTGGGAATAGTTTGTTAGATTAGATATGGTTATGTGAAGATTGAGCGTGAGGGGGAGAGTCTTACCATCGACATTCTGGCTCAAGGTAAGGAAACCAGGCTTCTTCCGCGCTAGCTCAGCGAGCGCGTAGTGGGCGGGGTTCGGCTTAGCTGTAAGCGCCATGTGTCGTCTGTAACTGTAGAATTGCCACACGAGCCCTGGATCGCGCTCGAATGCGCCCGGTGTGGCGAGCGATGTCGCATCGTGTGTGCGCCACAAGCCGCCTGCGCCACGGAACGTGGGCAGACCCGATGACGCTGAGAGGCCGGCGCCGAGGAGGGCGAGGATGCGCGTTGACTTGGCGAGGTGTTGCTGGAAGCTTTCTAGGTCCTTGGGCGGCACAATGCTGCTGCTGTTGCTGGCTGTGGAAGCCATTCTGCGGATGAGCGAGTGGAGAATCACGGTGACGACGGTGGTGGGGGGCGTCTTCTTCGCAGACCAAGTATGCGAAGAAAGGGTTGAGGGCGTACAGGTGCGGGTGTCATGTATGCGTTGTTTGTCCGACACGAAGAGGCGAGAAAGAGAGATGGGAGCCTGGAGTGTTTTGGGTTGCGGGGAGGCTGCAATCCAAGGCACGTCAGACTTCCCCGCTAACTACCATTCCCGCCCGCTAGCGCTGCCCACGACGTCGGGAAACGCGCATGGACATGTTCCGACGTTGGCTCAACACCATGACTTTTGGCCTGAGACTGCTGCGCCCGACTACGCGCGTGCGATGGCGGCCGCGGCAATGGAACCCCACGAGGACGTATGCTGCTGCTGCTGCTGCTGCTGCTGTGCACGCATCTGAACTGCGATTCGGACAGCCGCTGCACGAAACACATCCACACCTACTCAAGGCCGGGGAAGGTGATGACCACACATATATCCTCTTGCGTTGCAAACTAACACGCCCCAACAGTCACGCCCGGCATCACAGCCCTCGAATACCACCACCGCCGGTGCGCCCTCGCCAGACAACTCCCGCCCAACTCGGCCGCCGTCTTCGCTGCGAACGAGCTCAAGTACGCGTCCGGCGCCGTCTTTTACAAGTTCCACCAGGACCCGGATTTTCTCTATCTGACGGGGTTCAAGGAGCAGGATGCGCTGGCTGTGATTGAGAAGCACGGCGATGGCGACGACGAGTTTACGTTCCATCTGTACGTGCGGCCGAAAGATGCGCGTGTAGAAGCCTGGGAAGGACCACGGTCAGGCGTCGACGCTGCAACCGATGTGTTCAACGCCGATGTCAGCGGTAGCATCGACGACCTGCCACGTCTCCTCCCGGATATCGTGAAGCGCATGCAGACCATATACACAGACCTGCCGCAGTCGCGGGTGTCGAAAAATTTACTGTCAAGATACCTCGCTGGCACGGAACCATCGCGTACAGGCGGCATCTACACCGTCTTCCGCGACGCCCCCGCTTCCATCCGGCCCCTCCGCCCCCTCGTCAACCAACTCCGTCTGATCAAATCCCCCGCCGAGATCACCAACATGCGCCACGCCGGCCGCCACTCCGGCCGCGCCATCACCGACGCAATGCGGCAGTCCTTCTCCCGCGAAAAAGATCTAGACTCCTTCCTCGACTACTGGTTCAAACAAGACGACTGCGACGGCCCCGCCTACGTCCCCGTCGTCGCAGGCGGCACCAATGCAAACACAATCCACTACGTATCCAACGACATGCTGCTCTCCCCCACCGACCTCGTCCTCGTCGACGCTGGCGCACAGTACGGTGGGTACGTCACAGACATAACGCGCACGTGGCCCGTAAGCGGTAAATTTTCTGCGGCGCAGCGCGATCTGTATGACATGGTGCTAGCCGTGCAACGCAGTTGTATTGCGCTGTGCAGACAAGATTCTGGATTCTCGCTAGACAAATTACATAATACTGCTACGCATGGGCTTGCCGCAGGGCTGAAGGATCTGGGCTTCGATATGACACAGCCCGACGCGATACAGACGCTGTTTCCGCATCACGTGGGGCACTATGTGGGCTTGGATGTACATGATAGTCCGGGGCTGAGTCGGGGCAGGGTGTTTGAGACGGGCATGTGTGTTACGGTGGAGCCGGGCGTGTATGTGCCGGCGGGGGATGAGAGGTGGCCTGAGTGGGCGAGGGGCATGGGCGTGAGGATTGAGGATAGTGTTTGTGTGGATGCCGAGAGTCCGGTTGTGTTGACGACCGAGGCCGTCAAGGAGGTTGTGGATATTGAGGCGTTGAGGGGGTAAGGTGGGTGGGGGTGGAATGTGGAAAGGGCTTTTCTCTGGGGGTAGGTATTTGTTTGATGATTGAACGAATGAGGTCATGAGATGGGATCGGTGCAGGGTTCTGGTCTCGCCTCAGATATGTTCAAAAAGAGTGCTGAAATATTGGTGGAAATCTGCAACCCAGCATTGCTACCATGACTTTTTTATCCTTTTGTTTCGTCCTTTTCGTAAATGTCTTCATTCGTGGCCCTATTGTATTAAATCCCCACAGTACTTAGACTTGTAGACCTGCGTGCCTCCATCTCCGACACCAATTGGACTTGTCAATCGACAAGATTCGTGCAGCAAGTACATGTTCATGACAACATACAACACTCATTTCTCTTCGTCCTGCTCTCTTCTCCAATCCGGCGAATCGTGACGCGTTTCGTCGACATCTAGACGTCGTGGTTGATAGCGAAATCCGATAAGAGAAAGCGCCGCCGCCGTACGAGAAGTGCAACCATTGTCCGGACATGCTTCCATCAGAGTACGACGTGTTTCCTTGTCGTCTAGTCGTGTCTGCGATGGCGCATCATATTCCGGTACCAGATGCAGTGCCGCAATTGCAGGATATCGTTATTGTCGTCGGTAGCCCCATTGGACAAAAGCATAGTTGCCAATCGTCAACTCCCGCACGTGAACTGATACCGTCTTTCCCGCCATCATCCATCCTCTTCCCAACCGCGCGGCCATCATTACTATTATCATCAACGTTCCCACAATCACAACATCTGAAACTGATACCCCCCAAACCCATCCATCCTATAGCTAAACAGCGTCTCAATCGGCTGATCGTTGTCCGACCAAGGCAAATACTTCCGATCAGTCTTGCTCGCCGCCGGCTGCAGCAGCACCGTGATATCCTCATCCGGAAACGCGTCTGCGACCTCGGCCCACACAAACGGCTTGCTCGTCTTGACTATCGAGTAGACGATTTGGTACGCGCGCACGGCGAGCGCATTCGTGTTGCGCATGCTGCGGAGCGAAGAGACGAGTTGGCGGACGCTGCGGTACGAGGCGGGGAGGGAGTCGCGGAAGTGGTCTGGGCAGGATATGGCGATCATGAGGACGGCGAGGGCTTGCATGACTGTGTGGGAAAAAGAGTAAGTTAGCGGGTGTAGTCGCGAAAGGGTCAACAACGTACTGTTATGGACTATTGTCCACCACGGCCCTTTCTTGTACACATTCGTGATTTGAGACTCTGCGGATAAGAGCGAGGCGACATTCTGTGCCGCCCGTACACATGTCTCCGCCACGGACTCGTCCAGCGAATTGAAGTCGTCGGTTCCGGCCTCGAAGCATCGTTCGATGCGGCGGAGTGAGGGGTAGGTGGACAGGATCTTCATTCTGTGATATTGAAGCTTGAGCAAGAAGACTTCACGCTGCTGCTTGTGGGCTAATTTCCATTCCTGGGAATGGAGTTGAGGGATGTAGCTAACTGCCCACTTGTCGAGATCACCAACTAGTGAGACGGTAATCTGTCGCAAGTGGTCCCAGGACGGTGCTGATTTACGTTGAGTGTACAGTCTAGAAATGATTCGTTGTGTCAAGAGGTTCAGGTGGGTTTCGGCGTTGAGGAAATCAAAGCTGACTATGCCAGCGCTTTGCGATCGGCCGGGAGAACAGGTGTCGGGGAGAGGCGTTGTTATCTCATCGTTGGGCATGATGCTCGGTCGGCCCATGATTGAACTGAGCAGGCTGTCCAGAGAGTGTAAGCTCCACCAGGTGCATATCATGCTGTGTCTTTGAGCGGGCGAGACGGATTCGTCGTCGGTTTGGACGTGCAGTCCGAGCGAAAACGCCAATCGTATCGCTGTGCCTGCCATGACCCAGGCCCTATCGATCACTTGTCAGCACACCGTACAGCAGCCAGAACGATTTGTTTGTGAATCCAAAAAAACTGAGCAGTCGGACTATATTCAGTACGTACCGATTGACGTGGCCCACAGTCATGTAGTAGATTGCAAAGAGACCTGCAGCCTGCAAGCATTTAGCCCTGACCAGATGGAATCCGCACAACGGAACTTGCCTGCGTAGTGAGTAGATCTGGGGTCGACAAGACGACGATAGTGTCATTCATACTAAGCAAATGAAACGCACGCGACGAGTAGAGAATATGGTCCAACTCGTCGGCTCGCCAGTCGGCCTGTATGAGGTGGGAGAACTTGGTACCTATAGCAAACACGAGGTTGACAAGCGCAAACCATTTCTGCGGGCAGTGTATCGCCTGGCCGTTGCGCATCAGAGTGTAGTATTGGTGCAGTTGGTGTTCGATCGTCACTGGAAGGATGGGAAAGGAGCTCTGGACGGTCTGGGCATAGCACTGGAACAAGAGCGCTGCGGTATGTTCTTGTGGAAGCTCAAAAGGATTGCCGCAGTCTACGAGTTTGATGTCTTCATGGTCAAGATAATAGTTGGTCGGGGACATTTGTTGGCGCGGAGTTGCGGAATCAGACACGAGTGGTGCGCCGAACATGGGAGAGGGCGGCTCAGAGAGTAGCGCGGCGGATTCCCCTGGACCAACGAGGACGGCGTCGAAAGCCTGTGTTCTACTTCGCAGGTTCTGCAGCCATTGTACTTCGGAAATCTGGCCTAAGAAGCCGGCTTCGACTACGTTGAGCTGATCGCCACCTTGCTCGTCACCAGATTCCTCGAGCACGATACCATCCAGTCGTGGGAGGGGTGAATCCTCAGACATGGGTGATGCTTCTGCCGCGATTGACCCGTGGCTAGACGACGGGGCAAAGGGGTGCATGCCCGAGTGCTTTTGGTACTGGTAAGCGGCGGAAGCTCGTGAAGAAGAGGATATGGAGACGGGAGAGGCGGCCTCATCATCTGACTTGGCGATATCAATTACACATGCGATCCATGGCCGGTGTGAGGATACTTACATCCTGGAGGACGTCTTCGATCCTGCGCCGGTCATGGTCGTTGACGCGCAGGCTGAGGTCTTTCAGGACAGATACGAGGGCCTGGTTGCGGTCTTTGGCACTGCAGCAAGGTCAAAGTCGGGACTGGGCAGCTAGACGAGAAAGACTAACTTTGCCAGACGGTCCTTCCGGGTGCGCTCGTAGAGACATGTCTTGTCGGTCTTTTCGCAATAGTTGCAACGGGGAAGGCCGCCGCTGCACTTGATCTCTAGCGTACACGTGTCAGATAGTGACGAGGCATGCGGAGCTTGGGCATGGTTGTTGAGAACTCACTCCTATTGTGGCAATTCCGACACGCTCGTTGTATTCTATCTCTCTGTCGAGACTTGGAAGTCGTGGGCGGCGGGACGCGTCGGGCTGGCAAGCGTGGAATGGCAACCTTGGACTGCGACCCATAAGAACCAGCTATGGAGGGAGCACAACGCCTGTCGTCTTGCATCGGGCCGCTTGCGGAAACTCACGCTGTGTTGTAAAGGAGCAAGAACCATCTCAACGGATCTCGAATCGTGTTTATGCAGGTGCTGCCTGCGTCATGAGCAATCGAAGATGGCGACGAGCAGTAGGCTTGGCAGTACAACGATGGAGGTGATTGGTCTCGGTACACAACTCCGGAGGGCCAATGTTGAGCTTGTCCGCGCCTTTTGCCCTGGATCTCGACCTTGCGCCGCTAGCACAGGGGCAATACAAGTTTGCGCCTCGAACTCTGTCCGAATGCACACGGCCATGACGGCCTCTTGCTGCCATCAACAACGAGACTCGACGTCCTGCAACCTCCCAGATCCGCATGCGCTAGTGGTCGGGCCCCTCTGCCGTTGTCCCTCTGCCGTTCTGCCGCAGCGCGTCTAGAGGAGGCGCACAATGCGCCTCCAAAGGGCCTCGCCCTGTCATTGCAGCCATTTCCCCTCGGTTCTGCGCATTTCAGCTCAATCATGATGCTGCATTCGAGCTGACCTCGACCGTACTTTAGCGAGCCTTCTTCCACGCTGGGGCTGGGCCAGGGGTGTCGCTCGGTGAAAACAGCCGAAGACTACGCGAGTAAAATACCCGCGTGTGTACGTGAGTCGCAAAGACGCGATATTGGCACCTGCTGTCCCGTGTTTCCTACCTCTCCATCTCACCCGTCTTGTTCTTTTGGCGGCCGAAGATGCGATGCTGCTGTGTGAGGTGAGTGAGCGTTGTTTGTGTTGCGCTGTTGGTTGCATCAAATACATACAGGGCCTCACTAGCGCGCCTACTCGGCTCGTGCAAGAAGGAGCGGTGGATGGCACAGAGTCTCGAACAAAGGCATCTCTTCGATACGCCATTGGTCGCCATCATCGTATCAACACGCTTGTGGACTTGTCTCCGTCGCTCACGCATACTCGAGCCAGACCCCGCCAACATCTCTCTCTTCCTCTCCGCCATCCAGTCTCTCTCTGCTCCCTCCAGCGTTCCCAGTTTCCGCGTCGGTCGCGAAAACGACATCTCCATACCAGAAACACTGCTCTGCGACGCGCTTCCGCTCTTCCTCATTCTTCGGCAAGCGCAGCACAATTTCCGTACTGCCCTTGAGCTTCTCAACCTGCTGCACGCGCCCAAGCAAGAAGCTAACCTCGCCATAGTCTTCTCTCTTAGCATAGCCAATGATGCTTTCATACACCGTCTTTATCTCGTCAAGCATCGCCCGGTCTCGCACGATGATGCTGAATTGTCCAACACCCAGCGCACCACACGGATGCGTAGTCTGCGCCTTATCAAGCGGCACCCGAACATTACGAGGCGTGATGTCGTGACAGAAGAACGGCACCTTGCCTCTAACAGCCTGGCCTCCCTTGTCGCCTTTGGGGAACGTGACAGCCCAAGCTACGTCCACACCATCCGCTCTTTTTCTCCCGCCCTTGACCGGCTCCGAGTAGCCCTCTTCGACCCACGTGCGGCTCTTCTCGGGGGTAAGAGAGTTGGTCAGGCACCAATCTTTCCACCCAATCACCTCCGCGTCGGGGCCCCACCAATGGTCGCGCGCGAGCGACGGATTGATAAAGGAGATGAGCTCGATGTAGCACCCGTCCGCGAGGAGTATCAAGACGTTTGATGTTGCGCCGTCTGCGTGGAAGCCGCCCGGCGTAAGCGTGAAGTTGTTTGAGAAGAACGGTGGCACTTCGGGTAGTTGCGTCGTCGGGTTGGCCGGTACGAAGAGGATGAGATGATCCAGACATTGCTGTAGCGGCGCCATGGTGATGTTGGCTTCCAGAGTACTGGCTCGAGTGTGTAGGGGTGACTGTGCTCTTTAGTACAAAGGTACAGTCACAACAAGGTCTTTGGGCTGGTATGTGAAAAGACGGTGCATGCACGTGGAGTCATCGCATTTGGCCGAAAGGGTAAGATCTACAACGATTACGGAGAGGGTAACTCAGCTTTCAGCCATGATTGCGCCAGACCGGTATTTCAATTTGCTATCTCTACACTGTATCGCCTGGCCAAGAGGAAGTTTGGAATTTCCAACACTTTGACGTCTTGACTGTTGTGGGTACAACGGATTGAGGGCAGGGTGGTTCGACAGGGAACGCGGTGGGGCGGGTCAAGCCGCAGCACACCACCCGGCTGCAGCTGTCCTCGGCAGCGACACGCTCATTCCTCTCGCATCAGCCGTGCATGCGGGCTTCGCGCACTCTGCCATTGTCGCGCAATTGGTCGCCATATACACAGCGCATGAAGGATTGATAAATGTAAGCCACACGGGCGCCGTATTGGTGCTGCAGGCCGCCCACCATGCGTTCATTGTCGTATCTGATTTTTGCGCGTTGCGGGGTCGTGTCGCCCTCGTACAACTTGGACCGTACACCGTCGCGTTACGTGTTCTGAACCTACAATTTGAAGACTGGGAGAAACGCGACATTACACCGAATTCAAGATGCGCAGCGACTCAGGTGACAAAGTCGGCCAAGCCGGTGCTAACAATAGTGAGGCTCAAGCGGAAATCAGAGCGTCAACGTCGTCAGCCACGAGGCCTCATGTTGAAGACTATATCGATTCTTCTGAGGACGAAGTCGTCTGGAAGGGGCGCACTACCCTTCCTCGTAAGAAGAGGCGAAAGAAAGGTCGGACTGCTTCAGGCGCATCGCCTCCAGTCGACCAGGCGTCTGATCGACTACCGCGGCGAAGCGAGGCTGTGAACAACCATATGACAACACCGGGGTATTCCCACCAATACTCCTTTGATTTCTACCAACCTTACGCGCAGCCTTCCTGGTCATATGCGCCAATGTCTCCATTGATCTACTCACCGACCTTCCCACGGTTTCATGCTTCACCTGAGCCTTACGCAATCCCGGATCCAAAAGCTCAAGATGATCTACTGCGACAGAACCGTCGCGATGGAGAACTATCGAAGCTGGCTCACCTTGGCGGCCGAACAGGACCTGATACAAAGTCTACCCGCAATAAGACGTCCCGAAATAGGAGCGTCACTTTTTCTCTTGAAACCGAAACAATGGGGGACAAAGTGGAGCAGTCGAACATGATGTCACCACGATCGATAAGAAAGAGTGAACCTAGGAAGAAGATGAAAACACGCAGAGTGTCTTCATCGCCGTCGTCTGATCCTGCCTATCACCTGGCTGACGAAGTAAACGCGCCCAAAAGTGCAAATACAGCGACATCTGATAACACCATCATACCTCAACCGACAGTTGGAGAGCAGTCAGATGATTCTCCCTCGCACCCTATTTATGAGAACCATACGCCCTCGCCTTATAGCAGAGAGCGTGTTGCCAATTTAACGCCAGTACATCACGAAATGATTCTTTACAGAGCCCCGGGAGTCTCGACAGCTGCTAGAACGGTTCAAGAGGATGTGAACAATCCGTTGCCCTCATTTCACTATAATCCCATGTATGACGAGTATCCGAACAGTCAAATCGAACCCCAGAGGTTCTCTCTCTATCCTAATGACATACACAGGGCGTCTCTAGATTCCACGTGGGCGACGCAGAATGAACCCCCAAGCCAGGATCTCAGACCGAAGTCTGACAATCTTGCACATGCCGAAGGAACACAAGCGTCGCATGCAGCGCTCGAAGACATACAAATAGGGGCGGACGATGTAGCAGTCACGGAACCCCATTCGCCAAAAAATCAGCAACCCGGCATTGTTGATGAGCAGATCGCTAGACGCGCAAAGCATCACGAATTGGACGGATTGATCATCGCAGTCACAGTTCACACCGGCCATGCTTCTTTTTACTCGCAATTTTCGACTCCATCACAGATGAAGTGGCCCGATCGTATGAGTGTCGTTGAGAACTTGAGAATGGATGTCAAGAGAGCCGTCAGTGCAAGAAGGCTAAGGCGGAGGGACGGCTCGTTTTCCATGGAACTTTATTGCGAAGAAGGGCCATCCTCCTCCAACGAAGACCAAGACCACCAGATGCAGTGGCTGTAAGCAAATAATGATTTACGCAGCAACGACCATCACTGAATCGATGCCCAGGCATATGCAAACGCATCGGTTGAACCTCACGGATTTCGAGGTTCGTTGAACCATAATCTCATATTACGCAGTACAAAGGAGCGGCACTGGAAGGGGAACAGCAGCTAACGGCCAACACAGAACGCCTGTTTGAACGCTCCAGGCGTCAACAGCAAAACACGTTTCACGATGCTGAGACTCTTCGAACAAATCCGAACCAAGCATCAAAAACAGCAGTTTGATGGATATTGTATCGAGCCTGGCACAGTAATGCGTTACGACGGTATCCCTTCGGATGGCACCGACAATACGCAACCGTCTGCTAGTTTTATGTGCTTTCCCTATCTTTCGGTAGGTCCACGTCAGCAGCCCGCTGATTCACCCAAGATGGGGTACCCCACCAGAAGTATATTGCAGACTCTCTATCCTTACGAATCAACTGCGCTACGCGAGGAAACTCCAAGCTTTTGTAGTGATTCATCTCAAGCGTCAGACCAAGTTCTCTACGTTCCTCAGTGTTGGGTCGTTATTCTCGACTCCAGTAAGTACGCATACAACACGTTTATCACTGCGGCCTGACTGTGCTAGCTATCCTCATCTCGTGTTCTGAGCTTGGAGTTGATGATCTCATGGATAAATCAGTGACAATCTCGCATCATAAGAAATACTTCCCACCTGTCACTGGCCAACAAGGCGAGGAGCCGATACGCGTTGAGGATTACTTGATTGAAGACGATGAGTCTGATGTTTCGACCACGACGGGCACCTACGACTCTCCTCTGAGTGACGCGGAGACACCCCTGTCGGTTGGGACAAGAGATGACACAGCAAAACAATTCCTGAATCGTTTAGGTTTCAACCCCGTCTTGGAACATCCCGAAAAACGACCGACAAGCTCTGAAAAGCCCTCAGGGGCCACAGGAAGTTATCGAGCTGACATGGATCTCGGGAGTTTCCCAATCGCTGCTGTCATCAACGGGTCCCATGAAACGCAACTCTGGAGCACACTACTTACAGATGAAGAAGCGGCCGAAGCGGAAGCGAGTATTCTTGCGGTATTAGACACATTGAAGAGCCCAAGAATGACCACGGAGTACCTAGAAAGATTCGATCTGTGCATTACGCACGTTCTCACTCTATGGGATCGCGCCCCAGCCGGCGAGCAAAGGCGTCAATCTGGCGTCTTGACACGATTGCGGGACAGCATATTCCGTGCGGAAGTACTGCATGGTATGTGTGATATAGAATCCCAGGATTCGGTCTTTTCGTCAAATCCACAATACCGAGAGGCTATGCTGAAGGCACTTGGATTCGAGGATTCATCTATTCAAAAAGAGCTTGAGAATCTTGGAGAGGTAGTCATGGACGCTATGACTCTTTTTCACGGAACCACAGACTCCAATACAAAGAACGCGATCAGACTAGCGAAAGAAGCACTTCGAGACCGAAGTAAAATAACCAAACCAGGGACTTCGAAAACAGTACAATCATCAGATCTGACTATCGAATCAGGTGTCGAGAATGTCAAACCATTTTTGACCTGGGTTCTGGTCGATGCGGAATTAGATCACAAGGATAATGCAGAACGCGTTGCGGCTGAATATCTTCACGGGATGATGCGGGAAATCGAACAGAGTCTGCTTCAAAGGAACATGCATTCGTATGATCTGTGTAGAGAACTCACAATCTCCGACCTGGAGTATTCTCTGCAAGCCTCATCGTCACAACGATCTACCGTGACTGGTAATCCTATTGGACCCAGTCACCAACGCACGCAGAGTCGACCAGGACCATGGATCACTACATTGCAGGTTTTGACGTCTTTCGGAACCATGTCAGAGAATGTTCCGCCTGAGGATCCTGTCCTTAGCGCACAAAAGCAAATGGTTCGTGCTGCAATCGATGAGCTGTTTGCATGCTTGAAACATTGGGTTGGGCTCTATGTTCCGTGCGATTACTCACACTCGGTGTGCCATAAACTCTGGGGTTCAATGGCACTTCTCAACAACGTATGTTCATTTACCGATATCTACTTCTCGCACATATCCTGATGGCCGATCTCCAAATGTCACCAGGGTGCGGTTTCAATATGGAAGAGGCAGTTTGGCCTCTTTGTACAAAACACATATACTAACGTCACAAATAGAGTGCGACGCTACTGTTCCAAGAAGATGAGCATCCAAGGCCACTCCACATCATACGCCCACTTCAGACAAGCTTCTTGCGGGATCATAAGATTAGAAAGCCAATAATTCCAATAGGTTCCTGTCTCGAGTGTAGAGACGGGCATATATATAAATCGCATCAAGAGGCTTTGAGTCATCTCAACAGAGTTCATTATCAGGACATCTCGTCGAGACATCAACAAACAGAACGCGGTTATTTTGTGCGTACCGAAAATCATCTTCGTAATGAACGAGCCAGCAAGCAACATTTGCACTTGCTGCAGATCTGCATACAGTATTTCGAAACACTGGTCACGCGCGGGGAAAAACTACATATGGGTGTTGTCAAAGGGAAGAGAACCGATCAACACCGGTACCAACTACCAGATGGCCTACTTGACTGCTTTGAAGAAACTGCGCTCTTCCTCATGCAAGCTACGACATCCATCGTTGCTATCAGAAATGAAGCCAACACATGGAGACATATACCAGGGAAAGCGATCGACGATCTAGAGACTTCTGCAGTACAAAGTGCACTGGAGGAACTAGGGAAGCTTGGAGAATCTGCGCAAGCGTCTATGACTAGAGCTGAGAAAGCCTTAGTTCTTGCTGGGGGCGAAGAAAATACTGTCACCATCGGCAGTGCGGGACCCGAGTTTTTGGTCTCGATGATCCTCCAAAACATTGGAAGGAGGCATCTGCTGAACCATGTAAAGATGGACATCAATCAACTGTACCAGGAGTATACTTCAAAGTTGGTAAGCGCCTCACATTGGACGACCACCAATATTACTACTTGCCGGATGCACAGACCTAGACCCAGCTAACAAAAGTGTTCCAGGAATACCAGATCTACCAATTCCCTCGCAAACGTCTACTGAGAAGGATCCACAAGCTTCAGGAAGAGCTCACCGTTGTTCGGCTTGTGAACACTTGGCAAACGAAAGCATTCAATAGCTTCCTCCAAGTTCTTGACCCCGAAACTTTCGAGCTGCCTACCGCCGATCGGTTGAGCATGTTCCCGCCAGAGTCAGAGTGTATTAGTGAGAGCCTCAGATCTCTTCAAGGCAAGGCCGTAGAGCTCGAAGCCCTCGAGGGACGCACGCAGTATCTCCGGGAGCAACTGAAACAGAGCGTGGAGATCCTAGAGGAAGACCACGGTAAAGCTATATTGATGTTCACCATCATCACCACCATCTTCTTACCGCTGTTAGTGTCCCCTGTTCTAACATGCTTACTCTTACTAACACGTTCTAGCTCGTTCGTAACTAGCTTCTTCGGGATGAACACGTCAGATATTCGAAACATCGACAGAACGCAAGCATTCTTCTGGGTCATAGCCATTCCATTTACTGCTGCCATCGTTCTCATTGCGATCTTGTTAGCTTATCGCGGGGACAAGTTGTACGATCTCGTCGTTCAGACAATACACGAAGTGAAAGAACAGCGTACAAAGGCCAGTTTGCCGATAGCACCTTTACAAAACGGACAAGCATGGGGCGATCTGTTTCCATTCGTTCGGTCTCCTCGAGCTCTGCGGGGCCGAAGCAATGTCGCGACCGAAAACATTGAGCTAAACAGCCTGGTCTCATCCTCTGCGAGCCGATCCGCCCCAGTAAGATGAGTTCCCGGTATCTCCGCACCATGATGATATCTATTTACAACGCTTTCGTCAACCCCTCATGCTTCACCGTCCAACTGCCATCCTTTGGAAACCCCGGCGCATCACCCTCCGAGCCTTTCCACCCCGCCGCACAGTACGCTATCGCATACAAGAAACCTGCATTCCCTGGCATAAACGGAGGCGGTGTACCTCCATCTCCGCCGCGTATCGCAAACCCCGCATCATCAAACTTCCAATAGTCATACGCAGTGAGATGGTAAATCGCACGCTGGGGATTACCTATCCGCGCACTATTGATGGCGAGAACAGGACGTCCCCAGCCCCGGATCTTGTCGTCGCTCCATACTTGCCAGACTTTGTTCGCGGTACGAAGCGCGACGTCAGGGTCTACGGCGGGCGTATCGGGGAGGATGCCTTACAGCATGATGAGGCTGCGGGGATCGCCGGTGAGCTTTGGGTCTGACCACCAAGAGCTGTTGAGTCCGTCGTAGACGGCGTATAAGCCGTCGATTTGAGGTGGTAGAGCTAGGTTCTCAGCAACATGCGTCCATTTCTCGGGCACAGGTTGGTGCAGTTTGCGTTTCCATTCTGCGGCTGCATCTAGTCCGTAGCGCCAGTATGCGAGCTCGTATGCTAGGTTGCGTGTAGAGTTTGGTGGTGTGTTCTCGGTTACGCCGTAGGTAGGTGGACCAAGGTCGTATTTTCCAGTGGTTGCGTTGAGGCCGGGGTAAGAGGCCATGTAGTCCGTGGTGGCTGTCAGCACCTTGTCCCACTTCTGGAGCGTCTCTCGTGTTGGATTGGCTTGGTATGCAAGGTTTGCGAGATAGAACGGGTGAGGCTGCTGCCATATAAGTTGAGCGTTGACATCGCCTGGCGAGCTGACGCCTGTTTCGAGTTCTGTCATCTTAGGCCATCGCGCACCCTCCCATCCCATGTATCGTGCACGAGCCAGGGACGAGGGAAGAAGCGTCTCGTATAGCTCGGGAAAGATGTTGTCAAAATATTGCTGGCGACCCCATGTGGCCCAGTGCGCGTTGTGCCAGATCAGCATTTCCATATGGAACTTCCCATACCAGCCGTTGTTCATCAATCCGCTTTCTTGAGGTGATTGGCCTTTAGCTGCGCTATTGACACGGACGTGGTACTGCGACTTGATAATGCGGCGCTGGAGCTCGGTAGCATTGGGATTGGAAGATTCAGTAAGGTCAACGAAACCTCCTTCTTTCCAATACTTGTTCCACCCTCGTACATTCTTTTGCAGTATTTTTTGTGGTAAGCTAGGCACATGCTGCTCAGGTGAGAAATGGGCAGTGAAAGCGATCGTAGAGCCCGCGGAAACGGTACCCAACGTGTACCGGTGTGCTGTGATCGTTGTTGAGTTTGGTGGCTCGCTCCGGACCAATTTGAGCTGTGATTCTTTTGGCCATCGCAGATTAGCAAAGTACCGCACTTCTTGCAAGTCATGCTGGATATGCGCTGACGTGCGATCAGTTCCATCTTCCAGTAACGCAGTGGTATGGTTAAGAGGGAAGTCGTATACACCCGCAAAGACCTACGGAAGCTATTAGTATGTGACTAAACTCCTAAGAAGAGGCCAGATCGACACATACCTCGTATTTGTACTCGGTGCTGTGTATCGGCGGATACGGAAAGTCCAACTCCACCTGCAGATCGCCATCTTGGATAAGCTTTGATTCAATCACGAAAGCGACAGCATCAGACTCGAAGTCGCCCTGCGTCACCACTCTTACGTCTTCGCCGTTGACCTTGAAGCTTGAAGTGATGGTGCCATCCCACAGCTCTAGTTCTTGTCTAGACTCAGTGATGAGAGACTCGTTGAGAGTTCTTCCCTGATAGCGGAGGCCAATGCGACCCAGGTTCAATCGATTCGGGTTACTGATAAGCCATTGAGTTGCCTGTTTGAGCTTGGCATCTGGGATGTCGTAGTAGACTTCACGTCCATATGTTTCGCGCATGACGCCCTTGTAGTCTGACGGTAGCTCCCTGTAGGCGTTAGCTGATGTTTAATGAGACGCCTTTGGGATCTCATACCCGTTCGCAGGAAGTGAGTCATTGTGCCAGGCCCAGCTGGACAGCGTGTTGAACGGTAAGTATGTCTGCATTGCAAATCAATTACCTGGTATCTGTGGTAGCCCAACGCACATACCTGCATCCCCGTGGTATCGACATTAAAAGCAAAGTTGCCATTGCCCACCTGGAGAGGTGTTGTCTCGTTGTCAATGAGGTTAGTTCGGACGATATTGAATCGTGAGACCACTGAATGTCTGCCGAAATTAGAAATGCATGTGTAGCATGGATGGTGTACCAACCTATCGATATTACCGTAAACTGCACCTACAAACAGCAAGGCGCAATATCTTCGTACACCGAAAGAGCGCATCTTTGCTGCAGACCTTGTCTCTGAATTGAGTGCACTGAGAGTTACAGTGTACTCGCAGCCCATTTGTACCTGGCGGCCAGGCAGCACGTAGGATTGGATCAGCAGATGATCCCATCCCAGTGGGGCACCATATTCCGGGGTAAATGTACACCGAGAAGGATTCTCAGGACTATCATGGGTCATGTTCGGTTAGCGGTTGACTAACACCAGCCATCCCCGCCTTTTGCGAAGCTTGATTAATTCCTCCAGTGGCGTAGATCCGGAACTCCACACCCTTGCGGCACGTCGAGGGGCATTTCCAGTGGGGGAGCGCAGCTCGGCGTGCACATTATTCAGAGGCCAAATGGACGTTTGCGCGGCAGAATGGAGAAGGTGGTAGTGCAACTGCGATACTGCTCATAGACACCAGGAGCAACGTGGCGTGGCAGCAGGACCTGTGTCCACGACTGTTTTGCGAAGAAGCTTGTTTGCAAGCCCTCGGGTACCTGCATCGACAGAAGAGCCGGTAAAGAATTCCATGAAGCGAACCTTTTTTCTGTCTTGTCTCTGGACGCATACGTAAACGAAGCAAAGATACCATGGGGAGGTGAAGCGCAAAGGACTGTCACAAGGTCGGCACAAAAGCACGTCCGTCGATTGCGTCATCGCACCCCCGGAACCTCAACAGCTCGTTCGGTGCCATACCCAGTGCATCAACAAAGTCATCAATCGACATCGTTTTCATCTCGCTTTAATCCTTCCCCGGCAAGGCGCCTGCTTGCAATGAATTCTATTGTTATATCCCGCTGGCCGTGGGAGAGATCGCCATGGACACGGACGCACTGAATGACTTCGCCTTCGTAGGTTGTACCCGTGGATCACGTTCGGGATGGCTTCTGCTCATGTCATGCCTGCTGTCATGTGGAACGTTTTCTTTCTGTCTAGAGAGCCGTACATTGATAGAATTAAGCTTGCTAAGAGGAGTGCACAGCCATGACTAGACCCCGAGACACTGGAAAATGGTGACTTCCCAAAGAGGCAATTGGGGCCCACGTATCGTTACGCCTCGATGATAGGTGAAGTTGAATACGCGACGCGCTTTGACAATGATCCCAAGGGTCAAACGGCAAAACTTTCTTTGCAACACTTCCCCCAAGCTTGACGCTCACATTGGGTACCCTCCCCACAATGGTGAGCTCCGAGAACATGGCTGAACTGGCGGCGCGTCTCCATGAGCTTGCTGACAACATATCAATCGGTCCCAACAGCGACCCTCGCGAAGAGTGCAGAACTGCAGTTCGGAAGGCTGCAATCGAGGTGGAACGAGCCATCGTCAAGAGCCACTCACGCGACGACTCTTATGTGCTGGTGCTGGTTGATGCGCATAGCCATCCGGTAAGATACGACAATCAAAACTTTAGTGACATTTACTAACACCACCTTTAGTTCAACGACGACATCTTCTATCGACCCACCGACCAGAGCTATCCCGCTTTAGACCCCGACAAACCATTCAACATCAAGGAGCGACTCTACGAAGCGGTTCGGAAGCACTTGATCGATGTATCGTCCTATTCCTCGCCAGCTACGCTTGGCACGTCTCGAATCGTTGTGCGCGTCTACGCCAACACGACCAAATTAGAGAACGATTTGTTATGCCCTTTGCAAAAATTTGCTGTTCAGTTCTCTTCCGTGGATCCTGATTTCGACTTCTTCGGCGTTGGAGATGAGGCAATGGTGGAGCTCAAGGTCATCGGTGAGTAAACAAATTCTTCAAGTACCAGACACACCCTGGAAGTATACACTGTGGGCTTCGTGTCAGCTATACAATAGAGATATCTTCGTATACTTATAAAGCGAGCTCTATATCTTAGCTTGATACTAACCTCGCTAGATGCATTCCAGTCAGCTCGCAAGGAGCCAGACTGCAAGCATGTTTTCCTCGCCGCTTGGAGACGACCAATCTACGTTTCGATGCTACAAACTCCCTCAAAGAATGTCACCCTTGTTCAAGGATACGATATGGGAACAGGTGCTAGATTGGTGTCTCTATCATGCGGTGTGATCAGTATCCCAGAGGTGTTCAGCAAGCCTGCGGAGAAAGATCTCTTCTTCTCACTCACGTCTCGCTCAAACCAGAAGCGCATGATAACCACACTAGTCAGCGACAAAGCCTCTTGCAAGGATGGTCAGTGTGGGCTACCACATGCTACCACAAGCCCTGACGAGATATGTCAGACAATTTCGTCGGGGTCGCCCACATACAGTCTTCGTCAACCAGGATGCCTTCCACAGGCCCGGGATGCAATTCCCCACCACGTACCTGTTAATGCGAACGGAGAACGTCTCAACTACTACACCCAACGGTCTTCTAGAAACGATCGGCAGGCCTACCTACAGAGATTCGGAAAAGATGTCAGGCCATGTCAATGGTTCCATCTCACAGAAGCATGTCACTTTCAAGACGATTGCTGTTACGATCACTCGCCCATCAGCGCTCAGGTTCTGAGAACGTTTCGATACATGGTCAAAAAAACGCTCTGTACTAAAGGGAGCCGTTGCCTTCTCATCCATTGCATTTATGGACATGTATGCCAGGAGCCAAAGTGTATTGCTGAAGACCTGAAATCCTGCAGCTTGAAGGAGTTCCATGGCGTGGATACTGCGTTTGCATCATGGAAAAAGGGCAAGCATGCTCCCGAGTTCCCCACCGCAGGTCCACTTCGTATGCCAGAGGAACATGTGGAGGAAGCTTCGGCTGAGGCCTTCTGGTTCTAGAATGCTGGGTTTAACATTCCCAACTGGAACAGAGAGGAGGGTAGCATTGCCGAACTGGCTTTGAAGGTCGCATTGCAGTGCCTATATGTACTAGCCTGACATGCTGCGCATCACATTTCGTAAGATTTCAAAGAGGGACTTACGAACAGTGGCAAACCTGGAACTAAACTTGGTTTCTCGAAGTTATCCGCTTCTGTGTATAACGTCAGTCTCTTGTAGACAAATGCGACGACTTCCAGATAGGTCACGGATTGACAAATATCAAGCAAGTCATGATAAGCGCGAGCACTTAATGCTGACATGTCATTGTTGTGCATAGCGACAAGGAAGCTGAAGCTAGGTAAGCATATCCACAAGACTCGTGACTATATTTTGCCCCAGGCTTTGCGGTTTTATCACTAGACTGATACCCTCCGATGCTCGATGGCATCTACGTCTTGATTTACTGAGCACGTTCGCTCTAGCAAGGCTTCCACATTATTCGCGTTAACATGTGCAAAGTCACCAGTCAAGCTCCCCACTACCGAAGTTTAAGAAGGCATTCTCAAAAAGTATGCCAAATGCCGTACACAAACGCCTAAGGTTCCCTTGCAGTAGATAGGGGTACAGTTGCCTCTGGCTGGCGGTGTTTTGGAACAACCCTTTGTAAGATTGTCAACGACCTATGTTTGACATCAGACTTCAGTCTTCTAATACCCTCGATCAGAATAGAAAGCTCGCTCCGCATCACTCTATTCCAGATGATGACAGGTCTTTTCTTCCACCCAAGAAATGATGGGAATACAGCGGTAAAATACACCAAATCGAAGCTATCGCTGAAGACAACCGATACATCCCCAGATCAAGTGACCGCAGCAGCTTTTTGGCCGATATAATTCACACGGGGTAAATTTCCTCAAGAGGAAGTTACTTTAGTAAACCCGTAATGGTAGTCCATGAAGATGCTATTTATGGCGCCTAGTCCGAAAGTGGCTTAGTCTAAGTGTACCCGCGACGGAATTCTTTTCTTCTCTTGGCTTGTCTGAACCATGTACCCTGATATACCCAGTAGTCTGGCTATCATCCCGGTTTTCTATCGCTTTAATAGTTGCCCTCCATTAAAATTTAAGCAGTTGGCATGGTGTAGTGACATTCACGAAGCCTTTCCCTCGACATATGGCATGATGGCATTCTCGTCATAGGGCGACAATATGATCGCAGTGCAGTGACTTGTTAGCCATGTCCACTGCTGCCATAAGGTTGCGCATTCATTTGGCTCTAGTCACATGTGTCATTCCATGCTAACCTTCGCCGAGTCAGATTCGCCGAATCGGCAGAACCTTTGCCCGACCAGACTACCCCTTCCTCCAAATCATCAACACAGCATTGTGCTTACTCTTATTTCGGTATAAAAAGTTTCGCAATTGACCTCTGCCCGAGGCCGAGTAGCGAGACGATTGGATGATCAAACCGGCAACGTTCAGTACTGTCCGAGTGTTCAGCATGAAGTTACGTTACCAAGTGAATGCATTCACTAGGGTTAGAGGCATGCATCGGCTTCTGATAAATATCCTGCGTCGGGACTACTAGAGGCACACATCAATAGCTTTCAGCTTACAGTTCATTCTATCTTCCATTTCAGTTCCTGATCGCATTCCGACAACTCAATTTTTCTATCAAACAAACTATCGAGATGACGTCCAAGAAGATCATCACTGTTCTAGGTGCCACCGGCAACCAAGGCGGTTCTGTCATCGCAGCTCTTCTTGCCCATCCCGAGATTGCCTCCCAATACTCGATCCGTGGTGTCACTCGCGATGCTTCAAAGCCCTCAGCCCAGAAACTCCTGTCCAATGGAGTTGAGCTCATCAAAGCCGATCTCAACGACCCTGCGTCCCTTCGAGCCGCATTCGATTGTGCCTACGCCGTTTTTGTCGTCACCAACTACTGGGAGACAATGTCCAAGTCGACAGAGGTAACCCAAGGAAAGAATGCTGTTGATGCCGCCATCGCCACTGGTGTCAAGCATCTCATCATCTCATCACTTCCTAATGTCACCGCCCTAACCAATGGTGCTCTGTCCAATGTCGAGCACTATGATTCCAAAGCCGAAGTTTCCGATTACGCCGAGGCCCAGAAGACGAAGACGGGTATGTGGGTTACTCACTTTATGCCAGGAGTCTTCATGGAGAACCTCAAAACCACCATCAACAAGGATCCGGCCACTGGCGCTTTCATGATGGCCATGCCCTGGAACGCAACGAAAACAAAGATCCCACTCATGAACATCGTCTCTGATGCTGGCAAGTACGTCGTTGGTGCTTTGGTTCTCGGAGCTAGTGCAGATGGTGCTAGAATCCATGCTGTTACGCAGTGGTCCACTCCTGAGGAAGTGGCTAGTACTATATCTAGAATCACTGGTGACAAAGTGACGTTTGTCGAAGTACCCAAGGACGTATGGGAGGGGTATCTGCCTCTTCCCCCTCGTGCGAAGACGGTGGTTGGGGAGAATATGGTCTTGATCAGGGACTATAGCTACTATGGGAACGACGCTCCTGCCAAACAGCATGAGCACAACAAGTATTTCGAGGCCATACCTGGTCAGAAATTGTCGAACTTGGAAGACTGGGTCAAGGGAAATTTCTAGGTAATCTGTTGGAGTAGTAGTAACGGTGATTATCTCAGACCTTAGCCGCAGTATCTTGTTTCAAAGTTCGACCAGTATCGCGTGTTTCAGTAGCATGGTAAATAGACATTGATCACTCCAAGCAATTTTATAACAACTGGAACTCCTGCATGTAACATTAGCTCTATTGCTGATGGCCGTTCTGAAACCCTGCGAGAAAGGATACATACCATCCCTTAAGACCACACATACACCCGAAACATGTCTCCAAGCTAACGTCGCTATGAAACCACTAACACGAAGTGTACAATCACGAAGATAGACAACACAGCAATGAACGCCGCACATAGGTTCATCACCAAGTCCATGGCAATGATTTCGACCCCGAAGCTGTAGATAGAAACGAACGCTGCTGTCATTGCCACGCAGAGATATATTATCGCATTAGCTCCAGCGATACTGAGACCAGAGCGCTGCGATGGAACC
The DNA here is from genome assembly GCF_042100115.1 of Alternaria dauci. Classification (NCBI taxonomy): domain Eukaryota; kingdom Fungi; phylum Ascomycota; class Dothideomycetes; order Pleosporales; family Pleosporaceae; genus Alternaria; species Alternaria dauci. Next base: position 6,917,151 of record NC_091272.1, read on the forward strand.
AAGGGAGCCTGTGATATGACCGTCGTGACGGGACTGAGAGAGAGCTGCGCATCGTCTGGTATGGGCAGAGTTTCGTCCAAGACAGCGGTTGCTGTTGCAGTGCCAAGATCCTGGCTTGTTCGTGGTGAGGGCATGTTAACCGTAGAAGCAAGAGAGAGAAGCGTAGGTGCGGCTTCATGGTTGATGAGTGGTTGTGGTTGGTTTTGAATAACTGGCGTGATTGCTGCGGGCTCGGATGATTGCTCCGGATTGATCTCGTGAGGTTGGAGTATGGGTAACGTCATGGGACGAGTCAGAAGATTCCGCATCGACACACTTCTACTCAAACGAGAATGAAGCGGATCGGCAGAGCCTCCACTCAGCTCAGCGACACCCTCTATCTTTGAATAGTCGTGATGGGGCTGATTGGCTTGAGCTGCTTTGGTGTTGACAGCTCCCCTAGCCTTCGCTCGCGCAAGGATGTCACGGGGTGATTTTGGTGTTGTATCTGGTTCAAAGTATGCAAACTCTGTTGAGCCTGCTTCTGATATAGCCGAGGATGCCATATCAGGGACGAGAGGGTCTGGATCATGATGGTCGAGCGGATCATCCGTTCGACTGCTTTTCCAAACACTGTTCATGTTCCAGGACGTCCTACTCTTTCCAAGGTGTTCTCGAAGCCCGGTATCAGCAAGTAATTTCGTACGAGCACTAGCATTGTATGTAGATGAGAGTTGATCCAAGGCATCTTGCTCATCCGATGTGGTGGTTATGCTGGACTCGCGCATCACCCCTGATGCGACGGCGACAGACTTATTCCTGTTTTCGGGATGTGACTCAGGAGTTCCTGCTAGCATCCAATCATCTGGAGCTGCATCCGAAAAGCTTCCACGTAAACTCGAGCTTGGTGCTCGATCAAGATCGCGTGACAAGCGGTCATTGGGCGTAGGCAGGGCTCTTGTGTGGATCGTGTTGCGAATACTAGTCGACACATCACCCCTCAAGGGTTTGACTGGGCTCGGAAATGGAAAAGTCACTGGCGCACGACCGAATAGCTGAGCTCGATCGAGGTAGCCTGAGTGCGTCGAGTTTCTTCGATGAGCGTTGGACAGTTGGGACACCGAAAGCATGTACGGCGGTGGTGATGAAGTTCTGACCGAATGCGTATTTTCATGATCATATGGAGAAGATCCGGTCGGTTGGTGTTTGCTCACGGGTGTAAATGAAGGGATAGATGGCGACGAGTACTGGTTAACGGTGACATCTATGTCTTTAGTTGCCGAGGGCGCGTCTCGATTGCTGTGGGAGCTGACCATTACGAGAGGAGGCAGTAGGACGTCGGTCAAAGTCGGTAAGAACAGAACAATTGAATAGAGTCGTGGTCTGGCGCGGCTTGTGCACATAGCTGAGCACTATATCTTGTGAAGGAAGAGCTCATGGACACCGCACCGACCATCGCATTGACCACGAGTGCCTGGATATCTTACGTTCCGCCACAAAGACCGCTGCATTCACTGCAGTTGTCATCGCTTGCAAGATGAGCCACTGGGCTCCATAGATACGATCTTGAAAGAGTGTTACCGGCGACTCTCTGAGACTTTATTTCCCGTTTGGCAGTTTATCCACCATTCACACCAACACGATAGTTTGGTCCGCGAATGCGGGGCTGTTCATTGCCTCGCCATGCATGAATCCATCGAAATAGCAGTCTCCGATGAGCTGGTAGCAGCCTTCAGGTGCCTTGGCGGGCTGGATATCTTCTCTGACCTTGAATATTCCATCATCCATAAAGACCTGCTCATCCAAGGGTTTGTATGACTCTCTTTCTTCTCGATCTAGATTGGTGGGTCGAAGAATGAACGGCAACTTGCCACCGTCCAGCACCCACACTTCGTCTCCAACAGATGTATTTGGATAGCAGAGACCCTGGCCACTGTTGTTGGCCTTGAAATAGCATTTCCCGTATGTTGACACACTGGTTAAATCGCTCAAAGTCGAGTTCAGTGCAGTTCCATCTTTCAAAAACGAAAGAAAAATGCCCAGCCAATACATCGATGCAGGAGTAAATCTGGTCCAGTCCACGATCCGAGACGCGGGGTTGGGTAACATATCTACCCCTCCTAGTAGTGTTCTCCAGAACCTCAAAACGGTATCTGGATATTTGCTGGAATTGCTAGAGGTATCGTCGCAGGCATATATATCGGCTAGAGTATACATATCATCACAGTCAAGGGCGTCTTGCGTCCATTGCTCGAGAACTACGTCGCCTCTTGAATAATCGGAGAACGCCTCTTGTGAGACAAAGGTAACGCTTGCAACTCGTCTGCCTCTAACTTCAAGTCCCATCTGGTTGGCTTTAGGACTATCTGATGGCGGCTGACACATAAGTAACACGTGTTTCGACTCATAGCCACCGGAAGCATCGAATATGCCGGACCTGTAGACTACGTATCTGGCAGCAGCATAACACATATCCCTATGATCCAAAGGCGCATCGAACTGGCGTGCCCATGACGCCCACTTTCCCGGTGCCGGACCATACAGAGGGCCAGTCAAGCTCCTCAATGTGCCCCTCTCAAGACAGATCATATGGCATGTAACATGCAAGAACACTTCGTCGACAGGCCGGGTGTAGTCAGGCTGGAGGAATATGTCATCAACGATCCCCAATAGTCCATAGACCTTGTCGCGTGGGTCCTTGCATTTTCGGAAGCCATATTCTAGATGCTGTCGATGTAAGTTATCTAGTTTAACATTGCCATCACTGTCCCTTCTGCGACCACTATGAAGGGTTACAGTTGAGTCGAAGAGAACTCGAATGGCACCATGTATTTCGATAGGTAGTTCCATTACAGCTTCCCGACAACAATGTCTGAGGTGAGGGGCGCAATTTGCTCCGCAATCGGTGATGGTCTGTAGCGACGTTGACCATATATCGTAAGTCAACAGTCCCTTCTTGGGCAGTATGGCTTCTTGAACGGTCCACATGCGCGTCCACCACGGGCTTTTGGTGACGGCAACGAACACTGCAAGGATGCGATCAAACTCATCATCGGCCCTGTAGACAATTGTATCGCGTCCATCGTCCCTTTGAGTGTGGAAGCATGACAATTCGTAGATGTGCCGATCGTCTGCCAGATGGCGTATAAGTTGGAATGGATTTACCGCTCCAGAGCTGCCGTCTGCAACGTTGTCTGATTGGAGTGAGGGTTGTGTAGTTGCGCATCTGGAGCTATCGCATCCCAGCCAGATTCGCACTTGATCGCATTCTTCATATATCTTGCCCATTAATGCGACTTGATGCGATTTCTCTGATGCGTCCAACTGATTAATGCAAACAGCGTCTACCCACAGTATGAGATCGTTCTCCGCCTCCCGCAAGTGAAGCAGCGCCTGCTCGAGGTTCGCGGTGACTTGAATTTCGAAGCCGTCAACCTCGATCGGCTTGGTGACGGAAGAGTCGCCCCATGTGTAGGAGAGGGCTTCGTAAGAAGGCTTGTCGCTGAAGCCGACAGTTTGCAGTGTGCATCGAATAGGCGCGGACACGCCACCAGCATGAAGCGTCAGAAGACGCAAGTGATCGCTTGCTTCCGGCAAAGTGTCGTAGATAGGGTAAGTAGATGGTGACATAGCTGCGTTGGTGTATGAAACTTCCTCGAAAGGCTGCTTCATCGTGAGGAGGTAGCCTTGGAGGGGAGGCCGCCTCCCACGTGCTTACTTCACTCGTGGCACCCCGCCATGGATGACATGAGATACCAAGCGCGCCACATCTCAGCCTCGTACAACTGGCCCCAACCGTCTCTTTCCTTGATATCTCGCCCGGATAAATCACATACATGTGCATGCACGCCAACTTCCAACTTCCTCGCCTTATCAACCCATCACCGTCGCGCCGTCGATCCCCGTCCTACCCCACCCTCCCATCTCTTCCCAAAACAGCATCTTCCCCAGTGCGCACGCAGTCCAAGCATCAGCAGACTCGCCTTGCCCCGGCGCAAAGCAATGCGCAAGGCTAGTTCCGACGATACACCTGCGCGCACCTGCAGGAAAAGAACGGCCCACTAGCGCTAAACAAGGCGGCAAGTCCGCCCCGTCTAGTTCACCCCTGGCCTCATCTAGACGCAAAGATCTCGGCCCCAACGCCCTATGGCTGTCCAGTAGTCGCACATGTCAGAGCCGGGCGTCTTGAGACCGCGGATGCGATAAGAACGACAACAACGACGGCATTGATTGCGCAGCTGGTTTTTTGTATCTCTTCCTGCGGTGTTGGTTGCGTCTCGGAAAGACGCGGCTATTATCTCCACGTATTGATTGGCGTTATCATTGAGACAGCGACACGTCCAACAAGAGACGAAGGAACCATTTTGTGCGCAGCGCGCCACCCTCTCCTAAAGAATAACAAAGGCGCCCGCAAACATCAAACTCTCCATCTGCTTTTGGCGTGTCGCAGAAATTTACGGCTCTTGGCTCAAGCCTTAGATACAGCGCTTATATACCAAGGGACGGATACCCCCCGTTTTGCGCAGCGCGCCCTGGAAATCACAGCAACGACGTCGTCGTCGGCCACAGCGCATCCGTGAAACGAAACCATGGCCGACTTAACGCACACCCGCACCCACGATGCGATGCTCGAAAATGCCGCGCGCTTCGACGAAGACGCTGCGCTCGACGACGAAGAGCGAGGCATCGACTCGTCTCCGCGACGGGTCGACTTTGGAACAGATGGAATGACCGGCGGGGAAGATGGGAACGAGGCACGTGAGCAGCGGGCAAAGCACAAGAAGAGGAGATTTGGGCTGGGCAAGAAGAGGGAGAGTTATAGTCATACACACTACAAGGTGTACAAGAGAAGGTGGGTTGGCCTGGGGCAGTTGGTGTTGTTGAATATCGTTGTTAGTTGGGATGTAAGTTGACTTGTTTGCTTCTTTGCGGTTGGTGCGGGAGGGTCTTTTCGGGTCAGGGTCAGGGTCAGGGTCCTGCGAGCACTAACGGGGCGAGTCATGTCGCTAACACCGGACTTGCCAGAGACGGTGTTTTGTCCTTCAAGACAATGGGGCGCAAGATGATGATTGCTAACGATCTATCCGCAGTGGCTGACGTTTGCACCCATTTCCACCACTTCCTCGCAGTACTTTGACGTCCTCGAAAGCACCATCAACTGGCTCAGCACCGCCTTTCTCTTCTCTTTCGCGGTATCCACGCCACTAACGATCTACCTCTTACACAAGGGCCCTAAGCCATCTATCATCGCTGCCTCCATCTTGCTCTTACTCGGGAACTGGATCCGGTATGCGGGTACCAAGACAAATGTCTTCAGCGTGGTCATGGTCGGACAGATCTTAACGGGACTAGCGCAGCCCTTTGTGCTAGCAGCGCCGACGCGGTATAGTGACATGTGGTTTACGGAGGGAGGACGGGTGGGAGCTACTGCGTTGGCGAGTTTGGCGAACCCGTTTGGGGCGGCGGTACGTATACACTCTAAAGAACCGAAGAAGTCATACTAAGAAAGCATACAGCTTGCATCGTTAATAAACCCATTCTTGGGCGACGTACCAACCACCGTGCTAATCGTATCGTGCATCGCAACCGCAGCATCTATCCCCGTAGGTCTCCCTCCCTCCTCAATCTCTTTCCAACACACCTCGTTAACACAAAAACACAGTCCTTCTTCATTCCCGCCTCTCCCCCCTCACCCCCCAGCGCCTCCTCGGCCATCAACAAAACTCCCATCTCCACCTCTCTCTACACCATGCTCCGTACCCCCTCCTTCTACCTCATCTTCTTCACCTTTGGCATCTACACCGGCTTCTTCAACGCCTACACCTCGCTGCTAAACCAGATCTTGTACCCGTACGGCTACACCGAAGACGAAGCCGGTATCTGCGGCGCAGTCCTCATCGTCGTTGGTCTCCTCGCCTGCGCCATCACATCGCCTATCGCAGATAAAACGCATGCGTATCTGCTCGGCATCAAGATCCTATGTCCTGTGCTCTCGGTCACGTATCTGGTCTTAATTTGGGCGCCGCAGACACGCACGATCGCTGCGCCGTATGTGTTGAGTGCGGTGCTGGGTGCGTGTTCGTTTAGCCTCCTCCCCATCGCACTAGAGTACTTGGTTGAGATTACGTTTCCGGCATCGCCGGAGGTGTCGAGTACGATTTGCTGGGTGGGCGGACAGGTGTTTGGCGGTATCTTTATTGTCATCATGAATGCGCTTAAAGACTCGAGGCCCGTGGATTTGGAACAGGTGCAGGAGGCGGGGAGGGGGGAAGCGGCGAGCCGGGGTGATAGACCGCCGGGACACATGTATTGGGCGTTGGTGTTTCAGGCGGTGGTGTGTGCGCTGGTGTTGCCGTTGCCGCTTATGTTGGGGTGGGAGAGGCTGGGGTTTGCGAGTAGAGAGGGGAGGCTGAGGAAGGATGTTGATGGGGATAGTGTTGTTGTTGGGGCTGGTGATGGGGAGGGTGATGGAGATGGGAGAGCGGAGCGATGACTCCTTGAGGATATGGATTCCGGTGAGGATTACGAGGATGACGAGGATGACGACGACGACGAGGGATACTCGTCGTAGGCTGGGTTTCTTTCCTTTAGTCTGGGCTGTGGGGACGACTGGTTTCCTTGGCTCTGTCTCTGTCATGTACGTAAATGGGATTCATGTCCGCAAATGACCAACACACTGCGGTGTATCGTTTTCTGCATGCTGTGCACCTGTTCGACTCGCGCAAGATAGAAGTACAGTGATATTCTAAACACGGCTCTACTATGTACAGTCATCCGTCGCATGTAATCATGTCTTGATGCTTGCATTCATTCCGAAATGGCTGCGTTCCAACTACCTGCCACCGACGCGCGGGTATTCGCTATGGGAGGAGGGACGAAGATCGGGTGGGGGCGGTTTACTTGAGCTGAGCGAAGAGCTTGGGGGCGGCGCATTGGGATGCGCAGTGGGCGAGGTGGAAGACTGTGGTTGCGTTAGAGGAGGGAGGGAGGGAGGGGAACTGGATGCTTGACGTACATTCTTCAACGCAGTCCTCGCTGGCCTTGCCGTCTTTTTCGATCTGGCCTGTTACCCGTTGGGCGCACTCGTCGTAGTGGTGCTTGGGGCCGTGGCATTCCTTGGACTCGGCGCACTCTGCATGGGGTGGTTAGCCACGGTCCTCTGCAATGCATGTATATCCGGGAGTTTTGCTGGGCGGGTGTCTGTCTTATCGGCACATGCATCCCCGGCTATATCCATCTAGAGTCGCAATTTGACGACTCCAGCAGCAGGCATTCCGGTTCCGTATCCAGACAAACTTACCCTTTTCGAGTTGCTCCTTGGGGTCCGTGGTCTCCTCCTCTTCCTCGTCCTCCTCGGGCTCGTCCTCGTCGTCATCACCGCCGCTGGGCTTGTGTCCCTGCTCTCCCGAGTCGCCGCCGCTCTTCGCATCTTGCTTGTTGACATCGGCCTCCTCGGCGCTCTCCTCGTCGGTGCCGGAAGCAGGCGATTGCGTGCTGGTGCCACCCTGGACAGGCGGTTGACCCTCTGCGTCGGCCGAGGGGTGGGAGAAGGTCTCCCAGACGTCGGTGAAGAAGTCGGTGATACCCATTGTGAATGCTCCGGGGCAATTGGGGGTCCTCGAGTTGGGCTGCGGGTGGTGGCGGAGAGGGTGGGTGATGATTTGGAGAGCTGCGAGAGAGGTGTCATGCCTGGGAATCGCGAAAATGGGCTAGCCACCCGGATTGGGTTAGCGGCGTCAGGTAATTCTAAGCCATCTCAGTGGTCTCTGATTTGACGACACTGCACACCACCGTGTATTACTCTAGTAGGATGCTTTCGCAGGATGAAAATGGTCAGGCCTAGTTTCTGTGCCGCTTGAATGCCTCCTCCACGCTGACGCCGCGCCCGACATCCGCAACCACCTTCTCGTCCGCCTCGACGAGCCTCGGCAGCAGCTCGAGCAGCTCGTCCACCTTGCCCTGAGGCACTGCGACCACGCCATTCTCAAACGGGTCGATCATGATGATGTCGCCTGCTTCCACTACCGTCTCGCCAATCCGCACCGGCACATTGTGCGCATGGAACTTGGTCTCGGCCCCTGCGCCAATGACAGACGTCGCCTTGGACCAGATGGGCAGCTGCGTCTGGTTGAGGGCGGTAATGTCTCGCACCCGGCCGTCGACTACGATGCCTTCTGCGCCCAAGTGCTGCATGCGCGCGGCCATGATGCCTCCGACGACGGCGCACGATTGCCCCGGAGGCTGGCTGATTACTACAATGGTGCCGCTCTCGGTGTAGTCTGCGTACGGCTTGGAGTCGGAGAGGTTGGATGCGGGCATGGTGTCTGGCATCTTGGGCGGGGTCGGGAAGGACTTGGTTGCTTTGGGGATCATGAGAAAGGTGGATGCAGGCGCAAGGACCTTTCTAGGTTCAGGCTTTGGGATGCTGGATGTGTGGAGCAGCGGTTCTGATCATAGAGTCAACACATTTTCAAGCATTTGAACAGGTACGTCGTACTAATGTCAGCGAGAAAGCCCGCGCCTGGGACATGGAGCTTTAGAAGACCATCAGCGAGCTATGGATGTTTAGCGACGACTCTGGGTACAGTTGGGCAAGGTAAGCGTACATCACATACTGCATACTCATACAGCTTCTTCCACCTTGGAGCTGCCATGGTCGTATATAGTAGTGTAGATTGTGGAATGATGTCGATGTATGCAGCACGGTCACGACACGCGGTGACCATGAGGCTCTTACCCCGCCAGCCGAGGTGCGCCGTACTCTAGGAACAGCATCTTCTCCAGTCCTGGGTCAAACAAACATCGATACCTCGTGCATAATATGTCCTGACAAATACATCGTTCCACTATTCGTGGTTGTTGAGATCATCAGCGATACTTTGGGTACCTACGTCATCGAAACGTGGTCTGGGCCATGTCTGGACACGCGCAGTCGCAGCGCACTGCACGTCGGCTCAAGAGGTGAGCGCGCAGCGGGCGCAAGACTATATCAAACTACCGGTAGATCCGCGACGTCGTCTGCTTATGTCAGGCCGATGTCGAGATGTCGACCATGTCGGAGGTATCGCCAAGCGGAGATATGCAAGGGTCGCCGGACTGACGATCCCATCTGAGCACTGGCCCATTCTGTCGCTTTCCATACTGTGCCTCACCACCGGACACGCAGTGGCATCTCGCCGCCACGACTTCACCCACGCCCACGCGCGCCTCTTCCTTTTCTTTCAGCTGGTGCCTTTCATAGACTTTGCGGCCTCTGCCGCTGTTTAATACCCTGCCCTGTCGTTTCACACGGCCGGCGCTGTGCAGTTAGGATTTGCCACGAGTTCACACAGCGTCATTGAACCCCTACTTATAAGGACTGCAGAACGTCGCCTCTGTCACCGTGGAACTGCGACCCACCATGTCAACTGCCATGCGCTCTCAGTGGCAGGCCCTTGGGCGCAAGTCTGTGGCTGCCGGCATGAGGCATCTCTCTACCATCAAAGCACCCGAGTCCATGTCGACTGCTGGCGCGCATGTGCTTCGCTCAGCGCCCCAGTCCACATCGGTTACTTCTGGCACATCTACGGGTAAGTCGCCCAGGAGGAACAAGACGGCCCCTCGTACTGACTCTCTGCAGCATCGCGCATCGGACTGTGCCATCCCTTCCGCATGACGTCGCCCTTCGACTCCCTCAAAACACGGCAATACACGACCATGTCGCGCACCGGCCCGCTCTCGCACATCCGCCAGCTGGCCAGGCCCGGCATGCTCGGCTTGAACCTCGTCCAACAGCGCTCGCTCTTCGGTAGACCCTCGTACGACCAACTCGCTCGCCTCGAACAGGCTGCCAACGCCAGCCCCAACAGCGTCCCCGCTCAGGCTTCCTTCTACTCTGCACTCTTGCGCGCCGACATGTACGAGGTCATCGTCAACCGCTACAACACTGGACGTTTCGCGACTAGCGCCATCATCAACAAGATCTACAACAACGCCCTGGCAAAGACGGGACAGGAAGGCGGCGCACAGACGGGCCTCACCGAGCAACAGCGACAGGCTGTCAGCCAGGCTGTCGGTGCCAATGCCAGCAACGCCCAGGTCGCACGCACTACGGGCGGCACTGGCGTCAAGGCCGACCCCGTCTACGTCGTTGTCGAAGAGTCCATGATGAACGTCGTCTTCAAGTGGGTGCGATGGATGTTTGGCTTCGCCCTGGCTTGCTACGTCTCCCTGGTCCTCATCACCCTCTTCGTCGAGACCAGCGGTGTCCTCAAGAAGGTCGGCGGCGGAAGCACTTCCGAAGTCCGCCCGGAGCAGCAAACCACGCGCTTCAGCGATGTCCACGGCTGCGACGAGGCCAAGGAGGAACTCCTCGACGTCGTTGACTTCCTCAAGAACCCCGACAAGTACAACAAGCTCGGAGGCAGACTTCCCAAGGGTGTGCTTCTCGTTGGCCCCCCTGGTACTGGTAAAACACTGCTTGCTCGTGCTTGTGCGGGTGAAGCCGGCGTTCCCTTCTTCTACATGTCTGGTTCCGAATTCGACGAGGTCTACGTCGGTGTTGGAGCAAAGCGCGTGCGCGAACTGTTTACCGCTGCTCGATCCAAGGCTCCTGCTATTGTCTTCATCGACGAACTCGATGCGATAGGTGGAAAGCGCAAGTCACGTGACGCCAACTACCACCGCCAGACCCTCAACCAGCTGCTGAACGATCTCGATGGCTTCGACCAGAGCACCGGTGTCATCTTCATTGCTGCGACCAACCACCCCGAACTTCTCGATCAGGCTCTACTCCGTCCCGGGCGTTTCGATCGCCACGTGCAGGTCGAACTCCCCGATGTCGGTGGCCGACTCGCCATTCTCAAGTACCACACCAAGAAGATTCGCTTGTCTCCCGACATCGACCTTTCGTCCATTGCCCGCGGTACCCCAGGCTTCTCTGGTGCTGAGCTAGAGAACCTCGCAAACTCCGCTGCTATCCGCGCCTCCAAGCTGCAATCCAAGTTTGTTTCCCTCAACGACATGGAATGGGCCAAGGACAAGATCACCATGGGTGCTGAGAAGAAGTCGCGCGCTGTCCCGCTCCAAGACAAGATTCACACCGCGTATCACGAGGGCGGTCACGCGCTTGTCGGTCTCTTTACCCAAGGCTTCAACACCGTTCACAAGGCTACTATCCTGCCCCGAGGCCACGCTGCGGGTATCACATTCTTCCTCCCCCAAGAAGATCACCACCATACACGCAAACAATACATCCGCCAGCTGCAAGTAGCCATGGGCGGCAAAATGGCCGAGGAAATCGTCTTCGGCGCAGACAACGTTGCCGACGGCGCATCGGGCGACATCCAACAAGCCACCTCGCTCGCCTACAACATGGTTACGGCCTGCGGCTTCTCTGATAAACTCGGCAACGTAGATTTCAAATCAAACTACGAAATGGTATCGCCAGAAACCAAGCGCCTCATTGACGATGAAGTCCGTCGCCTGATTGATGAGGCGAAGAGCAGTGCGAGACAGTTGTTGTTGAGCAAGCGCGCAGAGCTGGATAAGCTGGCTGATGCGCTGGTGCAATATGAGACGCTGGATAAGGAGGAGATTTTGAAGGTTATTAAAGGCGAGGATTTACCGGGGAGGTTGAAGGCGATGCCGAATGCGCCGATTAAGATTCCGGACAACCCGCTTCCTACGGCGGTTTTACCGGCGCCGAGGGGTGGTGGGGATGGGAGTGGGAGTGGCCCGCCGGGGTCGGGGGTGCCGGCTTAAGAGCTGGGCAGTGGAAGAAAATGATGGATGATTGGATCGCGTATTGTAGTATGTGTGTCTGTTCATTGATGAATGGAGGTGGAATGGCGTTTTGAAAATATTCGGTCCTTTCATCCCTTTCGCTTTGAAGAAAAGAGGTGGGGAGGAAGTATTCGCTAGTATGCATAGCGTTTTTTTTTGTGTGTATTATATCAGGCATCAATGAAGAATAGAGTCCACAACGAAAATTGGCCCATTGGGTGATAGTGATGATTGTGGTGGAGAAGGTGATATTAAAAAGAAAAGCAAAGAATTAGGGCAACAAGTGAATGACCGAGGCAATGAAAAATAAATGTCTGTTTTTAAATCACGCTTGCTTGAGGCATGAAGTGATTAGTGTGAAGAAAGAGATTTTGAATTGGGATCACGGTAGGGGTCTCCGGAAGTCAAAGTGACGCTGGGTCAGGGGTCTGGTGAACCATGGAAGGTGCGAAAACGGGAATCCACACTTACCCTTCTTTTGCCAACGCTGTGAGAGAACAGCAACCAAGAATACCCACCTAGTCACCTTCTCCCAAACCCGAGTGTACTACTCGCGTCGGATTTCTCGGCACTGCATATACTACAACTCCATAACTCCACATCACAACTACCCAGTTATCACTGAAACCCAAACCCCAAATCTAAATTCGCCGCACCCTCCCCGAAAAGGAACGCAGGATACAATGTCCCCCAACGGCCCCGAAGCTATTCCCCACGCTATCGCGAATTTCCTCGTCACAAAACTCACAGAGGCTACGATTTGGATCCAGGAGAAGAACGATGAGAGGAAAGAAAGGGAGCGAAGAGCAATAGAAGAGCGAGGCAGGCGCGAAGCTGAGGATGTGAGACGAAGGGCGATGCAAGGGGATGGGGATGGGAGTGGGAGTTTGATGGGGGATTAGGAGGCGGAAGAGGGGAGGAGGAGGGGGTGATGTGGAGGGAGGTGGGCATGGCAGGTGGTGGGTGGTGTAGAGGATGCATGTTTTTACTTGCGCATTCTCTTGTTTAAGGACCTGTTCTTTTGGGCTGTGCAAGATTGAGGGAGGTGTACTTAGCTTGAGTTGGTGTGCATCGTGGTGTGGAGCATAGGGAACGAGATGGGAGCATAATAGGGGATAGGTACGTTGAGGGGGGTGTTAGGCATGTTTGAGTAAGATGAGAGACGGCGTTGATATGGGGACTCGTATGGTATAGAGTATGGTAGAGGGCATGGACTGGGAAAGAGGTTGCGGACTGGTGGCGAAAGACGGTTAACTATGTCTAAGGATCCTGCGTTATGTCGTCTTTGTGGCGTGCGTTCAGAGAAATGAAGGAAATGCTTTGTTCAAAACTGTCACTCGTCCGTTACTGCGAAATCTCAAGCACGAAATGTAAGTCAAAGATGATAAAAGTGTTGTCTTTAATAAGTGCTGCAATCTCAACTTGGGTTCTACATGTGGATAAGGGTTATCCTTTTAGAATAGCAAAAAAGACGATTGATAGCACCTTGGACCTGAACTGAATGTATGCTCCTCTTACCGCCGTGCCTCGCCCCTAATTACCACAAGATCGGCACAGCGCCCCAAATGGCTAAGCCAAAACGCTAACCTGATTCTCGACCAAAGGCCCGCATCATGGAGACGCGCAGACCATGCCGAAGCAAGCCTCTAAAAGTTGCACTCGAAAGAGGAAACATCGTCGTTCATGGTGGAGAAAGAGGAGTCCGTTCGGATGTTCGCGACATCGCCTTTAGTGGCAATCTGGCCGCCGCCAGTACGGCATCCGGTGTCACTAGATGAACGTTAGGCTGTGTGGGTAAGAGCTGGCGTAGAGACTGTTACATACTTGTAGAAGACGCAGTTGTGGCCATTCGCCTTGAGAGAGCTAACCTTGTCGTTAAGCCTTCCAACGTTTTCTGCTATTGTTAGCGACTATGACAAAAAGATGTTGCAGAGAATAACCTACGACAAACACCGAAGTGGAAGTTGATCGTGTCACAGTCGTGATAGTCCTTGTTTGAGCAGATCTGGACACTCGGGTTCACCTGCCTCTCCTCGATTTGCTTCGGGATGGAAGCTGCGAAGACTGCCGAAGAGGCGAAGAGAGCGAGGGTGATGGTCTTGAAGAACATGTTGAAGATGAATTTAGGGATATGCTTAAAGTTAATGAGTGTGGTAAGGAAGTGATTGAAAGTGATCGAAGTGGTTGCTGATGGATATCTGTTTTGAAGGCAGAATGCACCCAACTTATATAGACTTGAGAGCGAGTTCAGGCCAGCTTGTACGCTTAACCTTCCTCTGGAATAGAGCTGGTAGTCTGCATCTCGTGGCTAGGCATCACGGCCAAGGCGAGGTTTTGGCGAGATGAAGCCGGCCAAGCTGGAAGTCGGATGAGAGAGTCAGGCGAGCGAGGTTGCGGACAACGCGGAAGTGCATGACAATGGTGAGAAGGCTCTTTCTCGACTGGGAGATGGGCTTGATAGAGCAAAACTATGCAAGCAAGCTGCAAGACACACGCGGAGACGACCTGTTACATACAGGATGTAAACTCTGGTGTTGTCGTATTTGTTAGACATCTAACCTGGGCGTTATGCAACAGATCGCGCTACTCCTAGATTTAGTAAGATGTCTATCAACGAAATCTAACATATCGCTGCTGCAATAGAACTGCATCTGTGCGTGGAAACATGCACTTGGAATTGTACATGAGAGTGCCTGTTGTGCAGCCTAATGCCTTGTATAATCTAACGAGGGTTGTCATGAACTCCATTCCGTATAGAGATGCGTAGAGCCAAAGAGAGCAGAGAGTCTAGCACAGCGTACTTGGCAATGGTATTGTCCCGCCTTATTCTCCGGGTCATTGGACAATCGCCTGCATTTCTCCATCCTTGGTATGTCCGAGGGCGAGTGTCATCGGACGACATTGTAGGTACTCTAAGAAGCATAAGTAAGCCTGGAATGATGACGGCTCTTGGCGGTCGCTCGAATGAAACCCGAATGTGACGATTTAGGAAAGGCGCGATTACTTCCACATCAAGAGCGGTCCAAGTGGTCGGGCCGGTGCGCACGGCCTGGGGTTCCGAAGTTCCGAATCCGCTTGAGCAACTCGTCACATTTGGCCTAGACATCTAGACTCGGGCGGGCCAATCTCGCTGCTTACAATGTGATGCCGAATGGGCTAAGATCTACGCAGATGAGTTGGAGTGATAATCGGTACCGAGGGGATAAGCTAGGTAAGCACTTGCAGCCTGTCAGATCACATTAGCCCCAAGATCATGACTTTTGTAGGCTTGGTATCCTTGTACCTTTCCTTGGCATCTCGCTATTACCTTGGCAATCTGCTTTTGTCTAGCCGGACAAGGTCCCAGGTCTGCTTCGGGCAGTGTTGTACAAAGTACTGTACTAAAATGAATTTGCCGAAGGTACCGCGTTCTAGCTGTCATGACTTGCGACAGTGAAAACTAGCTGAGGCTGCGAAAAGTATAAATCAAAAGGAAAGCGCTGTTGCATACATCCCATCATCATCATCGATCTATCTTCCTGAAGCATCTTCGCACCTAACTTCTTTGCTTTCGCTACTTGCGTCATCACAACTTCATCAGTTACCTCACCTTACAATGCCTTTCCCGTCCGTCAAGCAACTCCTCCTTGCTGCCAGCAGCTTCACCGCAGCCATGGCTGCGGTTCCGGTTGAGGACATTGCGAAGAATGCCCACATTCCAGTCAAGGACCTGGTGGATCTTCTCAACATCAAGGACTACTCCAAGGTTGCCGTCGAAGAGTGGTGCCCCTTGCTCCAGCAACCTGTCGAAGCCGTACAGTCCTGGCCTGACGATGTCAAAGAATATGTCTTCGGTGAAATCTCGACCGAGATTTCCATTTTGGTTACCTCCCAAGGCGAAGACCGCGTTGCAGTGGAAGCCGAAGGCAACGCACTAGCCCCCCGTGATGAAACTATCCGACGCATTGAACGCCAACTCCTCTCCGTCCACAACGCGCGTATTCAGTCGGGCCGGAATGGCTGCTTCCAGAACTGGGGATGTGGCGCTTGCGTTACTGCCGCTGGATTGACCGGCACTGCCGCCATTGCTGGTTGTGTGGGCGCTGCCTTCGCTGCTGTCGGCGGCACTGCCGGTATTGCGACCCCTATCGTTGTCGCTGGCCTCATCGAATGCGGTGCTAAGGCTGCTGCTGCTGTGGCTGGGGCTGTTGGCGTTTGCCACTCTGCTCTTTAGCTTAACCTTTTTGGCAAATATGTGCCGTTACTATAGTATGGTATGTTATTACAGTTCTCGCTAAGCTTTCGTCAACGTCGTTAACTAACGTTTGCTAGGGGTTGTTCTATAATACTGTTATCGAAGAGTTTCGTAGTAATATCAATGTGAGAATTCAGATTCTGGGAGAAGAGCTGGTTTGTAGCAATCGTATACATTTTGAGAGCAAAACATATTGTTCCGCTGTCTAAAACCTTCGTCAGTTCGGTTTTTTTGTAATGCTTTGATGTTTGCGCTGCGATGTAGGACGACAACGTCTTGAGATAGTGTGTCGTTGATTTGGGTAGCGTGGATCATGCCTGATTTGTTTTTTTTAAGTGATCGAATACGTAACAATTTCAAGAAGCAGACAGAGTCTCTAATCACGTTGGCAGAGAGCACTCATGCGACGAAGGGTTTCCAAAATTACATTTCATGCTCTAATTGATACATATGTTCGCACTAAGTGGCATATACGAACGGCACCTTTGAGGTCATACAGCGAAGTATCTCGTGCAGCCGGACGAAATCTACTCAGTACGTACCTGCACGCCAATGCCATGCACAACATACTTCAGGATATCCGCAAATACTGCGACCGTCATCACGCGCGTGCGCACCAATAACTGCTCGCCTATTCCCTTCGCTACGCTAGCGGTAAAGAACACAGGAGACAAGAACGTATCGCGCTCAAGGTCTAAAATCCAGTTCAGCTGGCGCAACACAACAGCGTACAATGTCAACATGATCGCCATCCTCCAGACAGTGAGCAGCAAGGTCTTCGGTCCTAGGAGTGACGCGCCAAGCAGGGTGACCGCGTAAAAAGCCATGATAGCAAGCTGGGCATTGCGTGCCAGTTGCGCACTAGTGATCTTGAGAGGGCCCATGGAGCTGGGTCCGTTGTGAGTCACAGCCTTGTTATCGCCAGTGATAGAAGTTCTCAACTTCGTTGCTTCTGCAAGACCGGCTGCGTCAATCTTGATCGTAACATGTATTGGTGGGTTGACCGTGGCATCGCCCTGATCGGCATGCGTGCGATCGTGTTCGACCAACGCTTCGGCAATCTTACTGGTGATGTACGCGCGAATTTTCTTGTTGAGAGAACTGTCGCCATCGAGGATGTTGGGTGCGAGAGAGTTGCAGTGGCTGCTACGTCCTTCGTTCTGCGATAGCATAGTGTCCGTGCCGTGCTTGTTGACAGGCTCGAGCAAAAGTGAAGTTTCCCTTTCTTCCATTGACCCGCTGGTTTCGATGGTTTTGATGGCGTCGATATCATCTGTGACATCGTTAGTAAGCCGGGAAAAGGAGGAGCGCGTTGGCTTACGGGGTTGTGCTGAGTAGCTTCTGTGACTGTCGATGCTATCATTTGTGCGCGAGCTGTTGTTCTTGTCTGACTGACTGTTAGCATGTCCATCTTGTAGTTCTTGGGAAGGTGACTGACTGTACGTAAGGTCTTGCGGAGGTAGATCCTCACCCATAGTCAACCCAGCCTTAGCAGTCTCTCCATCTGCATTCTCGCCGGGGTGTTGAGAAAGAACGCGCTTCATGGACTGGGTGAATGAACCTTGCTCTATGACTTGATGCTCATCCTTCAACTTCCCCAGTGTAGGCGCATCCGCGGAGCGCGTTGTTGGTTCACTATTGGATGAGCGCTTGCGTGCTGTACTGACGGTAGATTCAGCGTTCATATCGCGAGCCTCAAATTCAGTAGGCCGCTGGGAGCTCAACGAAGACCGCTCACTGGGCAGCAAGCGGACCTGTTGGAAACCGGGAGGCATGATCGGCGAGAGCAGCGGGCTGACTCTACCGGGCGGAGACAACTTCTCCAGGGTTGCAGGGCTTGACGATGCGCTGGAGCCGGGTCGGTGCTTGAAGATATCGCGGAAGCGATTCGACTTGCGATCAGTCTTTGGTGTCTTGTTAGCGGGGGCGCTTAGGCGAGCCATGTCGATGTCTTCTGCAGTGGTAATTTCGTGCTTGTGTGTCTTGTACGACATTCCTGGTGGGGAAAGATAATGCGTGTGCGTGGGGTTATGGGCGCTGTCGCAAACGATTAAGCGAAAATCGCAGGTGAAGGTGAGTTCGAAAGTGTCCACACACGTGGTAGCAATGAGAACGCTCCTGGAAGGAGGAAATGAAGCAATTATAACGAGATGCTCCACTTTGGGGCTGTGTATACAGTCCCGGCACTGTGCTTGCTTTAACGCAGCCATTCGATTGCTTGCGTGCACAATGATTCGAACGACGAACCTTAAAAATCAGGCGGAATGTGTACAGTGATGGAATGTGAATAGTCACAACGCAGGTGTTTCATTCCAAGCAAAGTGTCCTAGCTTCTTACCTGTTCGACCGCGCATCTGATCAACAAGTGGCCTGTCATCCTACGAGCTTACCCTTCCTCTTTACCCTACTGCAGCAAGTCCTTACAGCAAAGCACAGTGCGACGCGTGATCTATCGTTCATCGGAACCTTTCACGACGATGTACTATCGCTGTTGCGGGTGTTCGGCTTTACTGAGCCCGCCTTCACTGCGGTAGAAAAGAGTAGGCCTTTGCGCGGTGCGTCTTCGATCGCGTTCGCCGTATGTTGTGATGCGGCGTCGTGAATCGGCTCGTGATGGACACTCGATAGCTTCCAAGCATGCCAGCTACGAAGAGGCTCAACGAGCTACCGGATGTGACAGACGATGACAGGCAAAGCCGTCGTGTTTCATCCAATAATGTGTGCGCTCGAACCTGAGATCAGGTATTGATGGCAGCATCCGGCCATGCGAGCCCATTGGTAGTGGCTTCCGTTCCTCAACAGTCTGATACGTGATCATATCCTCTTCCTCGCTGCCCATGAGCAGAAGGCTCAGGCGCAAGGCCCTGCCCCGGGGTGTGTTGTTGACGATGAAAGGGTCGCGAAAGCGGTGGGAGGAGACCGAGAGGGCTTGACACATTGACGCAAGTCGTGTCCGCGCACAGCCTGCATTTCGATTCAGTGTCAGCTCTGAATTCTGTTATCATTGTGGCGTATTACCTGGATTATCCCACCCTCATGTCGGCAAAGCGTGTATCTCCAAATTCTTGAAGGATATAGAGGTGTGCGTCATCGGCTCGCAATAGGTCGCGACAAAGGACATGTTGCGGTCGGGCTGCCCGCCTTCTACCATGGCCGCCACGTGTCTTCAGCACACCAAAGATGTCACCATATCTTGATGAATAGCAAGTGGCGGAGCGTTGTATGGCCAGTTGTTATCATGTACAAGGCATTCTTTTGCGCTGTGCTACTGGAACATCTCCTGAGCTGACTTCGTCGTCGGCCCGGACTGTGTAATGGCATCGAATTGGAAGCCCTTGCAGTGCTCGACATTGTCGCTTGGGGCTCTAGTACGTAGACGAATCGCCGAGGCTCGTTCGCATGGTAACTAGGTAAAGTGACGTGGTTGAAGGTGACTCTGCGTTCCTGAGCGGCCCGACCCATGAACACGACGGCAGTCCCTGCGGCGGCTAGATCTTGGCATACATCAACCAATCAAACTACTCGACACCACCACAAGCGCAAAGGGACGAAGATCAACATCATCTGCAGCACATGATCGATGACGCTTACAACGTCGCGGCGCTTTGTCGATGCAGCTCTTTCTACACCGCCAAACTGGTTGTGTACAACTGTATTGCACCAATGATCCCAAGATTGAGGGTGTGAAGTATGCAGTGTCGGCTTCCTCCAGCAATCTGTGTATATCGGGCTATCTGCCGTGCGGGACGGCGGGGCATTTCTCAGCAGCTTGTCAGAGGTCAGGCCTTCCGTCTCGGCTAGCAGCTTCACCGCACTTTCGCGTCACAAAGAAGTCGGATCCTACCCTCACGATGAAGATGACTATCTGAATACCTGAACATGTGTTATATAGTCGTAACGCCAGCCTCACGAGCACAGCGACACGATCAAGGGCCACAAGAGCGTCGTGGAAAGGCTCCTGATCCACCATGTACCGCTGCAAAGCAATACGTAAGGAGGCAATGTTATCTCGAGGAAGGTCGCATGGACAGGTAGAATGAAGACACCATCAATAGGTTGCGGTGCAGTGGTGTGTGCACGTCTAGTCGGATGATGCGAGCATCGGCGTGCAGTACCCAGATATTTGCCTTTTTTTCACAGCTAACACGTCGCAACATCAACCCAAAGACTTACAAGCCATCACGCGGTAGAGGCAACTACCCTCACCAATAAACAAGTGTCGAACTTTAATTAATGCGAGCTTATCACTGATGGATGGTGGATGCAGACTTTGCATATGTAAGAGAAGGGCCTAGTTTCCACTTGCACGGCATTTCCTATCTAGGAAACCATTTCCGAGGGTGTCGAGCTGGAGTGTGCACACTGGCACGCTCTGGATTACGCTCCAATATACCTACACGGACTTTTACGTCATACAGTTGCGCCTCAATATCTCATTGATAGCACATCAATCCTGCAAAGGTTTATGCAGTCGTTATGCACAACATGCCCATTTACCCCTTTTGTCTCTAGTATCTTTTCCTGCAAGACATTTGCAGTCATGACAACGGGCTGGGAACTGATATGCACCTCTCCACTAATGCGCCTTGCCAGGTGAACATACGAACTTCTGAGTTGTGCCTCGACTTAGGCGTTGTAAGCCTTTTGGTACTGAACCATCTTAAGTTGAACTCAGGTGCGGTTCATAGAATCTACCGATTCGAATGCTCTACACATTTATGATCGAACACGTTGGGTGCTTAATAGTGATGATGCCTCACCACTGCCACCACTGACACTCGTCGTATAAGGCATTCTTCACCAACCGACATGTCCACACCCTTCGGTTAGACATCATGTGCAGGAAGATTGGTACCAGCAGCTGGGCATCCTGGAGTCGGTAACTACTCTTGGTGATCAGCCTATAGTGTCACAGTCGAGTGTCATCTGAGTTGAAATGTTCTTTTTCCGGGCTGCCAAATTTGAGCGCAAGCTGGATATAGGTGTGCGGAATCAATCAAGGCTAGTGTTCACACGGTTAGACTACAATCCCTTGCATCTGTGATGCTGTGATGATGCTGCATTGCATGACGCTTCTCGTATACCGGACTCTGAACCACCGCTTTATAGAGTCTCAGTATTCTATAAATTCATGTCGAACATCTTTACTGAAGTGCTTTGTTCATCCTCGATCTCTTATTCAATTCTTCTCAGCCACCAAGTCAGCTACCATTAGCGATTGTCTGGATTCACTCCTGACGAACACCATGTCCGATCAACCACCAAAGTCCAACAACACGAATGGGGGGCCTGCAACTGCAGCGACCGTCGAAAAGGGTCAGAATGGGCCAATTCTGCGCATTCCAGATTCCAAGCTGAAATCTCGAGAGGACCGTCTCGATTTCATCAAGTCCCAGTTGAGCGGGCAGTCTCTCAATACCACTGGTCGAGCCGCTCGTCTGCAAAAGCGTATGAAGAATGAGCCAGCCGGAGCTCTTCTTTACGGAGCGACTCTGCATGCTGCCGCCCGCCATGCTAGAGGATTGGAGCTTTCCCCGCTTGAAGACAAGGTAAGCTAACCACCAATCAAACAAACTTCTTTTGGGTCGCTTGTTTCTGACTTCTATTCAGCTCTTCAACATGTTGAAGCTGTTCGGTTCTGAAGATGATATCCATGAGTGTGGCAGAACCTACGAAAATGAAAAGCAGGAGAGGTCTACACACACTGGGGAATCCGTGATCCCCAACGCCATCCTGGACATCGACGTCACTACCTCCTACTCACGTGAAGACTACAAGCGTGATGCTGACGCCTATGTGAATCAGTTCATGACCGCACCAAACACTTATGTTCGCGTCGGCGATGCTCCGGAGGCTGACACAGCGGAAAACGGCGAAAAGAATAATTTCGCTGCCACCACAGGCACAGCCTTGACGTACTTCCTGGCGGAGGGCGAGAGCATTGATCGTCCGCCCGTCGACACTAGAGCTTCAACCAACGATTATGGAACCGAATACAGGGTTATGATGACCAAATTTCAATGTGTCGAAGAGTCCCATGAGTTCAGTGGAAGCGATGAGATATACTGGTCGATTTCGTCCAGTTCTGATTATGGATACCACTACACCTGGAAATCTCCAGTGTATGGTAGCGTGGATTCGGGCAAGACCAAGTCAATTGACGAGCGACTCTTCGAAGGACCCATGGGTAAGTATGCGGCCGCTACTATCGAAGTTTGGGAACACGATGACGACGGTGAGTCATGGATCGCTTCTCTGAGAAGAACCCTCCGTGAGATGGGAGTAGTGATTTTGGAGGCTTCACTTGAGGCAGCCGAGCTTAACGCGACAGCTGGGGCATATGGCGCAGCAGTGGGAGCGGCCTTACTCTTGGTTGATGCTTTGATAGGATGGTGGCTCAATCACGACGACTTCGTCGCGAAACACAAGATATGCTGGTCCCCGGCTAGGATGGAAGAGCTTGCCAAATCAGGACAAGAGGTTTCCGTCCTTTTCGACGGTGGGGGAGCAGGCCGCCACAGACTCTACTACAAAGTGCTTTACATGGCCAACAGTTTCCGCAGCAATGCAATGAGCGTTTGGACTCGGCATGGAACTTGGAGCTCGCATTCGACGATACCCGGTCCTCATACCCGACATTCTTCGTTGGTCGTTTTCAAAGGAAAGCTGTACGCGATTTTACAGCGGCAAGACGACTGGGTGCTGATGTATTCCGAATACTCCGACTCTTCGAAGAAGTGGCTGTGGCCGCGTGTAATCGAAGGAGTATACAGTCTTACATGGGATCACCCAAGGGCTGTGGAAGCCCATGGTGAGCTTTGGGTTGCTTTTACAGGCCTCGAACATGTTCCGCGCCTCATCCATACCAAGGGCGGTAACCTGAACAGTTGGGCGGCCGTTGTTACGGACAGCAACAAATTCGGTGCTTTGGCCAACAATGGCCCTGGTTTGGCCCTATACAGCGGCCATCTCGCCTACGGTATCCGCGAATCATCGCAGGACGTGTTCCTCATGCGCTGGTACAACCACCCCAACCCGGATTTCCATGCATGTGATATGCCCTGGGACCTCAGACCTTGGGCGCATAACGGCATCCAGATAGTAACGTTCCAGAATGACCTGTATTACTTCGCTGTCGCGAGTGACGGAGAACTCAAGTCGTACCGTCGGACCGCTTCTGGTACCTGCACCAAGCTACCGACCTACCCGGGGAAGACTGATGCCGTACCCGTTGTGACGGTTGTTGACGACCGCATTTACGTGATCTCAAGATCTGACGGACAATACGTGTCCAAGTGGTGGGATTGCAAGCAATGGGTTCCCGATGCAAAGTTTGGAAATCCGAAGTATTCCGGGGGAGGTATCCACTACAAGGGGCTCCAATATGCGACTGGCGCTAACTACGATTGAGGTTGCCTTGAAAGTTAGTAGCTAGTAGATGAACCACTGGATGCGAAGTGTGAAGGGGTTGAGAAGATTAAGTAGTCTCTACACCATCACCTCGCAGCTGATGCACCTACTGCTTCTCCTCTATATATTCTTACCTAAACTTTGCCTTGATTATCTACCTTTCTTAGAGACTAGTGACGTGTCTAGATAAGTCGTCTAGCTTGATCATGATGTGACCTTGTTCGGGCCGGTCCTTTATTAGAATCAGTAGACCGCAAACCATATACGACAAATCCTGTCCTTCTTACCAACCACAGGTTTGTATCGCAATGCGCTGAAGCCAAAGTTGAATTTTTTCCTTACACGTCGAAGACCGCGATCGATCGCTGCGCCTCTCTATGTTGATGCCGGCATCTAGTCTCCACGATATCGCTAGACTGGGGATCTAAGTTGATGTCTGAGTACAGTTCGTGCCAACCGCGTTGTCAAGAATGCCGCTTACTTGAGTGTTACCTAGGTAAGATTAACCCACAATGCTCCGGATCCTTCCGCTTAGCATCTGTAGCTGCTTGGCGCCAGCACGGTACTCAGTCGCGAAATCTGATTTCATGTTCTTTCAGCTCCTCATCTTGGAACGATCTAATACCTGAGGCGCGCGGAACATGGAGCCATCATTGCTGCTTTTCATTGCGGGCATCACCTCGGCGACTTTGGCCAATGCTGGAACCACGAACGCGAAAAGCCAAGCCTATGCGACAAAAGGCGCATCAGGGGCGGACCAAGTCGACTTCGCTGTAGACAATGCGCAGTTGGCTCAGAATCCCTTGAAGATGACTGCGATGCATCCAAGCGAGGCGGGTGACTCGCCCCGCCACCGACAAGAGAAGGTGCACCTGCTGAAGAGAATGGATAAGAAGAGCGGAAAATGGAGCACAAGCCATCCACGATACAGGCTTCTCGAAGCATTATGGGCATACACTAGATACCGCGAACGACACATGACTGAACTGGACCGATGGCGAAGTCTGTACAAAAGCGTTAGCAAGAAGCAGAAGAAGGTCAGCTGACCTTGAGCGTCGATCTGGCAGTCGCTGATGGTGTAACAGCTGTTGGAGAGGGTGACTGGTTACGAAAAGAAGCTGGATGAGATTGAGGAACTCATATACGTCAACGCGGCCGTCTCGAGAAGCATCGTTCGTTATGCGATGGATTTCTACGGTATCGACCAGGCGGAGTTAGACGAGCACATGAAGCAGGCTGAGAATGACAAGCGGCAATCGGACAAGTTCGCGACGGCGCAAACACTGAAGCATTACGTACGAGACTGGGCCGACGAAGGTCTCAAGGAGCGAAACGAGGCGTTTCCATGCATCTTGAGCACCTTGCGCGACATCAAAGCACAGTCGCTAGGGGACGCTTCTCTTAAGATACTGCTGCCAGGTGCTGGAGTTGGTCGGCTAGGCCATGATGTTGCTGATCTTGGAGGTGCATGAATTCCGACCTGTACAAGCAACGGTTGCTGACTATATGACAGGTTTTGAGGTGACGATCAACGAGTGGTCGATGTTCATGAACCTCGGCTATCGTTACATGGAGGCGCAGAAGAACGCGAATGCCATCACGATACATCCCTTTATCGATGCGATGTCACATCATGCGACAAGGGCTGATATGGCGCGAAGTGTCACGGTACCGAATATCGCCCCGAATCCTGGCGTCCTTCTCGTTGAGGGTGACTTCAACACCGCCTTTAATGATCAATCGGGCCACTACGACGTCATTGTCACCCACTTCTTCATCGATACGGCCCGCAACCTCATGGCTTACTTTGACACCATACAAAGACTGCTCAAGCCTGGCGGAAGATGGGTTAATTTTGGCCCACTTCTCTACGGCACCGGGCCTTTTGTGCAGCTGAGTCTGGAGGAGATTCTAGATATCGTTGAGGAGATGGGTTTTGAGTTTGAGGATCTGGGTGACCAGTGCGGCGAGCTGACGTTCGAGCACAAGAAGGTTCGGAGTACAGAAGCCGAGTACGGCTTCAACAGGAAGGCGCTGACTAGGTATGCGTACCTGGCACAAGTATGGATGGCCAGGAAGACTTGAAGTGGCGCGCCGGTTTGTATGGTCGCCTTTGAGTCTCCTGGTGGAGGCTTATCGTATGTGTGGCGCACTGGTAACCGGTTATGTACGGCAGACCGCGCAAAGTGGTATACGGCGATATAATGTACGGAGGACTCGAAAATAGCGTGCACCTTGTCAGAAATCACACACGATGCCAACGCGATCGCCGTCTCTCCCCTTTATATATCTTTTCGATCCAGTCCTTGACGTGGATCACTGCATCGTGGCCACAACAAACTGCTACATTCAGACGATTTTGCAAGGTGATTAGCTAATAATAGAAAAAAAAACAGCTTAGTAATTACAACGACCTTAGCACTGTTAGTAAGAAAAATAGAAAGTTATAGTAATATAATTATATTAAGTATACTATTAAAAGGCATCCTAATAGCTAGAAAAGCCTAGATTTCTACTACTAGAATATAAAAATAGGACTTCTAGGGGGTATTATTATAACTTTTAGCCTAAACTACTATACTATAACTCTATAACTAGCGCCTATAAACCTTAATTTCTTATCTAAGTAAATATATAGGCTAAAATAATAGTCTTAAGAGGGTCCTTAATTAAGTTAATCCTATTATAGATATACTAAATCTTAGTTTAAATAAACTATAAGGTATAAAAGTCTATAAAATATTAAAGATAGCTAAAAAGACTCTTATAAAGTCTTATAAATATACTTTTTAAAAGGTTAAGATATAGTATAGAAGTAGTAATAAGGTAATTTATCTTACTAAAAAGACTAAGAATAAACCTAATATAAGTAGGGTAAGTATATATAAGGTACTAGATTATAGTATTAAGTAAGTATATAAATATATTAAAAGGTTTCTTAAACTTTTTTATAGCTAACTTAGCTTTATTACTACTATTATATAGGTATTAGAGTATTATTATATAGGGGTTTACTATACTTCTCTAAGCTTAGTCTATACTAAGGTAAGATAGATATTAGTAATAGTCTATAAGGTAGCGTATAGAATAATTAGGTAGAAAAGAGTTATTATTATAACTAAGAGAATAATAATACTAATTCTATAAATAATAGAATAACTAGTTAATAATCTATATAAGAGATAAACTATTTAAGTTAACTATAATAAGTATAATAATAAGATCTAATATATTCTTATACCTATTACTATAGGGCCTACTATTAGTCTTTTAACTTACTATTACTAATAGTTATCTCTACTACTAATAGTTACTATTATATATATACCCTACTATTACTAATAGTAGTATCTTAGCGTAATAGTATAAGGGGTAGTTATAAGTAATAGTATTTACTTTATACTATAAGAGAATAGTAGGGGATAGCTTTAAATTCTAATAGTATACTAGGGAAAGTAATAATAATAATTCTTACTAGTCTTCCTATATATAAAGCGTAGGTTAAGAGTAAGTTCCTTATCTATAAAGATAATAAGAGAAGTAATTATATTAGGACCTTAGTGTTACACGGGGTTAGGCTATACTTCTCTAGGCTCGATCCGTACTAAGGCGAGGTAGACTAAAGCGGTAGTCCGTAAGGTATCGTATAGAATAATCAGGTGGAAAAGAGTTATCGTTGTAACTAAAGGATAAACAATACTAATTCTATAAACGATAGAATAACTAGTTGATAATCTGTGTAAGAGATGAACTATTTGAGTTGACTACAACGAGAGTAATAATAAAACCTTTCCATCCTTATATCTATTACACGGGGTTAGGCTATACTTCTCTAGGCTCAGTCCGTACTAAGGCGAGGTAGACTAAAGCGGTAGTCTGTGAGGTAATATAGGGAACAATTAGGTAGAAAAGAGTTATTATTATAACTAAAGGATAAATAATACTAATTCTATAAATAATAGAATAACTAGTTAATAATCTATATAAGAGATAAACTATTTAAGTTAACTATAACAAGAGTAATAATAAAACCTTTCTATCCTTATATCCTCGTTACCTTATCTATTGCTATTACTACTATCCTATTAGTTGTAGCCTTCTAAGGGATAGTTGTAATAGTTAACATCCTGTATCAACCTACTATCCTATCCTTAGCGGGATAGCTCTTCTTAGCAGGATGTCTATCACGTAATTAGCGCCCCACACTAGTTATTACCTTCTAACGTAGTTGCCTAATAGTCTCTTACTATGTGACCTGCATTAAGGAGAGATCCTTCTTGTTACCTTGTAATATTATCCCCCCCTTTTAGGCGTATTATCTTAATACCCTAGATTTTCGTTTTCCCGTGCCTAGCGTAGTAGTGGAGGCGGAGGTATAGGTATTCCTGTGGTGTCGTAACCTCTCCTCCTTCCTTTCCTTACTTCTCCTAACTATGCCTAAGGTTCAATCGTCCCGTCGCAACTGTCTACAGAGTTTAACCGCTAAGCGTCGTGCCCGCGCGACTTAAGTGTAAGAGTAGGGTCTTAAGATAACGTTTTATTATAAGCGCTGTAAGGAGAAGAACCTTTGTTGCTTTGTAGATACTGTAACTAGTTGTTGTGCCGGCTGTATTTCTGTAAAGGCTGAGTGTAGCCTGTTTGTTTCTAAGGAAGAGTAGGAGAAGGTTTAGGCTAAGAAGCGTAAGAAGAAACTTAAGATTACGTGTGCGGAAGAGCGTTAGGCCCTCGCAATAATGGAGACTGCCTGTCTCCGTCGTAAG
This sequence comes from Alternaria dauci, assembly GCF_042100115.1. Taxonomy (NCBI): domain Eukaryota; kingdom Fungi; phylum Ascomycota; class Dothideomycetes; order Pleosporales; family Pleosporaceae; genus Alternaria; species Alternaria dauci. Next base: position 6,945,297 of record NC_091272.1, read on the forward strand.
CTCCTAGAGGTTAAGGCGCAAGAGCACTTATACGCTGATTGAGATCTTGCTATCCTAAATCTATAGGATTGGGCGAAAGAGTAAGCTGAGGGGAACCCTACCCCTAGTACGGACTTTTTACTAACCGAACTATCGCTACCCAGACTGTTAACTGACTTAGGCTAGTTACAGGTTAACGCCTCCTTTAATCCTTTTTCTGACTTCTTTTCTTCCCTTAAGGACCTAGTCCTCTCTTCTCTAGGTGTTTCTAATAGTACTTACGTACCTATAACTTACAGTTCGTTAAATTTTCCTTTAGTTCCTAAGTGTTCTAGCTCTCTAGCTATCCTAGCTACTTAACTAAGTATTTCTACTAACAACTAATTTTCTATAGGTCCCTAATTTCCTTAACCTTGTACTCGTCATCTTTAAGCTCTATATTAGTAGCTAGCTTAGCATCTAGAGGTGCTCTTTCTAGGAGTTTCTTATAAAAGACAGGGTAGATACGTATGCCTAGTAGGAGTTAGAGTTTATAATTTACATTACCTATTTCTTCTAGAACTTTGAATAGTCCTACTTAGAGGTTATCTAGTTTCTTGCTTAGTCGCTTAGTTTTCAAGTTCTATCGTAACAGGAAAACTTTGTCCCCCTTCTTAAAGGTTAGTCCCTTAATCCTTTACTTATTAGCCGCTTTAGCTGTTGTAAGGTTCCTGTAAGCTATATTCTTACTTAATTTGTCGTGCAGTTCTCGCATCAAGCGGGCTTTATTATCTGCACCTACTGCGATACTCTCTATATCTTTTAGATCTTAATAAGTAATCGGCTTATATCCGTAGTTCGTATAGTATAGCGAGTACTTAGTCGTCACAGACCTAGTACTATTGTAGGCTAATTATGCTATTAGTAAGAGTTTAACCTAATTATCTTACAGCTTATTAGCGTACATCCTTAGATACTATTCTAGTGTCTAGTTCGTTTGTTCCGTCTAGCCATCTATTTTAGGGTAGAAGCTAGTCGATAGCTTCTTCTTCACACCTAACTTTACTAGGAATATGTTCTAATACTTAGACGTAAACAGTTTATTACAATTAGTAATAAACTCTTTAGGTATCCTATACTCTAACATTAGTGCCTTACTAACCTTATACGCGTATTCTTCTACCGTAATAGTTTCTTCTATAGGCACAAACTTTACTCCTTTCGTGTAACGACACACAATAACTAGGACTATATCGCATAATCTTCTGGATCCTAGTTCTAACGACTTCAGGAGCTTTACTATAAAGTCTATTATTACGCTGCTCTATAGTCTTATTAGTGGTAGTAAGGGTTGTAACAGGCTATAGGGCTTATATCTTTTAGGTTTATTCTAGTAATAAGCTAAACAGTTACCTAAGACGTCCTATACCTTCACTTATAAGCGTAGTATTGTAAACACCTTTAATAGTCGCCTAACCATTTCTTCTAGTAATGTATATCTATACTCTAGGGACTCATACAGTTCCTTAATAAGACTTAATCTTATGTATAGGGGTACATATATTCAATCGCTTCGAATTATATCTTAGTACTCTCACTCGTCTTATAACAGTTCGTTAGAGCCGTTCTCGTCAGGCTTAAACTGCCAGCTGGCCGCTCTCTGCTACTACTGCTGCTGAAGTGTTTCTACCCGCTCGGCCACCTTAGCTATCTTAGCTAGTTCCGGCTAGTTATAACGTAGTGTGCTATTAGGCATCTTCTTAAACATAGCGTTATATAGTTCCTTATGATTTTCCTCGCGTAAGTTGGATCTCCTGCTTAAAGCATCTGCAGCTCTGTTAAGCGTTCTAGCGCGGTGAGTTATCTTAAAGTTAAACTAAGCTAGCATCTTAGCCTATTAGACTTGTCGTCAGTTAAGTTTCTTCGTTGTCATGAAACCTGCCAAGTTCTGGTAATTAGTAAAAACCTCGATCTAGTGTGGTAGTCCTAGCAAATAGACTTCCCACTGTTTAAAGGCATTAACTACTCCTAGTAGCTCCTTATCGTGAACGTCGTAGTTTAGTTCTGCTCTAGAGAACTTTCTTAAGTAGTAGAACACTGGTCTCCACTTTTTGTCTGGGCACTGCTGCGACAATACAGCTCCGAGTGCATAATCTGACGTGTTGGTCTCAACTCGCGTCTCTCGCTTTGGGTCGTACATCTCTAGTACTAGTGCCTTGAGGAATATCTGCTTAATTCGATTAAAAGCCTCCTGATGTTCCTCGTTCTATTTGAAACCAACTTCCTTCTTCGTGATCTTAGAGAGAGGTGTTGTAATCTTTGAGTAATCCTTAATAAACTTCTGGTAGTAGTTAGTAAATCCTAGGAAGGATTGTACGTCCTTAACTGTTTTAGGCGTTGGCCACTCCTGTACAGCCGCTGTCTTCTTTAGGTTTATCTTCACCCCCTCTGTGGATATTATGAAGCCTAGGTATTCCGTTTCCTTCGTGTGGAATTCGCACTTCCCTGGCTGTAGGTACAGCTTGTATTCCTTAAGCTTCCTAAGCACTTTCTTAACATGTTCTATATATTCTTCTAGCGTCCCGCTAGAGTATACTAGCATATCGTCGATGTACGCTGTGACGAAGATTCTAAGGTACTTGTGAAGAGCGTTGTTGATGACTAACTAAAACGTTGCTGGGGCATTCGTTAACCTAAAAGGCATTACTGTGTACTCGAATAGTCTATATTTCGTTTTGAACGCTGTTATCTATTCGTGTCCTTCCTTGATCCTGATTTAGTGAAATCCTTCCTGAACGTCGAACTTCGTAAACTACTTAGCTCCCTGGAGTCGATCTATGAGCTCGGTTATTAGTGGTAAGGGATATCGGTTCTTCTGAGTAACGCTGTTCAACCTTCAGAAGTTGATACATAGTCGCTACTTCCCGTTAGGCTTCTTTACGAACAAGATGGGTGAGGCTATTGGGCCTGATCCCGGTCGGATAAATCCCTTCTTCAGATTCTTCTGGATGTACTCCCTTAGCTTAGCATCGTGCTCGGGCGATATGGGATACATAGGTCCTGGGCTTAACTTTACCCCTTTATCTAGGATGATCTCGTGATCCTAATCCTAATAGTCTGCTAAATCCGTGGCTTCGTTTTCCTCGAAGAGTTCTCTAAACTCGTCGGTCTGATACTCTCTTAGTATCTCTAGTGGTAAGGGTCCTTCCTTTGTAGTCGCGACTCGTCTTATCTATATGACTCCTACTCTTTGAGGGTCCTTCTTATAGATTCTTATGATCTTATGAGGCGAGATCTTGCCGAACCTCCCGTCCTGGGTTAAGCTCTGGTCCTTCAGGCTCACTCTTTAGCGTACTCCAGTAACCTTGTGCACAGGTTCTCTTCTAAGTATCGTCTTCATTCGCCAGTCGATGGCGGGGTTATAGGCATCTAGCCAGTCATAACCAATCAACATGTCTAGTCCTCCTAGTTCTATTATGTTGATATTTATTTAGCATTCTATGCTAGCTATCCGTAGCTTTATTAATTCGGTTTCCATCCGTATCATGCCGTTTCTATATTCCATGGGTTTCTTGTCAGCTAACAGTACCGATACTAGGTTCTTCTTAACCTGGTAGGGTAGTTCGTGTTTCTCTACCACTCTAGGTGAGATTATCGTCTGTGCGGCCCCGCTATCCACGAGCGCCTCGATGTTTCGTCCCTATACAGATATAGTCGTAAGCAGCTGCTTCACCCGACTATCGGTATCCTGCACCTTCCTAAGGGTCGTTTTAGGACTGCCTTCACTAGCGTAACCCTATCCCTAGCGGCATCTTAGTTTTTTAACTGCTTACCTTTCCTGTACTTAGGAAAGTAGCCTGTGTTATTCTTTAAGCTGTAGTGCGTCAAGCACCTGTCGTCGTAATAGAAGCTCTAATAAATGTTCTAGTAAGGTATCTCCTCCCTAGTGATCCTCTTCCTTAGTTAAGCCTTCTTAGCCTCGTAAATCTTACAATCTGCTACCTCGCAGATGTTTGATGATAGGGTGCGATAGTAATAGTCATCCACCTTGTGTGCTTCCTTGAGCTGCTTGTGATGGAAGTCACACCTGTTCCTGCATTGCGTCTATAGAAGTCTGTAGTGGATCTCCACTTTCTCTGGTTTGTGTAGATGGCAGATGTCTGCTAGACATTCGTCTGCCCAGAGGTTCAGGTGGCAGCACTGGTCCTGGTCTGTCCTGCAATCCTCCTTATCTTGCTTATGGAACTCGCAATTTATCTTGCAGTCATACTAACACAAATCCTTGTGATCCTTGGTATCTTCTACTTCGTGGGCTTCTTGGTCCTCGACCTCAGCTATTGGATTATCGAAGTAGGGTTGTTGGTGTATCGCCTGATACCCAATTTCTTCGGCATTCGGGCTGGTAATCATGATTCGTTCGCGAACTGTGCATTCGTCGGCGTAGTGTGTCTTGTTACCACATACCTAACACTGGTTGTTAGCTAATCGTTCTATCACGATGGTGCCTTTGACCTTCTAGTTAGTCTTCTTTGGCTGGCCTATGGTGAGAACTTCGTTGTCTGGTTTAACTCTTGGGACGATTTCGTAGCCTTCCTTATCCTCTAAGCGTGCCTCCTTGTATAGGTCTAAGTCGCTTAGGTTGTTATCCGGCTCTATCCCGGCCGGGTAAGGCGTGCCTTGTCTGATTATCCGGATCTTGATAGCTGCCTGTTTGACTTGTTCTTCTTCGCAATCCCTAGCGAAGTGTCCTGTCTTCCCGCATTGGAGATATGCTTTGTTGTCGTAACGCCGCTAGCGTTCTTCCTTAGAGAGACCGTCGTGTCTTTTACCTCCTCAGGTTTTCTTGTCTTTAGCCTTCTCTTGTACCTTGCCAGTCATAATAGCGTCGCTATCCCTGTCAAATCTACTACGCTGTTTCTTCATGTTGGGCAGGTTAGGTTGGAAGTATTTCTTCTAATCGTTTTGTTCCCACAACCTGTTGTCAATACGCGTGGCTAGCTCGATTAGAGCGTGTAGTGTCCTAGGCTTATCGTAGTGTATAAGGCCGTCCTTAACATTCTCTTTAAGGCCTGCTTCGAATACTATTCAAAGTGCCGCATCATCCTAATCGATCCGTGCTTATAGTTGCTTAAATTCCGCCGTGTATGCCGATACTAACAAGGTCTACCTTAGGCGAGTGATCTTCTTCTCTACCTAGTTCTAAGCGTCTACTTCTCTAAAGATGCGTCCTATCTCTTACTTAAACTCTATCCAACTTGCGAATAAGGTACGGGTTCCTTCTTTAGTACCTATGTGTTCTGCATCTAGTAGATAGTCGTCCACATAGGGTTGCATCTAATTAGAAGCCTTATCCTTCATGTATGTACTAGCCATAAGGATCTTTTCCTAGTCATTAGGTACCTTGTTGTACTCGCAGTACAGGTCGATATTAGTGAGAAATACTCGTAGCTTTTCTTGTTCTCCACTGTATTTCTCTAGTAACGCTATCTTAGGTTTCTTTGTAGCAACGGGTCGTTCGTTAGGGGTTATCATTAGTTACCCTGCAAGCTGATTAATTATTGCCTGTATCTTAGCAATCTGCTGAGCCTGCGTAGTTGTGTGTTGCCTAAGATTCCTAAGCTTAGTGACGTTAGGGTTCTCTCCCTCGTTATCGGATGCTTCTAGCATCTTATCATTTTCTAGGGTAGGGCGTGCTAGCGTTGAGGGTCCCTAACCCTAAGCCCTGTTGTTCTACGCGTTTCCCTAATAAGCTATTGTTGAATCTTAATTGGGCTGTCCTGTTAGTTAAACGTCTACTGATATCTAAGGTAGTTAAAGTGTTACATAGGGTTAGGCTATACTTCTCTAAGCTCGGTCTGTACTAAGGCGAGATAGACTAAGGCGGTAGTCCGTAAGGTAATGTAGGGAATAATTAGGTGGAAAAGAGTTACTGTTGTAACTAAAGGATAAATAATACTAATTCTATAAATAATAGAATAACTAGTTAATAATCTGTATAAGAGATAAACTATTTAAGTTAACTATAACGAGAGTAATAATAAAACCTTTCTATCCTTATATCCTTGTTGCCTTGTCTATTGCTATTACTGCTATCCTATCGGTTGTAGCCTTCCGAGGGATAGTTATAATAGTTAACATCCTGTATTGACCTGCTATCCTATCCTTAGCGGGATAGCTCTTCTTAGTAGGATGTCTATTACGTGATTAGCGCCCCGCACTAGTTATTACCTTCTAACGTGGTCGCCCGATAGTCTCTTACTATACGACCTGTATTAAGGAGAGATCCTTCTTGTTACCTTGTAACACTTAGTACCCTTCTAGCTAAGCTATATCCTATATATTAAAAATAGTATACTATATAACTTAGTATACCTTATACCTTAGTCCTTAATTCCTTTATTATAACTCTCCCTTAGAGTCTAACCCTATCTTCCTTATATAAGGAGGATTTAACCTTTATTACTTATAATACTATAGCCTAAAGTTTAACTTATATTTAGTAAAGATACTAAAAATTTCTAGTATTAGTCTACTTTATCTTCTTAAAGGCTTCTAGTAGAGTTAGGTATTAGCTATACTAAGATAGTATTATTTTCTACTATTACTATAAGGGGTTTTTCCTTAAATAGCGCTATAATAGTTAGTAGATTAATATCTTATTTAAGCTACCTCCTCTTAATCTAAGCTAAAAGATTCTTAGCCTAGAGCTATTAGCTAAGATTAAGTAATCTACTTTATAAGTTTTCTTCTATACCCTACTAGAGTATAGATTACTTATTAAGGTATACCTAACCTTTATCTATAAATACTTATAGTATAAGGTAATTATTCTTATAGTAACTAGGTTTCTTATACACCTAGTAGTTTATAGCTATATTAAAGGACTATACTTAGTTTCTACCCTAACTATACTAAGAGTTATAGTTCTAGTAGCCTTAGGTATTAGTAGTATATAATTAATTATTATAAGTCTAATAACCCTTCTATTAATACCTACTATATTATTAGGATTAGTACTAACCCTATAGTTATAGCCTTTTAGGTTCTTAACTATTTATTAAAAGGTTCTAGTTTATTATATTATTAACTCTATATTCTACTTCTATATAAATACCTAAGTTACTTATAAGCTCTATTTCCTAAGATATTTATTATAGCTTCTAAGGTTTAAGTTCTAAGCTAGCTTAATTAATTCTTAGGTTTAGTATTTTATTAACTAACTTATCTACTTCTATACTAGTAGGGGCCTTTCTAGGGGGTAACTAAGTTAGTTAATAGTACTAATTATCTTCCCTAACTAGGATAGATAACTTTAGGGCTTAAAAAATTTATGTAAGGATATACTATAGAGGTAAACAGTATAACTAGCATAGGGTTAGAGGTAAGAGAGTAGCTATAGAGGTCTACCCCTAGGGGTAAGATAGTATCTATAGAGTACTACCCTTAGGGGCGAGATAGTAGGCGTAGAGTGCTACCCCCAGGGGCGAGATAGTAGGCGCGGGTTGCTGCAAGTTACTGCAAGTTACTACCCCCGGGGGCGAGATAGTAGGCGTAGAGTGCTGCCCCCAGGGGCAAGATAGTAGCCGTAGAGTGCTGCCCCCGGGGGCGAGATAGTAGCCGTAGAGTGCTGCCCCCGGGGGCGAGATAGTAGCCGTAGAGTGCTGCCCCCAGGGGCGAGATAGTAGCCGTAGAGTGCTGCCCCTAGGGGCGAGATAGTAGCCGTAGAGTGCTGCCCCTGGGGGCGAGATAGTAGCCGTAGAGTGCTGCCCCCGGGGGCGAGATAGTAGCCGTAGAGTGCTGCCCCCAGGGGCGAGATAGTAGCCGTAGAGTGCTGCCCCCGGGGGCGAGATAGTAGCCGTAGAGTGCTGCCCCCGGGGGCGAGATAGTAGCCGTAGAGTGCTGCCCCCGGGGGCGAGATAGTAGGCGTAGAGTGCTGCCCCCAGGGGCGAGATAGTAGCCGCGGATTGCCGTAAGGTGCTGCCCTTGGGGGCGAGAGTGACTAACACTCACCGCTAGACTTACAGCGGCCTATGCAAGAATAGACGGCTTCTCGCCTACTTATACCTTGTGTAGTACCTCTCTATTGCTTTCTTACCTTCTCTTATCTCTTTTCCACTTACCTTAGTTTCTGTGTTCTTTCTAACAACGTTGCAATGAAGCGCCCTCTAGCAAACGTTTTAACCAAAAACAGCAAACGGCAGCGTACGAATGATCCAGAGATTGAAGAGACAACTCCTATCCACGAACAAGCTGCGCCATACCTACTCGCTATAGCGAAGTTTCCAATCGATGCGCTTAGCGCAGAATGGAGTTTTGGTGTCAATAGGTCTATTGACACAGCACACCAGCGCCGCCTCTGCGAGATCTTTAACGAAACTGGTATTCTTCGACGAGACCCTAGCCACCAACTGCAGATTGCCTGTTCTAAGGAACACGTAGAGCAGATGCTTCATCATCTGAAGGTGGAATTGCCAGCTCAGAGCACAGTTACTTCTGCCACGTTTGCGGATAAGGAAGGATTGGAATGGCCGTCGTTCAAGAGCTGGAAAAGCGTGACTGGAGGGACAGCGGAACTTATTACGGGTCACCATCGTGTAGAGGCATTCAAAGAGTATCTTCGCCTTCGGCAGTTAGGAGAAGAGGAGAGGTGGTGGGTGTGCCGCATCTACGATAAAGGCGGGTGCCCCTTAACGCGCGTACTGTGAACAACAGCCCCTAACCTTTTTAGACACGCTACCACCAGACACTCGTGTTAAACTTCGGGCGAATCGGGCCGATATTACGCTCCCTGACAATCATGGCCAGATATGGTCCAAGTTAACCAGCCTGTTCTGCACAAACGCCAATCTCTTTCAAGGCTCAAGCAAGTCAGTTAAGAAAGAGATGAGAGAGCATCTTCAGCTTAGTAGCCGCGTCAAGTTCCCAATACGGCGGCTAGTTACCCTGTGGAGAAATCAAAACTGGCAGCCCCTGCTTACGCGTTGGTGTTCTACCGCAATTGGGCAGGCAACGTTTAATCTCTCCACTTTTGAGTGGATGGCTAGTTGTCGGATAGATGACGTATGTGTAACCCGCCGCCGAAATACTCTGACCTGTCTTGCTAATCTACTATCTAGCATTAGTTCGCTGCGTTTGAGAACGTACTTCGCATCTCTACATCTATTCGAAAGCAGTATGGGGTTGACGCCAGTTTAGCAGACTGGAACACGCTAGCTAGCCTGCCCCAGGCACGAAGTCCCCATGACGTACAAGACCTGTTCTACCCTGGCGAGGAGTTAGACAAGGATCCTGGCCCTTCCCATACGCGCCGGCAGGGCTTCTTCCCAACTCTAAGCAATGAGGCCTACCATGCGCTATACTCCACTGTACTTTCAAAGCCCACACACACGTACACAAACATCCTCGCTCTCTTAAAAACCCCGAAGAAAGAGGGGAAGCTTATGAGGAGTATTATGACCCACGTCAGCCAATGGGTAAACAGCGGATCCGCCAAGGTGTCTGACAGCGACAACAACAAACCCGCACTGCGGAAGTATCTAGTGCCCGTGCTGCAGAGCAGGCATGCCGGCCAGGCTGATCAAAAATCTCTTGACCTCCAACAAGAAGTACTGCAACACGTACAGCAAAATGCGGAAGCATTCACAAGCTCTATACTAGACCGCTATATTGACGAGTACCCAAGTGCAGAGATCAAGAACTACGGCGCACGCTTCCAGCATAAGGTGTGGAGAGAACTGCTGTCAATTGTGACCAGTTTCACAGGGCCAACCTTGCACAACAAGCACTTGGCGTGCCTAATTTAAAGCGATACCTACATAGCGCGAACGCCTACAATCGCACAAATCGCGTGTGATGCTATCTGTTAGGTCCCTAAAGTCATTAACGAACCTGCGCTCCAGTCTACTAGGGCAGTAAACGACTTGCTAGAGACAATTCAGGTCGCAATCACTGAATGGATGTCTAGACACACTCTAGAAGACTCTGATAATACAAGTCAAGAGGTTCCGCTGCCCGCAAGGCACTCTAACGCCGAGTCTAGCAGAGAGAGAGAGCTCAATCTGACAGTCTCTAAAGCGGCACGTAGCGTTTCAGCACGGTCGAGTTCGGACCAGCTTACCCCAGAGCTAATTTCTCACCCCTCAACTGAGCCGCGCATACCCAAGGCATCCCAGCAGACCAAAGTTCAAAACAGGGGGATTGAGGACTTGAGTCTAAGCGACCTTGCTGCAGCCCGAGAGAAACACCGTCAGAAACGCACCCTTAGCGACCAGGTAGCTGTAAAGGGCAGTGCTTCTCTAAGCGAAAAGACCCGAAAGAAACACCGTAAGAAACACACCCTTAGCGACCAGGTAGCTGTAGAGGGCAGTGCTTCTCCAAGCGAAAAGACTCGACAGAAACAACGAGGGGCTTAGAGGAAGTAATCCGTATCTGACCCTAGCCCTAACCCAATAGACACTGTTCCTCTCCTCTTTCCTCTGCACTGGATATTGTGATTCTCGATCATCATCTATCGATCTACCCTACAAGATCCTCAGCCCTTAGCCAACGTACTATTTTATATAATACTGTTCTTATCATCATGTCTTTAGATCTTGCACAACAAAACGATAGCGATTACGATAACAGCAGTGCTGGAGAGGAGGACGGCCTATACTAAGATGTGCAACCTGATGAGCACGATAGAGAACCTGACGAGCATGATGGAGAAGAATACCACGAGAGCAGCCTTGGGGACGAAGACGCAATAGCGAATAATCAACTTACCTGGGCTATTGACCACAGCGGAGGTGACCACCGACTACCTGGTGAGTTTAAGAGCATCCTACTTGTACGCATATAGTAACTACGTAGTAGTGAAGGGATTTATCAAGATGATAGACAGCCCCGAATTTAACGGCAGTAAGGCTATTGGAATGCTGCAGAAGCGATACACGATAGACTACGGATCGAGGCGCGTTGGGTCCCGACCAGCCAAGCCTGAGGACAAATTTATCCCTGAGTTCCACCTCGACCTTATCATTATCATCGGCCGGCCGCTCCAACCCATTGTGAAGTTCTCTACGTTCTTCGACCACGTAACAATCAGCTTTAAACACTGGCGAGCTCCATACAGCGCTAAACACAGCCACGGACTGTCGTTTGATATGGAGCATCGTACCTTCCGTCTTGCAAAGGGTGGAACGCGCGAATCTTGGTTTATTGTTATGCACCCTGTCGATAGCACAGTAGACCCTCTTCTGTCAGGCAGCGAACGTCGCAAACGCCGCGAGAAGGCGTCTAAGCACAGCGCTCTCAAACCCTCCCATGCCCTATTCCTTACGTCGTACATTAAGAAAGTCTTCCTTACAGGCGTATTACTTGGAGAGGGTGTTGAGGCTTCTTAGAAATTGGATGGACCCCAGTCGCAATCGATCTCAATCGTCAAGTAGGAAACGTTCCAGGAGCAGTTCATAGAAGGGTGGCCAGAGTACGTGCGCAAGAACACGCAGGATCCGTTCTGGACTAAGAACCTGCCAGCGTTCCATGCGTATGACTACGGGCAGAACCTTCTAATTGAGTTATCTACTGAGCAACTCAATAGTCTGCCTAAGGAAACCCGGTTGCGCCCTGATGACGAGACGTCTGACTCTGATGACGAGACGTCTGACTCTGATGACGAGACGTCTGACTCTGATAGCGAGACGTCTGATTCTGGGAATGATTTGTTAAACTCTGGGAATGATTTACCAAACTCTCAGAATGATTTATCTAACTCTGAAGACGCGGCGGCTAGGTCCGAAGGCGGCGCAGAGGGGGCTACGCCCCCACAGAGCGGTACACAAACAGGCGATCCAATTCCCCCGCCGCACGACCATCAACAGCCGTTTGATAACTACACACAGGATCTTCTACGCGCACTAGAGGACAAGTATAGACTGGAGAGCATTAAGACGGTCTCCTACGCGCTAGCGGTCGACATCCACTCAATAGCATCTTCCAACCTCCCTAACGCCTCTAATGACGTCGGTGTCATTCTCGCACCTGCGCGCTGCCTCCTTGCCAATCGCAACAACGTTGTTCGCCAATACCAACACCCGCGCGACTTTACCTTCTACCCTCTTGCCTTCCATCCATCGTACGGCAACTTCTCCTCCGCGCAGCCCCCAGCATTCCTACGCGACAACGTGCTCGCTGTAATGGAGGACAACATGAGCTATCAGAACAACGGTGCGAGCGTGTTGACTAGTGGTTATTTTCAGGCGTACTCCAACATTAAGCGAACTATACGCCATAGCCCCGGCAACTTACTTGCTACCAAGGGCATTGCCACGGCTGCCCTGACGCTGCCAGATCAGGATGGCAACCTAAACCCTCGGGTAGCGGCGAAGCGGCAGCGTTTACTGCGGAAATTGCGAGGCGAACAGACTCCTGATAACCCTACGTCTTCCCAACCGTTCGCTCGCGAGCAACAGCGGATTAAAGCCGCTATAAAGGAAGAACTGTACGCGTTTAGGATGGAGCAAGTTCTGTCTGTGCAGGTGTCGCAGTTAGCTGACGGTCAACGGAATTTTGCGACAGTGCTTCAACCTATCCTCCAGCTAATCCGGTACTTCTCGCTGGAACAACCTACCTACATTGATGTCCTCTTCGCGTTCAAAGAACGCATCTTTCCAAAGGTTCTCTCCTCCTTTGCTAGTCTGTTCGCGCACGCATCAGACGAGTTTTATCGTCGCTTCAAGGCTGCTGGCTCTAAAGGGCTGCCTTTTGCCCTAGCGGAAGGTGTGGCCGCATTCGATCGCCTTGGCAGCTACTGCTTTACTGGGTTCCCCCGGTCTTTAGTGGGCTCAGTGCTCGGGCCTCTCTGCACCATAGAAAGCATTGAGCAGGGTGGGTGGCCGTTTATCGACCCCAACATGCTCAATCTGCAAGGCAGTGGCCATGCTAACCTAGTGCGTTGGCCGCGCATGGACAATGGACGACCTATTATGATGCACGTTGCTTCCATTCGCCACCACTATGGGCCCCAGGTTGCCGCTTATTGTCACAGCGAGGTATGGTTCCGTGAGCTTGGTGGGCTCACAGGTAAAGGGCCTCGTGGCGCAGAAGAGTTCCTAGTAGAGGTGCTCGAAGAGATGTGGAAGCCGCAGACAATCGCTTTCGTAACACACCAATTCTATCGCGCTCTGAACAAGGGCGGACGGGGCAATGCTCAAAGCGTAAGCCTAACAACACTGCAGGCACGACAGGAGGCGCAAGAGCAGGTGACGCGTTGGGCTGAAAGCGAGCACCCCTTCTCTGCAGGGTTCGTGCAATTAGCGTTTCAAATATCAGCCGCTAACACAGTACAGGGAGTACGAGTCGATCTTTCCTGTCTTTTATCCAGAAGCGACTTCGGGTTTGAGAAGCCAGACGCGACGCGACTTTGCGCAAGAGCTCTACTGGGAGTGTGTTAACAGCCATGGCCAATCTAGTAGCTACCTCTTTTCAAAGAACGCGAGCTGGTTCACTGTGTTACGCGCTGCCGTGCAACACGCCAGGGCCAAGGCGATGAAGGAGGAATACTGGATCAGCGCCATAATGTCAGCTCTAGCGGCGTGCCGCATTGACTGTGTGCCTGGTTCATACCATGGCCGATTGAGCTACCGGAGAATGACGCGGCTAGTCGGTAACGTTCCGGCCCCATCCGCTATAGCGGCGAGACCGGGCAGCCTCAAGCGGGCAGCGATTGAGGCAGTACACCAAGCAAAGCGGCGCTCGCAAACAAAGAGTACTATCGACTTTGGTTGCCAAATCCCTTTTAACGCCATCCCGCCGCTAGTTGAAAAAGGTTTTCAGCAGTTGGACGGCCAGTTCTCAAAGTCCGGCATGAATCAGAAGGTTCGTGAACACTACCACAGAGCACGTCAGTGCCTCATCGAGTGCTTAGGTCAGCCAAAATGCGATCTAATGCTCATGTTGGTGTTAACCCTTGCATCCTCTTCAGCTACCCCTACTGTAGCGGTGAATGCGACTGAGTTTTCCAAAGGACCAACCAAGAACTCTGAAATGTTTGCGGCCGCCTTGGTAACAAGAATGCTCTGGTCTCTTCGACCAGATTACTTCCCGTCGGAGGAAGACGATGGTTGGGTGCTTTCGGTACGGGAGATGACGAAGAAGATTGGTAAGACTTCCCTAAGAGAGGCCCTTTTCCCAAGTAAGAAGCATTGCTAACATAGTACTATCTGGGGTAGAGCACAAAGGTTGCAACAACCGCTTCCTTCGACAACTGCAATGGATTCGGGTTACTAGTGGGCGTCGAGACTCCCCAAGGAACAGCGACATAGCGATCAACTATGATTCCGTTCTTGAGAAGAGACGTACAGAGTTAATGCGACTACGGAGCGATGCTAAAGGTTTTATTCAATGCGTGTTTGGTAGTTCTGATTATGCATGGGTTGACCGATGTCATACTATTATACAGGAGTCCCCAGTGTAGAGTAAGCTATTATAGCTTCCACTATAATTTTACATCTTCTCTCCTATAAAACACGTATATACTATATACATCTTCTATCCTATACAGCTTTTGAAGAGATTAATACACGTTACGTAGTGTTATGATTTTTTAAAATATTTCGTATTAACTGTAAATTCAGAAAAACACCAACCCCAATATTAACCGTACTATCGTTGTCGCATGTAATCCGTTTCTTAATCTTAACTGTGTCTCTTCTCTACTATTTACATAATTAACGTAATAGTAAAAAGACGCAGGCACTAGAGAATAGAGCCTGCGAAGTCTACATTGCATTAGTGGCTGAAGTAGCACAGTGTAGAGGCATCCTGTTACTATTCTCCGCAGGCAAAGGTAATAGCACCTTGCGCGGCAACCTTTAAGGAAAAGAGAGGAAGCCGCTATGTGTTTCGCTCTTCTTTGTAGTTATTTGTAGATTTGTAGCCTGCGGTGTTGTTGACTTATCTGTATCGCAATACGACAGCAGCTTCCTAGCAGGCTGTAATCGTCGAGAGCCACGGTACAGCCGGTGACTTAGACGACAGACCTAGCCTAACACTAAATTGGCAAGCTTCCGCAACACGGACGCATACACCCCACCTGCTAATAAGCACCGCTATGACTAGCAACTCTCGTCTACCTCACTACTTCCGTAGAGTGTCGCTAGAAGCTCAGCATTGTGCTCTTCGAGCCCATCACTCTTTTTCCGCAGCGCATAGTTCAGGGTCGTCAGGTAACCCGGTTTATTGTTCAACCTATAGGGCTTACAGGACAGAATAATTCAAGTACCGACATCTGTCGCAATGGCGCCGGCGATGCCGGGATACTTTCCGATGCGTCAGAATCAGTGTCATCTTCGGCTTCGCTGTCTGGAATCTCTGTTAACCCCACCGCCGTAGCTAGCGCATTCGCTTCAATGCTAAGCCTCTCCTTTCCAGCAATCGGCGCACCAGTAATTCCATCCGGCCCTAGCCAGGCTTCGAGGGCCCTGCTTGCCGTGCAAATTTCCGGCCGTTCGCGCTTCACTAGCTCAAGAAAAACATCGCGCTGGTTCTTCCGCAGCACACGCTCGAGCCAATGGTTTGAGACCTCTTCGTGGGGTATGAGCAGCAGCGATCCCCAGCCTAGAGCTTGAACTATGTCGAACCATCGTGTCGCTCGCTTTAGGCGGTAACGAAAGGCTGCGTGGTCAGATTTAGATGGTGATTGGCAAACCAGATGGACCAAATATGTGATAGCCTCTGTTCGTGCCTGGCCCTTCCCGTACCTGTTGCGAGTTCTGTCGTTACTGGCTAGACGATCAGCGACCTGGATTTCGTCGACCTTGCGAGCGTACGCCTTCCCTAGCAAAGCGAAAGCCCAGCGAGTGCCAATGTTTACAGCTGCAAGCATCGTCTCGTACCGTGTGCACATGTCCCAGGCAAAGCAGAATGCATTGTCGGCATCAGTATGAAGTGTTGCGCTACTATCCACTGACTGCGACATTTGCGTCTGGGTAAGAACATAACGATCTACTGGTTTTACCAAGAACGGCGTGCCCTGTTTCCGCCAATTATGCAGGAACTGCGCAGCGCTGTACTGCGAGGTTGCATTTCCAAAAGCACGCGCTTTTGCTAGCATGCTGCAGGCAGTATAGTAGGGTGTTGGCGAGGCTGTATAGAAATCAGCATCTTCCGCGACTTTTTGCTTGAAGATCCAAGAGATCGTCGGCTCATCGTCTGGCGCAATGCTGCCGTACGCCATACGTTCCTGCGCAGGCATCTTCTCAGGCGGTTCCTTTAAGCCTATCGCCTCGAGCTTTATTACACGCGATCTTTCTAGCTTTCTTGTACGCCGTAGCTCTGCAAGACGATTCTTGTTTGTAACTGTTGCGGACCTCTTTACGGATAGAGGCGTCGTCGCACTCTGGTTTTCGCTGTCCTCGTCGCTTGTTCCGCGCTCGTGTCCCCCCTCCGCTCTAGCTGTGTCTTTGCCAGCGTGTACTGTCATAGTGTTGACTTCGCTAGCCCTAGCCGTCGATTCGTCCGCGCTGTCCTCCTGTATTGCTAGGCGGTTTAAGCTGTTGGCACGGATCTCGCTGCGAATAGGCGATGAGGAGGCTGGACGTTTACGGTACGGCACAAGGTCGCCTGTAGCCCTCTGTGCTGATGGCGGTATGCTATCGTCCTTGTCTGAGTCTATAGCCATGCGGTCCTCCGCGATGCCTTCCGTTGGCGTCATTAGCCGCGCTGTAGTTAAGTTTCTAGGCTCTAGAGACTTACTACTAGCAAAGTCCATAGCAGCGCTTGTGAGACGCCCCCAATTTTCTGCGTCAAGTGTGCTGGCACCCAGCGTCTCTTTCAGCAGCCATATCGCATCTAGTGTCGAGTGGGCTATGAAAACCGGCTTGCACGCTTCGTCGTCGCCTACTTCTGGAACGATCCATCCCGCGTATCGTACATCGCCTGGTACACGGCATGGTTCTGCGAGACGACGCGCAAGAAATCTGCTGTAGGACGGGTTAGGTGGGCTGTATGCTAAGTTGTTAGCGACTGTAGCGTCCCACTGTGCAGGAAAGCCTCTTCCGCTGTGTTTATCCTGACAATGGTCACTATCGAGCTGTAACTGATCCATTTTAGAACCAAGGCTGACGCTCTAAGCCAGCGATTAGTGTGTGGGTAGAAAAGTAGTAAGAATAACAGCAGAGAAAAGAAGACGTGGCATGGAAAGCAGGGGGCCAGGGCGTGCCGGCAAGGTGCGGCATATAGTCGCACCGACTAACAAGGTAGAGTACGGTCCCTAATCCCAGAAGAGGTCGCGTCCTTGAGTGTAGAATACATGTTATTTCTCTTTTTAGAGTGCTATTCTTATATAATATTGAATACTAAAGTTTAGTTGTTGAAGACACGAAAGATCTCAAAGAGGTAGTCCTAGATAGGGAGGGTCGCTCTGCCTCGTACATCTAAGAGCGCAGTTCCAAATAATATAACACTAGTATTTGCCTTTAGAGGTGCAGCGTGAAGAAGGTTGGAGCGCCAGCCCTAAGGTAGTTAAAGCGTCCGAATGTTCCAGCTGCAAGGTTGCGATATGGCTTGGGACGCAAGTTGCCGCAACGGTTGGTTGCCAGCGAGGGCAAGTTACGCAGAGACCACGGTATGGCTTCATACACCTACTAACACCTTTTGGGCAACTCTCTGGACTGTCCAAGGTACTGCATGACAGAGTTGTCAACAATCAAGCCAATCAAGCTGGGTGCCCCAGCTTAGCTTGATTAGTGGGTACCTCTACCTCAGCTTAGCTTGATTGGCTTGATGGTTAAAATTAATAAGCTTGGCTTGTTTAGCTTGATTAGCTTAACAAAATTAATCCCCCTTTCAAGAAGCTTAAAAGGGGATAGTGTAGGGGTATCCTTATATAATCTTATCACCACGTGATCTTATCACCACGTGACCTTACTTACTTACTTTAACCTTCTTTATAGAGTATTAATTCTATCAAGCCAATCAAGCCAAACAATCAAGCTAGCTTATAGTAGCTTGGCTTAATTGATTTATACCTCTACTCTAGCTTGGCTTGATTGATACGCCAGCTTGATGCCCCAGCTTGATAGCGATCAAGCTGGCTTGATTGTTGACAAGTCTGCTGCATGAACAGACGGTTGTTGAACCAATGAACAAACTGATTCCTAATGGTTGTCGCTGTAGAGAAAACGTCGAGGTAGGCAGTATACTCAGTCCTGGACGGCACGCTGGGACTCTGCCTTGGCCACTGGTTCCTCAGATCTTCCACGAACGAGTCGATCGCCCTAGTTTGATTCTCCTGAAATGCGGCGTGCAATCCTGTCGTGATGCTGCTGTTCAGTCTCCGATTCTCGCTTTGGTAGATTCGCTTCATTGGAATCTGCAAACGCCTTGGTGTTGCACAGCACCGTGTTCCGAATCGCATTCTTGTTGAAGTCCTGTCCCTGGTCTAGCTCGTATTTCAGTGCAGTAGGTGGCTGTACCGCCGAGAGCTTATATACCCTATAGGCTGCAGCTAGAGCCTGTATCGCATCCATGTCTGACTTTTCGGCGTAAGCCGTCGTACAAAACTATGTCATTAGATCACGATATGGCTTGGGAAGCAAGTTGCCGCAACGGTTGGTTGCTAGCGAGGGCACGTTGCGAAGCGGTTGCGATATGGCTTGGGACGCAAGTTGCCGCAACGGTTGGTTGCTAGCGAGGGCACGTTGCGAAGCGGTTGCGATATGGCTTGGGACGCAAGTTGCCGCAACGGTTGGTTGCTAGCGAGGGCACGTTGCGAAGCGGTTGCGATATGGCTTGGGACGCAAGTTGCCGCAACGGTTGGTTGCTAGCGAGGGCACGTTGCGAAGCGGTTGCGATATGGCTTGGGACGCAAGTTGCCGCAACGGTTGGTTGCTAGCGAGGGCACATTGCGAAGCGGTTGCGAAGCATGGAGTAGTATTTAGTGTGGTAGGTTGCATTCGGCCTGACTCGGAAGACCACGCGCCCGCAAGTCAGGCTGACAGCAGCGCTTCCACTCACAACGTTACCTAGGTACAGCAGTAACTTGCTATTGCTAACAGAGGCAACTTTCTAGGCTTCCTACAGTGGCAGCAGTAGGCAATACGTACAGCGTTACTCTATGTTAGTCTGGTGCGCCTATATCGGTATTGAGTCATGGGATCGATTTTGTACTACAGACTACTTGAGAAAGTTACAGTATGTCTCCGCGATTTCCGGGCAGTCATTCCTTCAAAGTATCTCAGTCTTGCGCCTTTATCGTGCTCTGAAAATAGCCTTTAGCTTGGAGGTTCTTGACTATCCTCATGTCAATGGTGTCTCGGCATCCTTGAGGGGCAGTAGTTGTCAGCCATTCAACGAAGACTTCGGCGAACCTCGTATTAATGCGATGTTGGCGTTTCGCAGCCTGTTCAGCAATATGCGCGTTACTCTGAGGCTCAAGACCATGCAAGATGTTGCCCTCTGTAAGCGATATTGACTGACACATCGCGCCCGTTGCACCCACGAGAATATAGACGCCATCGTCGACCTTGCCGCCCCCCTCATCCCAGACCTTCTTCCACTTGGGTACTTCCTTGTCCCGTGTCACGGCGTTGTAGGCATGAACAACGTGTTTCTCTCCAAACGTTTGGCAGATGTAAGCGTAGATCAGAGCACGTGACAATGTCGAGCTCGCGAGTACGACGTACTTGGCTCTGTACTCTAGGGTTTCTCCTTGGTGTGCGCGAGGACGGGGATGGGGAATGGTCGTCTTCTTGTTGCGTAGCTCTTCCAACGTCTTGTGAATGTATGCGACCTTGGCTGAGCCCTTGCAAGCCTCCAATGCAATGTCCCAGATGAATGAGTGTCGAATTGTGTCGCTGTTCACAAGAGCTGTGCGGAGGTTTTCGTTGTTATTACTGAGACTGCGGTGAGGGTCGAGGATCCGATCTCCGATAAGCTGGTCGGCATCCCAATTGTTGATTGCGGCCATAAGGTTAGGAAAGATGCTGACATGTCGCGCAATGCGGTAGGCCTCGGAGTCTGCGACTGCGCCTGGGGGCATGGTGGGCTTGGACTTCTTGCTGCTCTCTCCCCCTTGGTCTTCCCAGGCCTCCACTTCCTTCTCGTAATGCTGTTTGACCGCGGCTAGCACGCGAGACTCTTCTTGTTCCACGTTAGCGAAGTAACACGCATCGTGCTGCAGATACGTGAAGTTGACAGTAAGCTTTGCTGTGACAACGTTGAGGGGTTTGCGCCAGGGATCCAGACTGTCGGTGTCGCGCATTATGAAACACCACCGAACCATGTCCCGAAAATTGTTCAGCATGTCCTTGATCTCGCCGGACTGGAGTTGCTTGTCGAGCGCGGACTGTACTTTGTTCTTTTCCTTCTCGGTTTTACAACGCTGCATCCCGTCGTGATACTTCTTGTAGCTATTGAGGAGCTTTCTCCACACTGCAGTACAATCTACCCCTTTCAAATTGGCTAAAGCTTTGGCGCCTGGATCGGTGGACTGCTTTTGTACTAACCGCTGGATCACGTGGTCGGCGAATCCTAACACCAGGTCGACCCCGTTCGTGAGAGCTGTGCCCGTCTGACCTACTATACCAGTACGATGATCATTGGGCCTGTAGTCCAAAATGGGGTCGATGATGTGGGTGTAGGTTTGAGTTTTTGTACCCGGGGCGGTATGCAGCTCGTCGACCATGATTATTGCAGCGCAACCAACGAATGTGACCAACCACACCTCGACCCTCACACCTTTGTCGTCTGTCCATATTTGCATGCGACGAGCCTGCCAAGGGCCGAGACCATCAAGCGCAGGCAATCGTGAAGTGTCCATATGCGTCTTGGCGCACAGGCTCAGCTGTGCTCTCAACGCCGCCCTCTTCTTAGTATGCCTCTTGTCGGTCTTTTCTAACTGTTGTTTTAGCCTCTTGTACTGAGGGGGCGCAGAGGTATCGACAAGCGTGCCAAAGATCTTCGTCTTCCAAGACTCGCGAGTTGAGACTATCAAGAACCTAACGCTCGTCTTTTGAGGTCTGAAGTCCGATGTCTCAGGGACGCTGTTTGCCCATTCCTTAGTCGGGTTGTTCAACTTCCACACCTTGTTGTACTCCCCATAGGCCAATCGTGATTTCAACCAGTTAGGGCGACGGTTGACTTCATCCCACTCTTTTGGTGTCATGCTAGAGTAGATGCTGTTCTTCGCACCGCCATAACGCTGTACAATCTCTTCGCCCGTACCGTGCAAGACTATCAGCTTCGGTGGCTTGTACTCTGATCCTTGAGCCAAGTGGGCGCTGCCACCCATGATCATACGCCATGCTTGTACCAATGTTTCAAGGCCTGCTGCACTCGCAACAAAGTAGGTGCATCCAAACAGATTCGGCGTCTCTATCTCGTCTCCGTTCGATTTGAGAGCAGTGTAGGGGAAGTCTGGCGTCGCGCTGATGCCGAGGCGCTGGTACGATCTAGCAAAATTGAGATACCATATGAGGACATCGGTGATCGTCTTGCCCATGCCCATGTCGTCGGCGATGACAAGTGCTCCTCGGTCGCCGGCGAGGACATCCAAGCCATCCTTGGCGCCGACCAACTGATGGGGTAGCGGGTGGAAATCTGGGTTTAAGCCGACCCCAGTTCCGAGGTTGATCTGGTCGCCTTTGAGGTCGTCGAGCGCAAGGCCGAAGGTTTGCGCGGCTAAGTCCCACAAGTCTATGTTCGACTTTTGCGCGTGCGCAAAAGCAGACATACCATCCATCTTCACCTTCATAGTGCTCGAGAAATGCGCGTTTGCCTGGGTCTTAGCTTGTTCGTTCAATGGGGGTTGTTCCGGTTCGCCTTCGTCTAACATGCATTCTTCTAGCACCTCTTCATCGTCTACGAGAATGTCCATGTTGTTACTAGACTCGCTGTCACTAGAATCGCTGCTACCACTATCGTCGCTGATATGTATTGGGTCGTCTAGTCCGCTACCGTGGTAGCTATTAGAAGGGAAGGTCTCGACAAACTTGAGAAAGGACTTAGGTGCGCTGGACGGTGGTTTGGCAGGTCTGGCGAGCGGTAGCAGATTCACGGGTGTGAACGACGAGGGTTGAAGTGTGCGGGGGAAGGCGATGCTGTTATTCCTGGACATGTATGACGAGAACGGACCTACAGGATGCTGCTTGTGTGCGCTGTTGCTAGGTGTGGATTCTTCCCTCGACCAGGATAATGGATGTATGTTGGCCGCCAAATCTAGTATCTCCTTGAGTGTCTTGGGTGTAAGCTCCTTACTTTCCGGTGGGACGGCTTCGGAGGAGGCAACTTGCATGTGGGTGGCATCTTGTTGCTGGTCACCTTGCACCTCTGCTGGCGGGGCGGGCTCGGAGGAGGCAACTTGCATGTGGGTGGCATCTTGTTGCTGACCATCTTGCACCTCTGCTGGCGGGGCGGGCTCGGAGGAGGCAACTTGCATGTGGGTGGCATCTTGTTGCTGGTCACCTTGCACCTCTGCTGGCGGGGCGGGCTCGGAGGAGGCAACTTGCATGTGGGTGGCATCTTGTTGCTGACCATCTTGCACCTCTGCTGGCGGGACGACTTTGGAGGAGGCAACTTGCGTGTCGGTTACGTTCAATCTAACCGTCGTGACAAACACTACGGCTGTGCCAGCTGGGATTTCTCGCATAGCAAAGTTGAATCCACCTTGGCTTCCAATTCCGATATGCTGATTTGCTCTTGGAGCGATAAACAAGCGGCCCTTGAAGTCGAATCCATCGAGTCCTAGGCCTTGCGCAGTTTCGTAGCATTGCTCAGCTTCGTCGCGTAGTTTTTCCCAGTTGGGGATGCCCTCCTAACATATGTCACTGAATTCGACCATGCTGACTACTTCGCTGATCTCTCCATCCTTTACGGCGCATATATGTACCTGTGTGTCGAGATTTGAAGCGGTTGGCATGGGAGGATTAGCAGGCTTGTCGTTGTTCGGAGTAGGCGTGAATCCTGTAGGAACGGTTCTGGATCGAGAGCGCTTAGGTGGGTGGTCTTTGGAGTTGTGCGTTGATTCTGGCGATAACTCGCGCTTTTGGAGTGTAGAGGTTGCCGTCAAGGGGTTGGGGGTTGGGGCTTTAGCATGGTCGCCTTCCGCTTTACGCTTCCTCAGGCGATTGAGAGAATGTGTGATCAACTTGCTAATCGCCATTGTCCTCCACGCCTTGGGTTCGTTGCGGAAGTCGGGTACGGACTTCCAGACCAGGGCGTGTAGGTTCTTGTTCAGGTCTTCATTGGCAGTGTCGCTGAGCTTTGCTGCACCTCGATTGCGTGCATCGGGGTAGTTGTCCACAAGAATCTTGTCAATCGTCCTGGCTATCTCCTTTTGTCTGGTGGCGTCGTCGATGCCGAAGCCGCGGAAGATCTCTGTTTGGTTCCCCGAGTAGCTAAGGGAGCTGGGGTCGCCTGCCGGTGGATGGGCGGGTGACTGCGTGTTATCGTCCATCCTAGTCACCCGTGGTAGAAGGTGTATGCAGGTTGACGATGCTGCGGTACGTGGTGGGTGGGTGGTGTTGCGGCGAGCGTCGCAACGTTCGTGTTGTGGCAACATGCGCGAGGAAACAGCCGGAGAGCGGTGAAAAGTGAAAGGGGAAGCTCCCAGTAATTTTAGCCTCGTCGCCCGTACTGAGCCTAGTAGAACGATGACCAGGAGTAGGGCATAGTATAGCCACCCGGTTCTGGCGTGAGCGCTCACTGTTGAGCATTGCGGGTACAGCGCACAAGACTCTGACGCGGGCTCACGTTGCGTACGCGCGAAACAGAGAAAGTTGATAAAAGATATGGGGATCACCCGAGTGTATAGAAAGCGAGCAGAGGGAGAAGAGAGACAAGGAGCAGGGAAAGTAGGGAGAGACATGGGGATCACCCAAACGCAGTTCTGGCCGTCATCGTGAACTGAATCGAGCATAGAAGTTGATAGAACCAAACAAAAGAAAGCGAAAAGAGATATGGGGATCACCCAGCCGTAGGACTAACTGTAGTCGCGAAGGAGAGAGCCAAGACGTAGCCGGCTACACGCTGCGCATTGCTGTGGCCTTGACGCTCGCTAGATCTCCCATTCACCTTGGCATGTCCTCGCTTATTTGTATGGCCGGTCCGATAGTTATCTTCCTATTGCCCAAAGGTCGACTGGCTGTCCACTTCTGTCTCTTGGTACCAACTTGTAGAACTCGGGTGATCCCCATATCCTCTTCGCGTCCCTATCGTTCTCCATCCAATCCTTCTTTTCACGTGTCTTTATCTTGCTCCTCGCTTCCTCACGCACAACCCAAGGTGAGCAACGCAAAATTTGCTTGGCGTTAGCGTCTCTCGCGCTCGCGCTACCTAGTCCTGCACAAATAACACTTTCCTCCACACCAACTACTTGACACCTTCCCCGAATTGCTTCTCTTGAAAGCAAACCACTCTCAACGTCGATATCTCTACCTACCCATTGACCCTTGTCGGTAAGTTGTTGTGGCCTCCTGTTCCGCTGATCGATTGCTAACGATGTGCTGTCCGTATAGAAACAAAGTCTCACCTACCGTTGAAACTCTGTTTTTGCATATCGTCCAGCATGGCCGACCAGTCTGTCATGCACTACATGGTCAATGACCGGCCGACGTCGGCGCCGCATGATACAGAAGTCTACGACCAGGGCATTGCTGTCTTGGAGGCACCCGGCAAAGACTCTGTCCAGCTCGGAGGCCTTCCCGACGCCCCTGACCGAGAGAAGCACGCCTGCTTCACCTGCAAAGAACCAGGCCACAGGGCCAAAGATTGCCCCAAGAAGCTCGAACAGCAAGCGTGTTCCAACTGCGGCGAGGTTGGCCATGTCTACCGCGACTGTCCCACGAACGAGTGCTTCAACTGCGGTGGTCACGGGCACCTCTCCAAGCAATGCCCTAGTGAGCCAGCAGCAGACCAGGGCCCTAGGTGCAACGGCTGTAACCGTCTCGGCCACGTTGCCTCGGATTGCTTCTATCCCCAGCCGATCAAAACCCGCAAGTTTCGTGCTCCTAAGGAGGACGCCTCCAAGGAGGACGTCTCCAAGGAGGACGTCTCCAAGGATGGCAAAGACGAGCTTCCTCCTGCCCAAACCATGGCCCCACCACTGGATAAACCTAGCTTCACAACAAAGTTATTCACTCGGAAGATCCCTCACTATGTCTCCTCCGTTAGTGTAGAGATGGATATTTCCTATCCGAGCGACGACGCTAGTATCACCCTCCGTGGCCACGCTCATCGGGCAGCCTCCATTACCCTGACAGCCCACAACATCGTCAACTGCACTGTACTTCCCATGAAGATCACCGATGAGTTCTTCACCTCAAGGGTTTCCCAAGAAGATGTTAAGCGAGCTGCTAGTAAGCTTGCACTCAGCGAACTAGGGATGCTCCTACACTTCCGCTTCGACCTCCAAACCGAACAACCTGACGGACAACCTCTGAACTCCCGCCCCCTCTACGGATTGGGGTTCTTCTCCCACCAGAACTTTGGGATCTTCGATGAAGTCATCCATCGTGCTCGCGATATCCTCGAGAATGGCGGCGAGGGCACCGTGCTGCACTTCTTCACGGTCGCCACAGAGTCAGCACAAGAGCGCATGGATACCGTGTACAAAGAGATGCAAGCTCAATACAAGAACGACCCGATTCTGCTCTACTGGAAGGACTGTCGTGTCAACCCTCAGACTGGCATGGAGATCTCTGTCGACAAGCAGCCGAAAGGATTCAAGGTCCCTCCCCAGTGGGCATTCCAGAACAACACACAGTACGTCACCGTGCACTACCAGAACCTTGTCCACGAACTGCGCAAGGCCGCCAAGCAGAAGGGTTTCGAGATCACCGACACCAAGATTATGAAGGTTCGCGGCGGCGGTGACCGGTTATACTACGCCGAGCTCAGGGTACCAGAGGGCGCCAGCTACCGCGAGGGCGCCTTCGTGGACATCCAGTTCAGTCCCTACCAGGAGCAAGCGGACACCTGGCGATTTGAGATCAAACCGTCCGCAGGCATCACGCCCGCTAGCTACATAGGCGGCTTTCTCTACCGCCCTCGCTTGGGTGCATCCTTCGCCGAGCAGCCCCTGTTCAAGGAGGGCGTTCACTACAGCTGTGCATTTAACTATCGTACTTTGCCTGAAGCTGAAGAGGCATTGCGTAAGCTTCGCGGCATCTACGTCTTTGCTCGCTTGAACCCTGCCACCGTGGGAATCAAGCGCCAGATCAACGCCCTTAACCATTACTTCCGAGGCGGCGATGCCTTTAGCGATGTCACTCAAATCCTCCACAACTCCTACCTTCGCTTCCCAGACGACAAGATCGTGGACTACTTCGCCGGCATGTTCGCGTATTTGGGAGACAACGGTGCTAAGGACAGCATCATGGAGCGTCTGAACCGCTCACTCCAACCCGACGTTTTGCAGAAGCTTCGCGCCCTTGCCGGTGGTGTAGCGCTCATCCAAGGTCCTGGTGGCGTTGGCAAGACACGCATCATCGAGGCTCTGGCTGTTGCGCACTACGAGGCTCAACAAACTGGCGTTATCCATGGCCTTGGTCGCCTTGCTGCTTTCTGGGTCACGTCGCCGTTGAACAAGCAGCTCGACGACGCTATGCTCAGGATCTACACGGCCTGCCTAGAGCGACGGAAGGAGCTCAAGGCCGCTGGCATCCAGGCACGTTTCCCTATCGTAATCCGACGCCATATGAAAGAGACGGAGACAGCGGTTGTTCGCAAGGAGTCCGAAGCTGCTCGCAACGTCCTGCTAAAGAACGAGAAGCCGCCCTACTTTGAATACATCGAAGAAGAGCACTTCACCAAGGACCAGCTGAAAGAGCAGGCAGCGGCTTACCAGGAGAAGTCCAGTGAAGACAGGCGGACCATGGCGTTCCTTGACGCACTGACAGTGGACTCGCAATTCCGCATCCTTCTTGAGACGTCCGAGACAAAGTCGTCTTTCACCGACAAGCGACTTCAGTTGGAAATGCTGTCGGAGGGTGCGTGGGTTCTGCGCCTCGCCGGAGTGCCGGAGCGTAATGCCGATACGAACGAGTTAGTGGTACACGAAATCGCCCAACCAAAAAAGTACCGCGATTTCCGTTTTCAGCTCGACCTCTATGCTTCAGGCCAAGAATTCGACGCCGATGACATGCGCCGACTGACTGCTCTCACCAACGAGATCATTAGGGACCTCGCTCAACTGGCCGTAGCCATTGGCATGACCTCCGACGTAATCTCGCAGCCGCGTACTCATACGCTCGAGCAGCCGTATGCCGTTCATCACGACGAGGCTGGCAAGTCAAGCGAGTCAAGCACGCTCGCTCCTCTCGTGTACACGCACGCCTATAATAACGAGGGCCCGCTGATGGTCGAGCGCAAGGCCATAACACCCCACCTGTTCTTCGGCGATATCCATCAGCCAAAGCCTTCTGCTGCCGGTGGTTCGGAGGAACGTCACGTCTTCAGTGATCAGCAGGACCTACCTTTCTTCCATCGTGCGATGCTAGGCGGCTGTACCACTATTTACCTGCACACACAGTACCGCTTCAATTCCGACATCAACGCTCTCACCAACCACATCCTTCCTCGTGGCCGTATGGAAGTGGCCCCCGGGGTAGATGACCGGGAAGAAAACATTCGCGCCATGGAGATCGCGATGGAGCAGTTCAACATTTCCTCCGGCCATCGCGTCATCTTCGTCAGCGTCAAAGGTAGCCACGACATCGTCGGTGCCACCAAGTCTCGCTACAACAAGGACTTCATTCCCTATACCCTCCGGGCCGTCTGCAAGATGATCGCTGGCGGGTTTTCTGGTAAGCAGGTCGCTATCATCACCCCGTATGTAGCGCAAGTTGCCGCTATCCGCTTCGTATTGGCTAGATTCATGGAGCACTTAGCCAATCAGGTTGACGAGGAGGAGCTGTTCAAACTTAGCGTCCAGCTGCGAGACGTCGAAGTCTTCACAGTCGACAAAATGCAGGGCGCCGAGAAGGAAGGTATTGTATTCGACACCACCAACGCTGGCGACCTCGGTTTCGTCAAGCATACCACACGAATGCTCCTAGCCGTTGGACGCGCGCGTTCCCTCCTCGTTATCGTTGGTAATCCTGTGAGCGTCCTCGCCGAATACACTGGTGCGACCGACAAGGACAAGCGGTACGTCAAGCTCGCCTACTACAAGGTTTGGAAATGGTGCCTAGACCGAAAATCCGCCATCCAATTGCACGTTGATCCAGAATTGGCTCAAGGTTGGTGCGAGTTCAACCCCCCGTTCAATGTCGCCGAGCATATAGAGGCCTTCGCTGCGGGCTCTCAGGCCACTGAAGAGCCCATAAAGATGTTTCCCGATGCCAACTACGGACCTCTCCCCACATTTTCCACAGCCTCCCCCGTCGACGGTGATGGAATTGATTTCTATTCCGGTGGAGATGACTGGAATCGGGATGACGCCAAGGACAAGCCAAATGATGATGGGATTCCTTTCTATTCCGGTGGAGATGACTGGAATCGGGATGACGCCAAGGACAAGCCAGAGGGTGAGGATCACGCCGACGATGGTGGAGACGAAGCCAAGGACAAGCCAGAGGGTGAGGATCACGCCGACGATGGTGGAGACGAAGCCAAGGACAAGCCAGAGGGTGAGGATCACGCCGACGATGGTGGAGACGAAGCCAAGGACAAGCCAGAGGGTGAGGATCATGCCGACGATGGTGGAGACGAAGCCAAGGACAAGCCAGAGGGTGAGGATCACGCCGACGATGGTGGAGACGAAGCCAAGGACAAGCCAGAGGGTGAGGATCACGCTGACGATGATGAGGATCACGCCGGCAATGATGAGGGTCACGGTGGAGATCAGTGCAGCAACGTAGCACACGACTGGAACCAGTACGATTGAAAAGGTTCTAGAGACGCTGGAGGTGATTTGGAGATCAAGGAAGACAAGCCTCCCAGTAGGATAGTGTGGGACTAGGCTAATATCGATCTCTTCTTGTTCTTTGAAAGCCAGTACGTAGTAATGAAGAGAAGTAGTAGAGTAAGAGTTTATGCGCTTACTCTATTCCTCTTAAAGTGATAATACACTGTATCAAAATAATAAACGTGCTGGTAAAAGACGCAAGCACAACACTGTTGAAAGACACTGTAATAAATCGCGGTAAAGGTGTGTTTCCTAAACACCTTGAGTTCACCGTATGCAGCTGTATATGTTTGACAATAGATGGGTTGGAAGTAAAGCCCTGAACTTCAAGCGGTTCTGGAGAGTTGCGGCTACGTTGGGGAGAAGAGGAGTTAAGGCAGAAGAGGATTTTGGAGGAGAAGTAATAATATACTGTATGTAGAACTTATACGGGTGTATAAAGCTGTAATATGTAGTATAGTAAGGTACAATAGGTGGTACAATAGTTGGTAATATGTACTATAGTATGTTGTATTATACATTACGATATATCACGGTTGATGTTGCAGCAAGTTGAGGTTCATGTTGCAGCAAGTTGCGGTTGATGTTGCAGTAAGTTGCGGTTCATGTTATAGTAAGTTGCGGTTAATATTGCAGTAAGTTGCGGTTGATGTTGCCGTAAGTTAAGGTTGATGTTATAGTAAGTTAAGGTTTATGTTACAGTAAGTTACAGTTTATATTATAGTAAGTTAAGGTTTATATTATAGTAAGTTAAGGTTTATATTATAGTAAGTTAAGGTTTATATTATAGTAACTTTTAATAAATATTAAAGTTAGTATTACCTAATCTTTTAAAAATTTATATATCTATTAGTATAAATAGTTAGTAATCCTTTTACTATATCTTTAAAAAATATACTTTCTACTAAATATATTTATAATAATTAATTTTTTTCTTTCTTATTTATTATTTAATAATATTACTATAGAAGTAATAAAACTAGACTACTTTTACTTTATAATAATAAAGTAATAAATAAAGAAAAAGTATAAAATAAAGCTAGTTAAATTAAATTTTATTTAAATAAGTAGAATAATAAATACTAAAGTAAGAATAAAGTTATTAAGTATTTAATTAAGTAATAAGTAAAGATAGTTTAAAGCTATATTAACTAAATACTAGTTACTACTAAGTAAGACTTTCTTATATTATCTTTATAAAAGAAATTTATACTACTATATATAAAACTTAAATAAAGATTAAGAATTTATAAAGTTTTACTATAATTAAGAAACCTTTTAAAAAAAGTTATTTATTTTACTTAACTAAGGGTAAGTATATAGTATATAGTAATATATTAAATAAGATTTTTTTACTTTTTTATTTATCTATATTCTTATATAAAGGTTTACTTAGATTTAATAACTTTTAACTACTTTATAAAAAGAAGAAAAGAGTATAACTTATATTTAAGATAAAGATATTTATAAAGTAAAAGAATAAAATATTTAATACTTTAAAATAAAAAATATTTTATAAAAATTTAGTATTTTTTCTTTAAGAAAAAAAAGTATAATAAAGTATTAGTAACTACTAAGTATAGTTATTTAAAAAATAAGAAGTAGTTTTTTATAATTTATTATTTTATAATAACTAGTTACTTCTAATTAACTTACTATATAATAAGCTAAAGCTTATTTAGTTTATTCCTTAATAGTATCCTAGATATATATATAAAGTATACTACTTATAGAATCTAAGTAGTAAGTAGTTTACTTAGATTCTATACTAGTAAACTAAATAAATAATACTCTAAGCTACTACTTCCTAAATAACTTTTAAACTATAGCTTTCCTTAACTTCTTTTCTTATTTAATAAAATAATAGTATACTTATATAATAGCTCCTTAAGTATAGCCTTTTATATACTACTTCTAACTATATAGCTATTTTTAATTAAGTAAACTAGTAGAAAGAAATAATTTTAAAAGTAGTATTTATTAAAAGTTAATAAAAGATTTAAGGTAAAAATAAATTTTTTTTTATTTTATTTAAAAAAAGAGTTTTTAAGTATTTTAAGTAATAGTTAGTATAGTTTTTTAAATCCTTTATTACTAATAGTAAGATTTATTTCTAAAGTATATAGTTTTATTATTTATATTACTATATAGCTAATAATATTATAAGAATAAAATAAATATAAACTTTACTACTATTTTACTTTAACTTTAATATAAATTAATCTTAAAAGCCTTAAGTAACTAAGAAGCCCTAAATAACTAAGAAGCCTTAAGTAACTAAGAAGCCCTAAGTAACTAAGAAGCCCTAAGTAACTAAGAAGCCCTAAGTAACTAAGAAGCCCTAAATAACTAAGAAGCCCTAAATAACTAAGAAGCCCTAAGTAACTAAGAAGCCCTAAGTAACTAAGAAGCCCTAAATAACTAAGAAGCCCTAAATAACTAAGAAGCCCTAAGTAACTAAGAAGCCCTAAATAACTAAGAAGCCCTAAATAACTAAGAAGCCCTAAATAACTAAGAAGCCCTAAATAACTAAGAAGCCCTAAATAACTAAGAAGCCCTAAATAACTAAGAAGCCCTAAATAACTAAGAAGCCCTAAATAACTAAGAAGCCCTAAATAACTAAGAAGCCCTAAATACTATAGAGGTAAACAGTATAACTAGCATAGGGTTAGAGGTAAGAGAGTAGCTATAGAGGTCTACCCCTAGGGGTAAGATAGTATCTATAGAGTACTACCCTTAGGGGCGAGATAGTAGGCGTAGAGTGCTGCCCCCAGGGGCGAGATAGTAGGCGCGGGTTGCTGCAAGTTACTGCAAGTTGCTACCCCCGGGGGCGAGATAGTAGGCGTAGAGTGCTGCCCCCAGGGGCAAGATAGTAGCCGTAGAGTGCTGCCCCCGGGGGCGAGATAGTAGCCGTAGAGTGCTGCCCCCAGGGGCGAGATAGTAGCCGTAGAGTGCTGCCCCCAGGGGCGAGATAGTAGCCGTAGAGTGCTGCCCCCGGGGGCGAGATAGTAGCCGTAGAGTGCTGCCCCCAGGGGCGAGATAGTAGCCGTAGAGTGCTGCCCCCAGGGGCGAGATAGTAGCCGTAGAGTGCTACCCCCGGGGGCGAGATAGTAGCCGTAGAGTGCTGCCCCCGGGGGCGAGATAGTAGCCGTAGAGTGCTACCCCCAGGGGCGAGATAGTAGCCGTAGAGTGCTGCCCCCAGGGGCGAGATAGTAGCCGTAGAGTGCTGCCCCCGGGGGCGAGATAGTAGCCGTAGAGTGCTGCCCCCAGGGGCGAGATAGTAGCCGTAGAGTGCTGCCCCCGGGGGCGAGATAGTAGCCGTAGAGTGCTGCCCCCAGGGGCGAGATAGTAGCCGTAGAGTGCTGCCCCCAGGGGCGAGATAGTAGCCGTAGAGTGCTACCCCCGGGGGCGAGATAGTAGCCGTAGAGTGCTGCCCCCGGGGGCGAGATAGTAGCCGTAGAGTGCTACCCCCAGGGGCGAGATAGTAGCCGTAGAGTGCTGCCCCCAGGGGCGAGATAGTAGCCGTAGAGTGCTGCCCCCGGGGGCGAGATAGTAGCCGTAGAGTGCTGCCCCCAGGGGCGAGATAGTAGCCGTAGAGTGCTGCCCCCAGGGGCGAGATAGTAGCCGTAGAGTGCTGCCCCCGGGGGCGAGATAGTAGCCGTAGAGTGCTGCCCCCGGGGGCGAGATAGTAGGCGTAGAGTGCTGCCCCCAGGGGCGAGATAGTAGCCGCGGATTGCCGTAAGGTGCTGCCCTTGGGGGCGAGAGTGACTAACACTCACCGCTAGACTTACAGCGGCCTATGCAAGAATAGACGGCTTCTCGCCTACTTATACCTTGTGTAGTACCTCTCTATTGCTTTCTTACCTTCTCTTATCTCTTTTCCACTTACCTTAGTTTCTGTGTTCTTTCTAACAACGTTGCAATGAAGCGCCCTCTAGCAAACGTTTTAACCAAAAACAGCAAACGGCAGCGTACGAATGATCCAGAGATTGAAGAGACAACTCCTATCCACGAACAAGCTGCGCCATACCTACTCGCTATAGCGAAGTTTCCAATCGATGCGCTTAGCGCAGAATGGAGTTTTGGTGTCAATAGGTCTATTGACACAGCACACCAGCGCCGCCTCTGCGAGATCTTTAACGAAACTGGTATTCTTCGACGAGACCCTAGCCACCAACTGCAGATTGCCTGTTCTAAGGAACACGTAGAGCAGATGCTTCATCATCTGAAGGTGGAATTGCCAGCTCAGAGCACAGTTACTTCTGCCACGTTTGCGGATAAGGAAGGATTGGAATGGCCGTCGTTCAAGAGCTGGAAAAGCGTGACTGGAGGGACAGCGGAACTTATTACGGGTCACCATCGTGTAGAGGCATTCAAAGAGTATCTTCGCCTTCGGCAGTTAGGAGAAGAGGAGAGGTGGTGGGTGTGCCGCATCTACGATAAAGGCGGGTGCCCCTTAACGCGCGTACTGTGAACAACAGCCCCTAACCTTTTTAGACACGCTACCACCAGACACTCGTGTTAAACTTCGGGCGAATCGGGCCGATATTACGCTCCCTGACAATCATGGCCAGATATGGTCCGAGTTAACCAGCCTGTTCTGCACAAACGCCAATCTCTTTCAAGGCTCAAGCAAGTCAGTTGAGAAAGAGATGAGAGAGCATCTTC
This sequence comes from Alternaria dauci, assembly GCF_042100115.1. Taxonomy (NCBI): domain Eukaryota; kingdom Fungi; phylum Ascomycota; class Dothideomycetes; order Pleosporales; family Pleosporaceae; genus Alternaria; species Alternaria dauci. The sequence goes on from NC_091272.1 coordinate 6,978,808, forward strand.
AGCTTAGTAGCCGCGTCAAGTTCCCAATACGGCGGCTAGTTACCCTGTGGAGAAATCAAAACTGGCAGCCCCTGCTTACGCGTTGGTGTTCTACCGCAATTGGGCAGGCAACGTTTAATCTCTCCACTTTTGAGTGGATGGCTAGTTGTCGGATAGATGACGTATGTGTAACCCGCCGCCGAAATACTCTGACCTGTCTTGCTAATCTACTGTCTAGCATTGGTTCGCTGCGTTTGAGAACGTACTTCGCATCTCTACATCTATTCGAAAGCAGTATGGGGTTGACGCCAGTTTAGCAGACTGGAACACGCTAGCTAGCCTGCCCCAGGCACGAAGTCCCCATGACGTACAAGACCTGTTCTACCCTGGCGAGGAGTTAGACAAGGATCCTGGCCCTTCCCATACGCGCCGGCAGGGCTTCTTCCCAACTCTAAGCAATGAGGCCTACCATGCGCTATACTCCACTGTACTTTCAAAGCCCACACACACGTACACAAACATCCTCGCTCTCTTAAAAACCCCGAAGAAAGAGGGGAAGCTTATGAGGAGTATTATGACCCACGTCAGCCAATGGGTAAACAGCGGATCCGCCAAGGTGTCTGACAGCGACAACAACAAACCCGCACTGCGGAAGTATCTAGTGCCCGTGCTGCAGAGCAGGCATGCCGGCCAGGCTGATCAAAAATCTCTTGACCTCCAACAAGAAGTACTGCAACACGTACAGCAAAATGCGGAAGCATTCACAAGCTCTATACTAGACCGCTATATTGACGAGTACCCAAGTGCAGAGATCAAGAACTACGGCGCACGCTTCCAGCATAAGGTGTGGAGAGAACTGCTGTCAATTGTGACCAGTTTCACAGGGCCAACCTTGCACAACAAGCACTTGGCGTGCCTAATTCAAAGCGATACCTACATAGCGCGAACGCCTACAATCGCACAAATCGCGTGTGATGCTATCTGTCAGGTCCCTGAAGTCGTCAACGAACCTGCGCTCCAGTCTACTAGGGCAGCAAACGACTTGCTAGAGACAATTCAGGTCGCAATCACTGAATGGATGTCTAGACACACTCTAGAAGACTCTGATAATACAAGTCAAGAGGTTCCGCTGCCCGCAAGGCACTCTAACGCCGAGTCTAGCAGAGAGAGAGAGCTCAATCTGACAGTCTCTGAAGCGGCACGTAGCGTTTCAGCACGGTCGAGTTCGGACCAGCTTACCCCAGAGCTAATTTCTCACCCCTCAACTGAGCCGCGCATACCCAAGGCATCCCAGCAGACCAAAGTTCAAAACAGGGGGATTGAGGACTTGAGTCTAAGCGACCTTGCTGCAGCCCGAGAGAAACACCGTCAGAAACGCACCCTTAGCGACCAGGTAGCTGTAAAGGGCAGTGCTTCTCTAAGCGAAAAGACCCGAAAGAAACACCGTAAGAAACACACCCTTGGCGACCAGGTAGCTGTAGAGGGCAGTGCTTCTCCAAGCGAAAAGACTCGACAGAAACAACGAGGGGCTTGGAGGAAGTAATCCGTATCTGACCCTAGCCCTAACCCAATAGACACTGTTCCTCTCCTCTTTCCTCTGCACTGGATATTGTGATTCTCGATCATCATCTATCGATCTACCCTACAAGATCCTCAGCCCTTAGCCAACGTACTATTTTATATAATACTGTTCTTATCATCATGTCTTTAGATCTTGCACAACAAAACGATAGCGATTACGATAACAGCAGTGCTGGAGAGGAGGACGGCCTGTACCAAGATGTGCAACCTGATGAGCACGATAGAGAACCTGACGAGCATGATGGAGAAGAATACCACGAGAGCAGCCTTGGGGACGAAGACGCAATAGCGAATAATCAACTTACCTGGGCTATTGACCACAGCGGAGGTGACCACCGACTACCTGGTGAGTTTAAGAGCATCCTACTTGTACGCATATAGTAACTACGTAGTAGTGAAGGGATTTATCAAGATGATAGACAGCCCCGAATTTAACGGCAGTAAGGCTATTGGAATGCTGCAGAAGCGATACACGATAGACTACGGATCGAGGCGCGTTGGGTCCCGACCAGCCAAGCCTGAGGACAAATTTATCCCTGAGTTCCACCTCGACCTTATCATTATCATCGGCCGGCCGCTCCAACCCATTGTGAAGTTCTCTACGTTCTTCGACCACGTAACAATCAGCTTTAAACACTGGCGAGCTCCATACAGCGCTAAACACAGCCACGGACTGTCGTTTGATATGGAGCATCGTACCTTCCGTCTTGCAAAGGGTGGAACGCGCGAATCTTGGTTTATTGTTATGCACCCTGTCGATAGCACAGTAGACCCTCTTCTGTCAGGCAGCGAACGTCGCAAACGCCGCGAGAAGGCGTCTGAGCACAGCGCTCTCAAACCCTCCCATGCCCTGTTCCTTACGTCGTACATTAAGAAAGTCTTCCTTACAGGCGTATTACTTGGAGAGGGTGTTGAGGCTTCTTGGAAATTGGATGGACCCCAGTCGCAATCGATCTCAATCGTCAAGTGGGAAACGTTCCAGGAGCAGTTCATGGAAGGGTGGCCAGAGTACGTGCGCAAGAACACGCAGGATCCGTTCTGGACTGAGAACCTGCCAGCGTTCCATGCGTATGACTACGGGCAGAACCTTCCAATTGAGTTGTCTACTGAGCAACTCAATAGTCTGCCTAAGGAAACCCGGTTGCGCCCTGATGACGAGACGTCTGACTCTGATGACGAGACGTCTGACTCTGATGACGAGACGTCTGACTCTGATAGCGAGACGTCTGATTCTGGGAATGATTTGTCAAACTCTGGGAATGATTTACCAAACTCTCAGAATGATTTATCTAACTCTGAAGACGCGGCGGCTAGGTCCGAAGGCGGCGCAGAGGGGGCTACGCCCCCACAGAGCGGTACACAAACAGGCGATCCAATTCCCCCGCCGCACGACCATCAACAGCCGTTTGATAACTACACACAGGATCTTCTACGCGCACTAGAGGACAAGTATAGACTGGAGAGCATTGAGACGGTCTCCTACGCGCTAGCGGTCGACATCCACTCAATAGCATCTTCCAACCTCCCTAACGCCTCTAATGACGTCGGTGTCATTCTCGCACCTGCGCGCTGCCTCCTTGCCAATCGCAACAACGTTGTTCGCCAATACCAACACCCGCGCGACTTTACCTTCTACCCTCTTGCCTTCCATCCATCGTACGGCAACTTCTCCTCCGCGCAGCCCCCAGCATTCCTACGCGACAACGTGCTCGCTGTAATGGAGGACAACATGAGCTATCAGAACAACGGTGCGAGCGTGTTGACTAGTGGTTATTTTCAGGCGTACTCCAACATTAAGCGAACTATACGCCATAGCCCCGGCAACTTACTTGCTACCAAGGGCATTGCCACGGCTGCCCTGACGCTGCCAGATCAGGATGGCAACCTAAACCCTCGGGTAGCGGCGAAGCGGCAGCGTTTACTGCGGAAATTGCGAGGCGAACAGACTCCTGATAACCCTACGTCTTCCCAACCGTTCGCTCGCGAGCAACAGCGGATTAAAGCCGCTATAAAGGAAGAACTGTACGCGTTTAGGATGGAGCAAGTTCTGTCTGTGCAGGTGTCGCAGTTAGCTGACGGTCAACGGAATTTTGCGACAGTGCTTCAACCTATCCTCCAGCTAATCCGGTACTTCTCGCTGGAACAACCTACCTACATTGATGTCCTCTTCGCGTTCAAAGAACGCATCTTTCCAAAGGTTCTCTCCTCCTTTGCTAGTCTGTTCGCGCACGCATCAGACGAGTTTTATCGTCGCTTCAAGGCTGCTGGCTCTAAAGGGCTGCCTTTTGCCCTAGCGGAAGGTGTGGCCGCATTCGATCGCCTTGGCAGCTACTGCTTTACTGGGTTCCCCCGGTCTTTAGTGGGCTCAGTGCTCGGGCCTCTCTGCACCATAGAAAGCATTGAGCAGGGTGGGTGGCCGTTTATCGACCCCAACATGCTCAATCTGCAAGGCAGTGGCCATGCTAACCTAGTGCGTTGGCCGCGCATGGACAATGGACGACCTATTATGATGCACGTTGCTTCCATTCGCCACCACTATGGGCCCCAGGTTGCCGCTTATTGTCACAGCGAGGTATGGTTCCGTGAGCTTGGTGGGCTCACAGGTAAAGGGCCTCGTGGCGCAGAAGAGTTCCTAGTAGAGGTGCTCGAAGAGATGTGGAAGCCGCAGACAATCGCTTTCGTAACACACCAATTCTATCGCGCTCTGAACAAGGGCGGACGGGGCAATGCTCAAAGCGTAAGCCTAACAACACTGCAGGCACGACAGGAGGCGCAAGAGCAGGTGACGCGTTGGGCTGAAAGCGAGCACCCCTTCTCTGCAGGGTTCGTGCAATTAGCGTTTCAAATATCAGCCGCTAACACAGTACAGGGAGTACGAGTCGATCTTTCCTGTCTTTTATCCAGAAGCGACTTCGGGTTTGAGAAGCCAGACGCGACGCGACTTTGCGCAAGAGCTCTACTGGGAGTGTGTTAACAGCCATGGCCAATCTAGTAGCTACCTCTTTTCAAAGAACGCGAGCTGGTTCACTGTGTTACGCGCTGCCGTGCAACACGCCAGGGCCAAGGCGATGAAGGAGGAATACTGGATCAGCGCCATAATGTCAGCTCTAGCGGCGTGCCGCATTGACTGTGTGCCTGGTTCATACCATGGCCGATTGAGCTACCGGAGAATGACGCGGCTAGTCGGTAACGTTCCGGCCCCATCCGCTATAGCGGCGAGACCGGGCAGCCTCAAGCGGGCAGCGATTGAGGCAGTACACCAAGCAAAGCGGCGCTCGCAAACAAAGAGTACTATCGACTTTGGTTGCCAAATCCCTTTTAACGCCATCCCGCCGCTAGTTGAAAAAGGTTTTCAGCAGTTGGACGGCCAGTTCTCAAAGTCCGGCATGAATCAGAAGGTTCGTGAACACTACCACAGAGCACGTCAGTGCCTCATCGAGTGCTTAGGTCAGCCAAAATGCGATCTAATGCTCATGTTGGTGTTAACCCTTGCATCCTCTTCAGCTACCCCTACTGTAGCGGTGAATGCGACTGAGTTTTCCAAAGGACCAACCAAGAACTCTGAAATGTTTGCGGCCGCCTTGGTAACAAGAATGCTCTGGTCTCTTCGACCAGATTACTTCCCGTCGGAGGAAGACGATGGTTGGGTGCTTTCGGTACGGGAGATGACGAAGAAGATTGGTAAGACTTCCCTAAGAGAGGCCCTTTTCCCAAGTAAGAAGCATTGCTAACATAGTACTATCTGGGGTAGAGCACAAAGGTTGCAACAACCGCTTCCTTCGACAACTGCAATGGATTCGGGTTACTAGTGGGCGTCGAGACTCCCCAAGGAACAGCGACATAGCGATCAACTATGATTCCGTTCTTGAGAAGAGACGTACAGAGTTAATGCGACTACGGAGCGATGCTAAAGGTTTTATTCAATGCGTGTTTGGTAGTTCTGATTATGCATGGGTTGACCGATGTCATACTATTATACAGGAGTCCCCAGTGTAGAGTAAGCTATTATAGCTTCCACTATAATTTTACATCTTCTCTCCTATAAAACACGTATATACTATATACATCTTCTATCCTATACAGCTTTTGAAGAGATTAATACACGTTACGTAGTGTTATGATTTTTTAAAATATTTCGTATTAACTGTAAATTCAGAAAAACACCAACCCCAATATTAACCGTACTATCGTTGTCGCATGTAATCCGTTTCTTAATCTTAACTGTGTCTCTTCTCTACTATTTACATAATTAACGTAATAGTAAAAAGACGCAGGCACTAGAGAATAGAGCCTGCGAAGTCTACATTGCATTAGTGGCTGAAGTAGCACAGTGTAGAGGCATCCTGTTACTATTCTCCGCAGGCAAAGGTAATAGCACCTTGCGCGGCAACCTTTAAGGAAAAGAGAGGAAGCCGCTATGTGTTTCGCTCTTCTTTGTAGTTATTTGTAGATTTGTAGCCTGCGGTGTTGTTGACTTATCTGTATCGCAATACGACAGCAGCTTCCTAGCAGGCTGTAATCGTCGAGAGCCACGGTACAGCCGGTGACTTAGACGACAGACCTAGCCTAACACTAAATTGGCAAGCTTCCGCAACACGGACGCATACACCCCACCTGCTAATAAGCACCGCTATGACTAGCAACTCTCGTCTACCTCACTACTTCCGTAGAGTGTCGCTAGAAGCTCAGCATTGTGCTCTTCGAGCCCATCACTCTTTTTCCGCAGCGCATAGTTCAGGGTCGTCAGGTAACCCGGTTTATTGTTCAACCTATAGGGCTTACAGGACAGAATAATTCAAGTACCGACATCTGTCGCAATGGCGCCGGCGATGCCGGGATACTTTCCGATGCGTCAGAATCAGTGTCATCTTCGGCTTCGCTGTCTGGAATCTCTGTTAACCCCACCGCCGTAGCTAGCGCATTCGCTTCAATGCTAAGCCTCTCCTTTCCAGCAATCGGCGCACCAGTAATTCCATCCGGCCCTAGCCAGGCTTCGAGGGCCCTGCTTGCCGTGCAAATTTCCGGCCGTTCGCGCTTCACTAGCTCAAGAAAAACATCGCGCTGGTTCTTCCGCAGCACACGCTCGAGCCAATGGTTTGAGACCTCTTCGTGGGGTATGAGCAGCAGCGATCCCCAGCCTAGAGCTTGAACTATGTCGAACCATCGTGTCGCTCGCTTTAGGCGGTAACGAAAGGCTGCGTGGTCAGATTTAGATGGTGATTGGCAAACCAGATGGACCAAATATGTGATAGCCTCTGTTCGTGCCTGGCCCTTCCCGTACCTGTTGCGAGTTCTGTCGTTACTGGCTAGACGATCAGCGACCTGGATTTCGTCGACCTTGCGAGCGTACGCCTTCCCTAGCAAAGCGAAAGCCCAGCGAGTGCCAATGTTTACAGCTGCAAGCATCGTCTCGTACCGTGTGCACATGTCCCAGGCAAAGCAGAATGCATTGTCGGCATCAGTATGAAGTGTTGCGCTACTATCCACTGACTGCGACATTTGCGTCTGGGTAAGAACATAACGATCTACTGGTTTTACCAAGAACGGCGTGCCCTGTTTCCGCCAATTATGCAGGAACTGCGCAGCGCTGTACTGCGAGGTTGCATTTCCAAAAGCACGCGCTTTTGCTAGCATGCTGCAGGCAGTATAGTAGGGTGTTGGCGAGGCTGTATAGAAATCAGCATCTTCCGCGACTTTTTGCTTGAAGATCCAAGAGATCGTCGGCTCATCGTCTGGCGCAATGCTGCCGTACGCCATACGTTCCTGCGCAGGCATCTTCTCAGGCGGTTCCTTTAAGCCTATCGCCTCGAGCTTTATTACACGCGATCTTTCTAGCTTTCTTGTACGCCGTAGCTCTGCAAGACGATTCTTGTTTGTAACTGTTGCGGACCTCTTTACGGATAGAGGCGTCGTCGCACTCTGGTTTTCGCTGTCCTCGTCGCTTGTTCCGCGCTCGTGTCCCCCCTCCGCTCTAGCTGTGTCTTTGCCAGCGTGTACTGTCATAGTGTTGACTTCGCTAGCCCTAGCCGTCGATTCGTCCGCGCTGTCCTCCTGTATTGCTAGGCGGTTTAAGCTGTTGGCACGGATCTCGCTGCGAATAGGCGATGAGGAGGCTGGACGTTTACGGTACGGCACAAGGTCGCCTGTAGCCCTCTGTGCTGATGGCGGTATGCTATCGTCCTTGTCTGAGTCTATAGCCATGCGGTCCTCCGCGATGCCTTCCGTTGGCGTCATTAGCCGCGCTGTAGTTAAGTTTCTAGGCTCTAGAGACTTACTACTAGCAAAGTCCATAGCAGCGCTTGTGAGACGCCCCCAATTTTCTGCGTCAAGTGTGCTGGCACCCAGCGTCTCTTTCAGCAGCCATATCGCATCTAGTGTCGAGTGGGCTATGAAAACCGGCTTGCACGCTTCGTCGTCGCCTACTTCTGGAACGATCCATCCCGCGTATCGTACATCGCCTGGTACACGGCATGGTTCTGCGAGACGACGCGCAAGAAATCTGCTGTAGGACGGGTTAGGTGGGCTGTATGCTAAGTTGTTAGCGACTGTAGCGTCCCACTGTGCAGGAAAGCCTCTTCCGCTGTGTTTATCCTGACAATGGTCACTATCGAGCTGTAACTGATCCATTTTAGAACCAAGGCTGACGCTCTAAGCCAGCGATTAGTGTGTGGGTAGAAAAGTAGTAAGAATAACAGCAGAGAAAAGAAGACGTGGCATGGAAAGCAGGGGGCCAGGGCGTGCCGGCAAGGTGCGGCATATAGTCGCACCGACTAACAAGGTAGAGTACGGTCCCTAATCCCAGAAGAGGTCGCGTCCTTGAGTGTAGAATACATGTTATTTCTCTTTTTAGAGTGCTATTCTTATATAATATTGAATACTAAAGTTTAGTTGTTGAAGACACGAAAGATCTCAAAGAGGTAGTCCTAGATAGGGAGGGTCGCTCTGCCTCGTACATCTAAGAGCGCAGTTCCAAATAATATAACACTAGTATTTGCCTTTAGAGGTGCAGCGTGAAGAAGGTTGGAGCGCCAGCCCTAAGGTAGTTAAAGCGTCCGAATGTTCCAGCTGCAAGGTTGCGATATGGCTTGGGACGCAAGTTGCCGCAACGGTTGGTTGCCAGCGAGGGCAAGTTACGCAGAGACCACGGTATGGCTTCATACACCTACTAACACCTTTTGGGCAACTCTCTGGACTGTCCAAGGTACTGCATGACAGAGTTGTCAACAATCAAGCCAATCAAGCTGGGTGCCCCAGCTTAGCTTGATTAGTGGGTACCTCTACCTCAGCTTAGCTTGATTGGCTTGATGGTTAAAATTAATAAGCTTGGCTTGTTTAGCTTGATTAGCTTAACAAAATTAATCCCCCTTTCAAGAAGCTTAAAAGGGGATAGTGTAGGGGTATCCTTATATAATCTTATCACCACGTGATCTTATCACCACGTGACCTTACTTACTTACTTTAACCTTCTTTATAGAGTATTAATTCTATCAAGCCAATCAAGCCAAACAATCAAGCTAGCTTATAGTAGCTTGGCTTAATTGATTTATACCTCTACTCTAGCTTGGCTTGATTGATACGCCAGCTTGATGCCCCAGCTTGATAGCGATCAAGCTGGCTTGATTGTTGACAAGTCTGCTGCATGAACAGACGGTTGTTGAACCAATGAACAAACTGATTCCTAATGGTTGTCGCTGTAGAGAAAACGTCGAGGTAGGCAGTATACTCAGTCCTGGACGGCACGCTGGGACTCTGCCTTGGCCACTGGTTCCTCAGATCTTCCACGAACGAGTCGATCGCCCTAGTTTGATTCTCCTGAAATGCGGCGTGCAATCCTGTCGTGATGCTGCTGTTCAGTCTCCGATTCTCGCTTTGGTAGATTCGCTTCATTGGAATCTGCAAACGCCTTGGTGTTGCACAGCACCGTGTTCCGAATCGCATTCTTGTTGAAGTCCTGTCCCTGGTCTAGCTCGTATTTCAGTGCAGTAGGTGGCTGTACCGCCGAGAGCTTATATACCCTATAGGCTGCAGCTAGAGCCTGTATCGCATCCATGTCTGACTTTTCGGCGTAAGCCGTCGTACAAAACTATGTCATTAGATCACGATATGGCTTGGGAAGCAAGTTGCCGCAACGGTTGGTTGCTAGCGAGGGCACGTTGCGAAGCGGTTGCGATATGGCTTGGGACGCAAGTTGCCGCAACGGTTGGTTGCTAGCGAGGGCACGTTGCGAAGCGGTTGCGATATGGCTTGGGACGCAAGTTGCCGCAACGGTTGGTTGCTAGCGAGGGCACGTTGCGAAGCGGTTGCGATATGGCTTGGGACGCAAGTTGCCGCAACGGTTGGTTGCTAGCGAGGGCACGTTGCGAAGCGGTTGCGATATGGCTTGGGACGCAAGTTGCCGCAACGGTTGGTTGCTAGCGAGGGCACGTTGCGAAGCGGTTGCGATATGGCTTGGGACGCAAGTTGCCGCAACGGTTGGTTGCTAGCGAGGGCACATTGCGAAGCGGTTGCGAAGCATGGAGTAGTATTTAGTGTGGTAGGTTGCATTCGGCCTGACTCGGAAGACCACGCGCCCGCAAGTCAGGCTGACAGCAGCGCTTCCACTCACAACGTTACCTAGGTACAGCAGTAACTTGCTATTGCTAACAGAGGCAACTTTCTAGGCTTCCTACAGTGGCAGCAGTAGGCAATACGTACAGCGTTACTCTATGTTAGTCTGGTGCGCCTATATCGGTACTGAGTCATGGGATCGATTTTGTACTACAGACTACTTGAGAAAGTTACAGTATGTCTCCGCGATTTCCGGGCAGTCATTCCTTCAAAGTATCTCAGTCTTGCGCCTTTATCGTGCTCTGAAAATAGCCTTTAGCTTGGAGGTTCTTGACTATCCTCATGTCAATGGTGTCTCGGCATCCTTGAGGGGCAGTAGTTGTCAGCCATTCAACGAAGACTTCGGCGAACCTCGTATTAATGCGATGTTGGCGTTTCGCAGCCTGTTCAGCAATATGCGCGTTACTCTGAGGCTCAAGACCATGCAAGATGTTGCCCTCTGTAAGCGATATTGACTGACACATCGCGCCCGTTGCACCCACGAGAATATAGACGCCATCGTCGACCTTGCCGCCCCCCTCATCCCAGACCTTCTTCCACTTGGGTACTTCCTTGTCCCGTGTCACGGCGTTGTAGGCATGAACAACGTGTTTCTCTCCAAACGTTTGGCAGATGTAAGCGTAGATCAGAGCACGTGACAATGTCGAGCTCGCGAGTACGACGTACTTGGCTCTGTACTCTAGGGTTTCTCCTTGGTGTGCGCGAGGACGGGGATGGGGAATGGTCGTCTTCTTGTTGCGTAGCTCTTCCAACGTCTTGTGAATGTATGCGACCTTGGCTGAGCCCTTGCAAGCCTCCAATGCAATGTCCCAGATGAATGAGTGTCGAATTGTGTCGCTGTTCACAAGAGCTGTGCGGAGGTTTTCGTTGTTATTACTGAGACTGCGGTGAGGGTCGAGGATCCGATCTCCGATAAGCTGGTCGGCATCCCAATTGTTGATTGCGGCCATAAGGTTAGGAAAGATGCTGACATGTCGCGCAATGCGGTAGGCCTCGGAGTCTGCGACTGCGCCTGGGGGCATGGTGGGCTTGGACTTCTTGCTGCTCTCTCCCCCTTGGTCTTCCCAGGCCTCCACTTCCTTCTCGTAATGCTGTTTGACCGCGGCTAGCACGCGAGACTCTTCTTGTTCCACGTTAGCGAAGTAACACGCATCGTGCTGCAGATACGTGAAGTTGACAGTAAGCTTTGCTGTGACAACGTTGAGGGGTTTGCGCCAGGGATCCAGACTGTCGGTGTCGCGCATTATGAAACACCACCGAACCATGTCCCGAAAATTGTTCAGCATGTCCTTGATCTCGCCGGACTGGAGTTGCTTGTCGAGCGCGGACTGTACTTTGTTCTTTTCCTTCTCGGTTTTACAACGCTGCATCCCGTCGTGATACTTCTTGTAGCTATTGAGGAGCTTTCTCCACACTGCAGTACAATCTACCCCTTTCAAATTGGCTAAAGCTTTGGCGCCTGGATCGGTGGACTGCTTTTGTACTAACCGCTGGATCACGTGGTCGGCGAATCCTAACACCAGGTCGACCCCGTTCGTGAGAGCTGTGCCCGTCTGACCTACTATACCAGTACGATGATCATTGGGCCTGTAGTCCAAAATGGGGTCGATGATGTGGGTGTAGGTTTGAGTTTTTGTACCCGGGGCGGTATGCAGCTCGTCGACCATGATTATTGCAGCGCAACCAACGAATGTGACCAACCACACCTCGACCCTCACACCTTTGTCGTCTGTCCATATTTGCATGCGACGAGCCTGCCAAGGGCCGAGACCATCAAGCGCAGGCAATCGTGAAGTGTCCATATGCGTCTTGGCGCACAGGCTCAGCTGTGCTCTCAACGCCGCCCTCTTCTTAGTATGCCTCTTGTCGGTCTTTTCTAACTGTTGTTTTAGCCTCTTGTACTGAGGGGGCGCAGAGGTATCGACAAGCGTGCCAAAGATCTTCGTCTTCCAAGACTCGCGAGTTGAGACTATCAAGAACCTAACGCTCGTCTTTTGAGGTCTGAAGTCCGATGTCTCAGGGACGCTGTTTGCCCATTCCTTAGTCGGGTTGTTCAACTTCCACACCTTGTTGTACTCCCCATAGGCCAATCGTGATTTCAACCAGTTAGGGCGACGGTTGACTTCATCCCACTCTTTTGGTGTCATGCTAGAGTAGATGCTGTTCTTCGCACCGCCATAACGCTGTACAATCTCTTCGCCCGTACCGTGCAAGACTATCAGCTTCGGTGGCTTGTACTCTGATCCTTGAGCCAAGTGGGCGCTGCCACCCATGATCATACGCCATGCTTGTACCAATGTTTCAAGGCCTGCTGCACTCGCAACAAAGTAGGTGCATCCAAACAGATTCGGCGTCTCTATCTCGTCTCCGTTCGATTTGAGAGCAGTGTAGGGGAAGTCTGGCGTCGCGCTGATGCCGAGGCGCTGGTACGATCTAGCAAAATTGAGATACCATATGAGGACATCGGTGATCGTCTTGCCCATGCCCATGTCGTCGGCGATGACAAGTGCTCCTCGGTCGCCGGCGAGGACATCCAAGCCATCCTTGGCGCCGACCAACTGATGGGGTAGCGGGTGGAAATCTGGGTTTAAGCCGACCCCAGTTCCGAGGTTGATCTGGTCGCCTTTGAGGTCGTCGAGCGCAAGGCCGAAGGTTTGCGCGGCTAAGTCCCACAAGTCTATGTTCGACTTTTGCGCGTGCGCAAAAGCAGACATACCATCCATCTTCACCTTCATAGTGCTCGAGAAATGCGCGTTTGCCTGGGTCTTAGCTTGTTCGTTCAATGGGGGTTGTTCCGGTTCGCCTTCGTCTAACATGCATTCTTCTAGCACCTCTTCATCGTCTACGAGAATGTCCATGTTGTTACTAGACTCGCTGTCACTAGAATCGCTGCTACCACTATCGTCGCTGATATGTATTGGGTCGTCTAGTCCGCTACCGTGGTAGCTATTAGAAGGGAAGGTCTCGACAAACTTGAGAAAGGACTTAGGTGCGCTGGACGGTGGTTTGGCAGGTCTGGCGAGCGGTAGCAGATTCACGGGTGTGAACGACGAGGGTTGAAGTGTGCGGGGGAAGGCGATGCTGTTATTCCTGGACATGTATGACGAGAACGGACCTACAGGATGCTGCTTGTGTGCGCTGTTGCTAGGTGTGGATTCTTCCCTCGACCAGGATAATGGATGTATGTTGGCCGCCAAATCTAGTATCTCCTTGAGTGTCTTGGGTGTAAGCTCCTTACTTTCCGGTGGGACGGCTTCGGAGGAGGCAACTTGCATGTGGGTGGCATCTTGTTGCTGGTCACCTTGCACCTCTGCTGGCGGGGCGGGCTCGGAGGAGGCAACTTGCATGTGGGTGGCATCTTGTTGCTGACCATCTTGCACCTCTGCTGGCGGGGCGGGCTCGGAGGAGGCAACTTGCATGTGGGTGGCATCTTGTTGCTGGTCACCTTGCACCTCTGCTGGCGGGGCGGGCTCGGAGGAGGCAACTTGCATGTGGGTGGCATCTTGTTGCTGACCATCTTGCACCTCTGCTGGCGGGGCGGGCTCGGAGGAGGCAACTTGCATGTGGGTGGCATCTTGTTGCTGGTCACCTTGCACCTCTGCTGGCGGGGCGGGCTCGGAGGAGGCAACTTGCATGTGGGTGGCATCTTGTTGCTGACCATCTTGCACCTCTGCTGGCGGGGCGGGCTCGGAGGAGGCAACTTGCATGTGGGTGGCATCTTGTTGCTGGTCACCTTGCACCTCTGCTGGCGGGGCGGGCTCGGAGGAGGCAACTTGCATGTGGGTGGCATCTTGTTGCTGACCATCTTGCACCTCTGCTGGCGGGACGACTTTGGAGGAGGCAACTTGCGTGTCGGTTACGTTCAATCTAACCGTCGTGACAAACACTACGGCTGTGCCAGCTGGGATTTCTCGCATAGCAAAGTTGAATCCACCTTGGCTTCCAATTCCGATATGCTGATTTGCTCTTGGAGCGATAAACAAGCGGCCCTTGAAGTCGAATCCATCGAGTCCTAGGCCTTGCGCAGTTTCGTAGCATTGCTCAGCTTCGTCGCGTAGTTTTTCCCAGTTGGGGATGCCCTCCCAACATATGTCACTGAATTCGACCATGCTGACTACTTCGCTGATCTCTCCATCCTTTACGGCGCATATATGTACCTGTGTGTCGAGATTTGAAGCGGTTGGCATGGGAGGATTAGCAGGCTTGTCGTTGTTCGGAGTAGGCGTGAATCCTGTAGGAACGGTTCTGGATCGAGAGCGCTTAGGTGGGTGGTCTTTGGAGTTGTGCGTTGATTCTGGCGATAACTCGCGCTTTTGGAGTGTAGAGGTTGCCGTCAAGGGGTTGGGGGTTGGGGCTTTAGCATGGTCGCCTTCCGCTTTACGCTTCCTCAGGCGATTGAGAGAATGTGTGATCAACTTGCTAATCGCCATTGTCCTCCACGCCTTGGGTTCGTTGCGGAAGTCGGGTACGGACTTCCAGACCAGGGCGTGTAGGTTCTTGTTCAGGTCTTCATTGGCAGTGTCGCTGAGCTTTGCTGCACCTCGATTGCGTGCATCGGGGTAGTTGTCCACAAGAATCTTGTCAATCGTCCTGGCTATCTCCTTTTGTCTGGTGGCGTCGTCGATGCCGAAGCCGCGGAAGATCTCTGTTTGGTTCCCCGAGTAGCTAAGGGAGCTGGGGTCGCCTGCCGGTGGATGGGCGGGTGACTGCGTGTTATCGTCCATCCTAGTCACCCGTGGTAGAAGGTGTATGCAGGTTGACGATGCTGCGGTACGTGGTGGGTGGGTGGTGTTGCGGCGAGCGTCGCAACGTTCGTGTTGTGGCAACATGCGCGAGGAAACAGCCGGAGAGCGGTGAAAAGTGAAAGGGGAAGCTCCCAGTAATTTTAGCCTCGTCGCCCGTACTGAGCCTAGTAGAACGATGACCAGGAGTAGGGCATAGTATAGCCACCCGGTTCTGGCGTGAGCGCTCACTGTTGAGCATTGCGGGTACAGCGCACAAGACTCTGACGCGGGCTCACGTTGCGTACGCGCGAAACAGAGAAAGTTGATAAAAGATATGGGGATCACCCGAGTGTATAGAAAGCGAGCAGAGGGAGAAGAGAGACAAGGAGCAGGGAAAGTAGGGAGAGACATGGGGATCACCCAAACGCAGTTCTGGCCGTCATCGTGAACTGAATCGAGCATAGAAGTTGATAGAACCAAACAAAAGAAAGCGAAAAGAGATATGGGGATCACCCAGCCGTAGGACTAACTGTAGTCGCGAAGGAGAGAGCCAAGACGTAGCCGGCTACACGCTGCGCATTGCTGTGGCCTTGACGCTCGCTAGATCTCCCATTCACCTTGGCATGTCCTCGCTTATTTGTATGGCCGGTCCGATAGTTATCTTCCTATTGCCCAAAGGTCGACTGGCTGTCCACTTCTGTCTCTTGGTACCAACTTGTAGAACTCGGGTGATCCCCATATCCTCTTCGCGTCCCTATCGTTCTCCATCCAATCCTTCTTTTCACGTGTCTTTATCTTGCTCCTCGCTTCCTCACGCACAACCCAAGGTGAGCAACGCAAAATTTGCTTGGCGTTAGCGTCTCTCGCGCTCGCGCTACCTAGTCCTGCACAAATAACACTTTCCTCCACACCAACTACTTGACACCTTCCCCGAATTGCTTCTCTTGAAAGCAAACCACTCTCAACGTCGATATCTCTACCTACCCATTGACCCTTGTCGGTAAGTTGTTGTGGCCTCCTGTTCCGCTGATCGATTGCTAACGATGTGCTGTCCGTATAGAAACAAAGTCTCACCTACCGTTGAAACTCTGTTTTTGCATATCGTCCAGCATGGCCGACCAGTCTGTCATGCACTACATGGTCAATGACCGGCCGACGTCGGCGCCGCATGATACAGAAGTCTACGACCAGGGCATTGCTGTCTTGGAGGCACCCGGCAAAGACTCTGTCCAGCTCGGAGGCCTTCCCGACGCCCCTGACCGAGAGAAGCACGCCTGCTTCACCTGCAAAGAACCAGGCCACAGGGCCAAAGATTGCCCCAAGAAGCTCGAACAGCAAGCGTGTTCCAACTGCGGCGAGGTTGGCCATGTCTACCGCGACTGTCCCACGAACGAGTGCTTCAACTGCGGTGGTCACGGGCACCTCTCCAAGCAATGCCCTAGTGAGCCAGCAGCAGACCAGGGCCCTAGGTGCAACGGCTGTAACCGTCTCGGCCACGTTGCCTCGGATTGCTTCTATCCCCAGCCGATCAAAACCCGCAAGTTTCGTGCTCCTAAGGAGGACGCCTCCAAGGAGGACGTCTCCAAGGAGGACGTCTCCAAGGATGGCAAAGACGAGCTTCCTCCTGCCCAAACCATGGCCCCACCACTGGATAAACCTAGCTTCACAACAAAGTTATTCACTCGGAAGATCCCTCACTATGTCTCCTCCGTTAGTGTAGAGATGGATATTTCCTATCCGAGCGACGACGCTAGTATCACCCTCCGTGGCCACGCTCATCGGGCAGCCTCCATTACCCTGACAGCCCACAACATCGTCAACTGCACTGTACTTCCCATGAAGATCACCGATGAGTTCTTCACCTCAAGGGTTTCCCAAGAAGATGTTAAGCGAGCTGCTAGTAAGCTTGCACTCAGCGAACTAGGGATGCTCCTACACTTCCGCTTCGACCTCCAAACCGAACAACCTGACGGACAACCTCTGAACTCCCGCCCCCTCTACGGATTGGGGTTCTTCTCCCACCAGAACTTTGGGATCTTCGATGAAGTCATCCATCGTGCTCGCGATATCCTCGAGAATGGCGGCGAGGGCACCGTGCTGCACTTCTTCACGGTCGCCACAGAGTCAGCACAAGAGCGCATGGATACCGTGTACAAAGAGATGCAAGCTCAATACAAGAACGACCCGATTCTGCTCTACTGGAAGGACTGTCGTGTCAACCCTCAGACTGGCATGGAGATCTCTGTCGACAAGCAGCCGAAAGGATTCAAGGTCCCTCCCCAGTGGGCATTCCAGAACAACACACAGTACGTCACCGTGCACTACCAGAACCTTGTCCACGAACTGCGCAAGGCCGCCAAGCAGAAGGGTTTCGAGATCACCGACACCAAGATTATGAAGGTTCGCGGCGGCGGTGACCGGTTATACTACGCCGAGCTCAGGGTACCAGAGGGCGCCAGCTACCGCGAGGGCGCCTTCGTGGACATCCAGTTCAGTCCCTACCAGGAGCAAGCGGACACCTGGCGATTTGAGATCAAACCGTCCGCAGGCATCACGCCCGCTAGCTACATAGGCGGCTTTCTCTACCGCCCTCGCTTGGGTGCATCCTTCGCCGAGCAGCCCCTGTTCAAGGAGGGCGTTCACTACAGCTGTGCATTTAACTATCGTACTTTGCCTGAAGCTGAAGAGGCATTGCGTAAGCTTCGCGGCATCTACGTCTTTGCTCGCTTGAACCCTGCCACCGTGGGAATCAAGCGCCAGATCAACGCCCTTAACCATTACTTCCGAGGCGGCGATGCCTTTAGCGATGTCACTCAAATCCTCCACAACTCCTACCTTCGCTTCCCAGACGACAAGATCGTGGACTACTTCGCCGGCATGTTCGCGTATTTGGGAGACAACGGTGCTAAGGACAGCATCATGGAGCGTCTGAACCGCTCACTCCAACCCGACGTTTTGCAGAAGCTTCGCGCCCTTGCCGGTGGTGTAGCGCTCATCCAAGGTCCTGGTGGCGTTGGCAAGACACGCATCATCGAGGCTCTGGCTGTTGCGCACTACGAGGCTCAACAAACTGGCGTTATCCATGGCCTTGGTCGCCTTGCTGCTTTCTGGGTCACGTCGCCGTTGAACAAGCAGCTCGACGACGCTATGCTCAGGATCTACACGGCCTGCCTAGAGCGACGGAAGGAGCTCAAGGCCGCTGGCATCCAGGCACGTTTCCCTATCGTAATCCGACGCCATATGAAAGAGACGGAGACAGCGGTTGTTCGCAAGGAGTCCGAAGCTGCTCGCAACGTCCTGCTAAAGAACGAGAAGCCGCCCTACTTTGAATACATCGAAGAAGAGCACTTCACCAAGGACCAGCTGAAAGAGCAGGCAGCGGCTTACCAGGAGAAGTCCAGTGAAGACAGGCGGACCATGGCGTTCCTTGACGCACTGACAGTGGACTCGCAATTCCGCATCCTTCTTGAGACGTCCGAGACAAAGTCGTCTTTCACCGACAAGCGACTTCAGTTGGAAATGCTGTCGGAGGGTGCGTGGGTTCTGCGCCTCGCCGGAGTGCCGGAGCGTAATGCCGATACGAACGAGTTAGTGGTACACGAAATCGCCCAACCAAAAAAGTACCGCGATTTCCGTTTTCAGCTCGACCTCTATGCTTCAGGCCAAGAATTCGACGCCGATGACATGCGCCGACTGACTGCTCTCACCAACGAGATCATTAGGGACCTCGCTCAACTGGCCGTAGCCATTGGCATGACCTCCGACGTAATCTCGCAGCCGCGTACTCATACGCTCGAGCAGCCGTATGCCGTTCATCACGACGAGGCTGGCAAGTCAAGCGAGTCAAGCACGCTCGCTCCTCTCGTGTACACGCACGCCTATAATAACGAGGGCCCGCTGATGGTCGAGCGCAAGGCCATAACACCCCACCTGTTCTTCGGCGATATCCATCAGCCAAAGCCTTCTGCTGCCGGTGGTTCGGAGGAACGTCACGTCTTCAGTGATCAGCAGGACCTACCTTTCTTCCATCGTGCGATGCTAGGCGGCTGTACCACTATTTACCTGCACACACAGTACCGCTTCAATTCCGACATCAACGCTCTCACCAACCACATCCTTCCTCGTGGCCGTATGGAAGTGGCCCCCGGGGTAGATGACCGGGAAGAAAACATTCGCGCCATGGAGATCGCGATGGAGCAGTTCAACATTTCCTCCGGCCATCGCGTCATCTTCGTCAGCGTCAAAGGTAGCCACGACATCGTCGGTGCCACCAAGTCTCGCTACAACAAGGACTTCATTCCCTATACCCTCCGGGCCGTCTGCAAGATGATCGCTGGCGGGTTTTCTGGTAAGCAGGTCGCTATCATCACCCCGTATGTAGCGCAAGTTGCCGCTATCCGCTTCGTATTGGCTAGATTCATGGAGCACTTAGCCAATCAGGTTGACGAGGAGGAGCTGTTCAAACTTAGCGTCCAGCTGCGAGACGTCGAAGTCTTCACAGTCGACAAAATGCAGGGCGCCGAGAAGGAAGGTATTGTATTCGACACCACCAACGCTGGCGACCTCGGTTTCGTCAAGCATACCACACGAATGCTCCTAGCCGTTGGACGCGCGCGTTCCCTCCTCGTTATCGTTGGTAATCCTGTGAGCGTCCTCGCCGAATACACTGGTGCGACCGACAAGGACAAGCGGTACGTCAAGCTCGCCTACTACAAGGTTTGGAAATGGTGCCTAGACCGAAAATCCGCCATCCAATTGCACGTTGATCCAGAATTAGCTCAAGGTTGGTGCGAGTTCAACCCCCCGTTCAATGTCGCCGAGCATATAGAGGCCTTCGCTGCGGGCTCTCAGGCCACTGAAGAGCCCATAAAGATGTTTCCCGATGCCAACTACGGACCTCTCCCCACATTTTCCACAGCCTCCCCCGTCGACGGTGATAGAATTGATTTCTATTCCGGTGGAGATGACTGGAATCGGGATGACGCCAAGGACAAGCCAAATGATGATGGGGTTCCTTTCTATTCCGGTGGAGATGACTGGAATCGGGATGACGCCAAGGACAAGCCAAATGATGATGGGGTTCCTTTCTATTCCGGTGGAGATGACTGGAATCGGGATGACGCCAAGGACAAGCCAAATGATGATGGGGTTCCTTTCTATTCCGGTGGAGATGACTGGAATCGGGATGACGCCAAGGACAAGCCAAATGATGATGGGATTCCTTTCTATTCCGGTGGAGATGACTGGAATCGGGATGACGCCAAGGACAAGCCAGAGGGTGAGGATCACGCCGACGATGGTGGAGACGAAGCCAAGGACAAGCCAGAGGGTGAGGATCACGCCGACGATGGTGGAGACGAAGCCAAGGACAAGCCAGAGGGTGAGGATCATGCCGACGATGGTGGAGACGAAGCCAAGGACAAGCCAGAGGGTGAGGATCATGCCGACGATGGTGGAGACGAAGCCAAGGACAAGCCAGAGGGTGAGGATCACGCCGACGATGGTGGAGACGAAGCCAAGGACAAGCCAGAGGGTGAGGATCACGCTGACGATGATGAGGATCACGCCGGCAATGATGAGGGTCACGGTGGAGATCAGTGCAGCAACGTAGCACACGACTGGAACCAGTACGATTGAAAAGGTTCTAGAGACGCTGGAGGTGATTTGGAGATCAAGGAAGACAAGCCTCCCAGTAGGATAGTGTGGGACTAGGCTAATATCGATCTCTTCTTGTTCTTTGAAAGCCAGTACGTAGTAATGAAGAGAAGTAGTAGAGTAAGAGTTTATGCGCTTACTCTATTCCTCTTAAAGTGATAATACACTGTATCAAAATAATAAACGTGCTGGTAAAAGACGCAAGCACAACACTGTTGAAAGACACTGTAATAAATCGCGGTAAAGGTGTGTTTCCTAAACACCTTGAGTTCACCGTATGCAGCTGTATATGTTTGACAATAGATGGGTTGGAAGTAAAGCCCTGAACTTCAAGCGGTTCTGGAGAGTTGCGGCTACGTTGGGGAGAAGAGGAGTTAAGGCAGAAGAGGATTTTGGAGGAGAAGTAATAATATACTGTATGTAGAACTTATACGGGTGTATAAAGCTGTAATATGTAGTATAGTAAGGTACAATAGGTGGTACAATAGTTGGTAATATGTACTATAGTATGTTGTATTATACATTACGATATATCACGGTTGATGTTGCAGCAAGTTGAGGTTCATGTTGCAGCAAGTTGCGGTTGATGTTGCAGTAAGTTGCGGTTAATGTTGCAGCAAGTTGAGGTTCATGTTGCAGCAAGTTGCGGTTAATGTTGCAGCAAGTTGCGGTTGATGTTGCCGCAAGTTGAGGTTCATATTACAGCAAGTTGCGGTTAATGTTACAGCAAGTTGCAGTTAATGTTGCAGCAAGTTGAGGTTCATGTTGCAGCAAGTTGCGGTTGATGTTGCAGCAAGTTGAGGTTCATGTTGCAGCAAGTTGAGGTTCATGTTGCAGCAAGTTGCGGTTGATGTTGCCGCAAGTTGAGGTTCATGTTGCAGCAAGTTGCGGTTGATGTTGCAGCAAGTTGCGGTTGATGTTGCCGCAAGTTGAGGTTCATGTTGCAGCAAGTTGAGGTTTATGTTGCAGCAAGTTGAGGTTCATGTTGCAGCAAGTTGAGGTTTATGTTGCAGCAAGTTGCGGTTGATGTTGCAGCAAGTTGAGGTTTATGTTGCAGCAAGTTGAGGTTCATGTTACAGTAAGTTGCGGTTAATATTGCAGTAAGTTGCGGTTGATGTTGCCGTAAGTTAAGGTTGATGTTACAGTAAGTTAAGGTTCATGTTACAGCAAGTTACGGTTTATATTATAGTAAGTTAAGGTTTATATTATAGTAAGTTAAGGTTTATATTATAGTAAGTTAAGGTTTATATTATAGTAACTTTTAATAAATATTAAAGTTAGTATTACCTAATCTTTTAAAAATTTATATATCTATTAGTATAAATAGTTAGTAATCCTTTTACTATATCTTTAAAAAATATACTTTCTACTAAATATATTTATAATAATTAATTTTTTTCTTTCTTATTTATTATTTAATAATATTACTATAGAAGTAATAAAACTAGACTACTTTTACTTTATAATAATAAAGTAATAAATAAAGAAAAAGTATAAAATAAAGCTAGTTAAATTAAATTTTATTTAAATAAGTAGAATAATAAATACTAAAGTAAGAATAAAGTTATTAAGTATTTAATTAAGTAATAAGTAAAGATAGTTTAAAGCTATATTAACTAAATACTAGTTACTACTAAGTAAGACTTTCTTATATTATCTTTATAAAAGAAATTTATACTACTATATATAAAACTTAAATAAAGATTAAGAATTTATAAAGTTTTACTATAATTAAGAAACCTTTTAAAAAAAGTTATTTATTTTACTTAACTAAGGGTAAGTATATAGTATATATTAATATATTAAATAAGATTTTTTTACTTTTTTATTTATCTATATTCTTATATAAAGGTTTACTTAGATTTAATAACTTTTAACTACTTTATAAAAAGAAGAAAAGAGTATAACTTATATTTAAGATAAAGATATTTATAAAGTAAAAGAATAAAATATTTAATACTTTAAAATAAAAAATATTTTATAAAAATTTAGTATTTTTTCTTTAAGAAAAAAAAGTATAATAAAGTATTAGTAACTACTAAGTATAGTTATTTAAAAAATAAGAAGTAGTTTTTTATAATTTATTATTTTATAATAACTAGTTACTTCTAATTAACTTACTATATAATAAGCTAAAGCCTAATTAGTTTATTCCTTAATAGGATCTTAGTTATATATATAAAGTATACTACTTATAGAATCTAAGTAGTAAGTAGTTTACTTAGATTCTATACTAGTAAACTAAATAAATAATACTCTAAGCTACTACTTCCTAAATAACTTTTAAACTATAGCTTTCCTTAACTTCTTTTCTTATTTAATAAAATAATAGTATACTTATATAATAGCTCCTTAAGTATAGCCTTTTATATACTACTTCTAACTATATAGCTATTTTTAATTAAGTAAACTAGTAGAAAGAAATAATTTTAAAAGTAGTATTTATTAAAAGTTAATAAAAGATTTAAGGTAAAAATAAATTTTTTTTTATTTTATTTAAAAAAAGAGTTTTTAAGTATTTTAAGTAATAGTTAGTATAGTTTTTTAAATCCTTTATTACTAATAGTAAGATTTATTTCTAAAGTATATAGTTTTATTATTTATATTACTATATAGCTAATAATATTATAAGAATAAAATAAATATAAACTTTACTACTATTTTACTTTAACTTTAATATAAATTAATCTTAAAAGCCTTAAGTAACTAAGAAGCCCTAAGTAACTAAGAAGCCCTAAATAACTAAGAAGCCTTAAGTAACTAAGAAGCCCTAAGTAACTAAGAAGCCCTAAGTAACTAAGAAGCCCTAAGTAACTAAGAAGCCCTAAGTAACTAAGAAGCCCTAAATAACTAAGAAGCCTTAAGTAACTAAGAAGCCCTAAGTAACTAAGAAGCCCTAAATAACTAAGAAGCCCTAAGTAACTAAGAAGCCCTAAATAACTAAGAAGCCTTAAGTAACTAAGAAGCCCTAAGTAACTAAGAAGCCCTAAATAACTAAGAAGCCCTAAATAACTAAGAAGCCCTAAGTAACTAAGAAGCCCTAAGTAACTAAGAAGCCCTAAGTAACTAAGAAGCCCTAAATAACTAAGAAGCCCTAAATAACTAAGAAGCCCTAAGTAACTAAGAAGCCCTAAGTAACTAAGAAGCCCTAAATAACTAAGAAGCCCTAAATACTATAGAGGTAAACAGTATAACTAGCATAGGGTTAGAGGTAAGAGAGTAGCTATAGAGGTCTACCCCTAGGGGTAAGATAGTATCTATAGAGTACTACCCTTAGGGGCGAGATAGTAGGCGTAGAGTGCTACCCCCAGGGGCGAGATAGTAGGCGCGGGTTGCTGCAAGTTACTGCAAGTTACTACCCCCGGGGGCGAGATAGTAGGCGTAGAGTGCTGCCCCCAGGGGCAAGATAGTAGCCGTAGAGTGCTGCCCCCGGGGGCGAGATAGTAGCCGTAGAGTGCTGCCCCCGGGGGCGAGATAGTAGCCGTAGAGTGCTGCCCCCAGGGGCGAGATAGTAGCCGTAGAGTGCTGCCCCTAGGGGCGAGATAGTAGCCGTAGAGTGCTGCCCCTGGGGGCGAGATAGTAGCCGTAGAGTGCTGCCCCCGGGGGCGAGATAGTAGCCGTAGAGTGCTGCCCCCAGGGGCGAGATAGTAGCCGTAGAGTGCTGCCCCCGGGGGCGAGATAGTAGCCGTAGAGTGCTGCCCCCGGGGGCGAGATAGTAGCCGTAGAGTGCTGCCCCCGGGGGCGAGATAGTAGGCGTAGAGTGCTGCCCCCAGGGGCGAGATAGTAGCCGCGGATTGCCGTAAGGTGCTGCCCTTGGGGGCGAGAGTGACTAACACTCACCGCTAGACTTACAGCGGCCTATGCAAGAATAGACGGCTTCTCGCCTACTTATACCTTGTGTAGTACCTCTCTATTGCTTTCTTACCTTCTCTTATCTCTTTTCCACTTACCTTAGTTTCTGTGTTCTTTCTAACAACGTTGCAATGAAGCGCCCTCTAGCAAACGTTTTAACCAAAAACAGCAAACGGCAGCGTACGAATGATCCAGAGATTGAAGAGACAACTCCTATCCACGAACAAGCTGCGCCATACCTACTCGCTATAGCGAAGTTTCCAATCGATGCGCTTAGCGCAGAATGGAGTTTTGGTGTCAATAGGTCTATTGACACAGCACACCAGCGCCGCCTCTGCGAGATCTTTAACGAAACTGGTATTCTTCGACGAGACCCTAGCCACCAACTGCAGATTGCCTGTTCTAAGGAACACGTAGAGCAGATGCTTCATCATCTGAAGGTGGAATTGCCAGCTCAGAGCACAGTTACTTCTGCCACGTTTGCGGATAAGGAAGGATTGGAATGGCCGTCGTTCAAGAGCTGGAAAAGCGTGACTGGAGGGACAGCGGAACTTATTACGGGTCACCATCGTGTAGAGGCATTCAAAGAGTATCTTCGCCTTCGGCAGTTAGGAGAAGAGGAGAGGTGGTGGGTGTGCCGCATCTACGATAAAGGCGGGTGCCCCTTAACGCGCGTACTGTGAACAACAGCCCCTAACCTTTTTAGACACGCTACCACCAGACACTCGTGTTAAACTTCGGGCGAATCGGGCCGATATTACGCTCCCTGACAATCATGGCCAGATATGGTCCAAGTTAACCAGCCTGTTCTGCACAAACGCCAATCTCTTTCAAGGCTCAAGCAAGTCAGTTAAGAAAGAGATGAGAGAGCATCTTCA
Source organism: Alternaria dauci (assembly GCF_042100115.1). Lineage (NCBI taxonomy): Eukaryota > Fungi > Ascomycota > Dothideomycetes > Pleosporales > Pleosporaceae > Alternaria > Alternaria dauci. Next base: position 7,004,084 of record NC_091272.1, read on the forward strand.
GCTTAGTAGCCGCGTCAAGTTCCCAATACGGCGGCTAGTTACCCTGTGGAGAAATCAAAACTGGCAGCCCCTGCTTACGCGTTGGTGTTCTACCGCAATTGGGCAGGCAACGTTTAATCTCTCCACTTTTGAGTGGATGGCTAGTTGTCGGATAGATGACGTATGTGTAACCCGCCGCCGAAATACTCTGACCTGTCTTGCTAATCTACTATCTAGCATTAGTTCGCTGCGTTTGAGAACGTACTTCGCATCTCTACATCTATTCGAAAGCAGTATGGGGTTGACGCCAGTTTAGCAGACTGGAACACGCTAGCTAGCCTGCCCCAGGCACGAAGTCCCCATGACGTACAAGACCTGTTCTACCCTGGCGAGGAGTTAGACAAGGATCCTGGCCCTTCCCATACGCGCCGGCAGGGCTTCTTCCCAACTCTAAGCAATGAGGCCTACCATGCGCTATACTCCACTGTACTTTCAAAGCCCACACACACGTACACAAACATCCTCGCTCTCTTAAAAACCCCGAAGAAAGAGGGGAAGCTTATGAGGAGTATTATGACCCACGTCAGCCAATGGGTAAACAGCGGATCCGCCAAGGTGTCTGACAGCGACAACAACAAACCCGCACTGCGGAAGTATCTAGTGCCCGTGCTGCAGAGCAGGCATGCCGGCCAGGCTGATCAAAAATCTCTTGACCTCCAACAAGAAGTACTGCAACACGTACAGCAAAATGCGGAAGCATTCACAAGCTCTATACTAGACCGCTATATTGACGAGTACCCAAGTGCAGAGATCAAGAACTACGGCGCACGCTTCCAGCATAAGGTGTGGAGAGAACTGCTGTCAATTGTGACCAGTTTCACAGGGCCAACCTTGCACAACAAGCACTTGGCGTGCCTAATTTAAAGCGATACCTACATAGCGCGAACGCCTACAATCGCACAAATCGCGTGTGATGCTATCTGTTAGGTCCCTAAAGTCATTAACGAACCTGCGCTCCAGTCTACTAGGGCAGTAAACGACTTGCTAGAGACAATTCAGGTCGCAATCACTGAATGGATGTCTAGACACACTCTAGAAGACTCTGATAATACAAGTCAAGAGGTTCCGCTGCCCGCAAGGCACTCTAACGCCGAGTCTAGCAGAGAGAGAGAGCTCAATCTGACAGTCTCTAAAGCGGCACGTAGCGTTTCAGCACGGTCGAGTTCGGACCAGCTTACCCCAGAGCTAATTTCTCACCCCTCAACTGAGCCGCGCATACCCAAGGCATCCCAGCAGACCAAAGTTCAAAACAGGGGGATTGAGGACTTGAGTCTAAGCGACCTTGCTGCAGCCCGAGAGAAACACCGTCAGAAACGCACCCTTAGCGACCAGGTAGCTGTAAAGGGCAGTGCTTCTCTAAGCGAAAAGACCCGAAAGAAACACCGTAAGAAACACACCCTTAGCGACCAGGTAGCTGTAGAGGGCAGTGCTTCTCCAAGCGAAAAGACTCGACAGAAACAACGAGGGGCTTAGAGGAAGTAATCCGTATCTGACCCTAGCCCTAACCCAATAGACACTGTTCCTCTCCTCTTTCCTCTGCACTGGATATTGTGATTCTCGATCATCATCTATCGATCTACCCTACAAGATCCTCAGCCCTTAGCCAACGTACTATTTTATATAATACTGTTCTTATCATCATGTCTTTAGATCTTGCACAACAAAACGATAGCGATTACGATAACAGCAGTGCTGGAGAGGAGGACGGCCTATACTAAGATGTGCAACCTGATGAGCACGATAGAGAACCTGACGAGCATGATGGAGAAGAATACCACGAGAGCAGCCTTGGGGACGAAGACGCAATAGCGAATAATCAACTTACCTGGGCTATTGACCACAGCGGAGGTGACCACCGACTACCTGGTGAGTTTAAGAGCATCCTACTTGTACGCATATAGTAACTACGTAGTAGTGAAGGGATTTATCAAGATGATAGACAGCCCCGAATTTAACGGCAGTAAGGCTATTGGAATGCTGCAGAAGCGATACACGATAGACTACGGATCGAGGCGCGTTGGGTCCCGACCAGCCAAGCCTGAGGACAAATTTATCCCTGAGTTCCACCTCGACCTTATCATTATCATCGGCCGGCCGCTCCAACCCATTGTGAAGTTCTCTACGTTCTTCGACCACGTAACAATCAGCTTTAAACACTGGCGAGCTCCATACAGCGCTAAACACAGCCACGGACTGTCGTTTGATATGGAGCATCGTACCTTCCGTCTTGCAAAGGGTGGAACGCGCGAATCTTGGTTTATTGTTATGCACCCTGTCGATAGCACAGTAGACCCTCTTCTGTCAGGCAGCGAACGTCGCAAACGCCGCGAGAAGGCGTCTAAGCACAGCGCTCTCAAACCCTCCCATGCCCTATTCCTTACGTCGTACATTAAGAAAGTCTTCCTTACAGGCGTATTACTTGGAGAGGGTGTTGAGGCTTCTTAGAAATTGGATGGACCCCAGTCGCAATCGATCTCAATCGTCAAGTAGGAAACGTTCCAGGAGCAGTTCATAGAAGGGTGGCCAGAGTACGTGCGCAAGAACACGCAGGATCCGTTCTGGACTAAGAACCTGCCAGCGTTCCATGCGTATGACTACGGGCAGAACCTTCTAATTGAGTTATCTACTGAGCAACTCAATAGTCTGCCTAAGGAAACCCGGTTGCGCCCTGATGACGAGACGTCTGACTCTGATGACGAGACGTCTGACTCTGATGACGAGACGTCTGACTCTGATAGCGAGACGTCTGATTCTGGGAATGATTTGTCAAACTCTGGGAATGATTTACCAAACTCTCAGAATGATTTATCTAACTCTGAAGACGCGGCGGCTAGGTCCGAAGGCGGCGCAGAGGGGGCTACGCCCCCACAGAGCGGTACACAAACAGGCGATCCAATTCCCCCGCCGCACGACCATCAACAGCCGTTTGATAACTACACACAGGATCTTCTACGCGCACTAGAGGACAAGTATAGACTGGAGAGCATTGAGACGGTCTCCTACGCGCTAGCGGTCGACATCCACTCAATAGCATCTTCCAACCTCCCTAACGCCTCTAATGACGTCGGTGTCATTCTCGCACCTGCGCGCTGCCTCCTTGCCAATCGCAACAACGTTGTTCGCCAATACCAACACCCGCGCGACTTTACCTTCTACCCTCTTGCCTTCCATCCATCGTACGGCAACTTCTCCTCCGCGCAGCCCCCAGCATTCCTACGCGACAACGTGCTCGCTGTAATGGAGGACAACATGAGCTATCAGAACAACGGTGCGAGCGTGTTGACTAGTGGTTATTTTCAGGCGTACTCCAACATTAAGCGAACTATACGCCATAGCCCCGGCAACTTACTTGCTACCAAGGGCATTGCCACGGCTGCCCTGACGCTGCCAGATCAGGATGGCAACCTAAACCCTCGGGTAGCGGCGAAGCGGCAGCGTTTACTGCGGAAATTGCGAGGCGAACAGACTCCTGATAACCCTACGTCTTCCCAACCGTTCGCTCGCGAGCAACAGCGGATTAAAGCCGCTATAAAGGAAGAACTGTACGCGTTTAGGATGGAGCAAGTTCTGTCTGTGCAGGTGTCGCAGTTAGCTGACGGTCAACGGAATTTTGCGACAGTGCTTCAACCTATCCTCCAGCTAATCCGGTACTTCTCGCTGGAACAACCTACCTACATTGATGTCCTCTTCGCGTTCAAAGAACGCATCTTTCCAAAGGTTCTCTCCTCCTTTGCTAGTCTGTTCGCGCACGCATCAGACGAGTTTTATCGTCGCTTCAAGGCTGCTGGCTCTAAAGGGCTGCCTTTTGCCCTAGCGGAAGGTGTGGCCGCATTCGATCGCCTTGGCAGCTACTGCTTTACTGGGTTCCCCCGGTCTTTAGTGGGCTCAGTGCTCGGGCCTCTCTGCACCATAGAAAGCATTGAGCAGGGTGGGTGGCCGTTTATCGACCCCAACATGCTCAATCTGCAAGGCAGTGGCCATGCTAACCTAGTGCGTTGGCCGCGCATGGACAATGGACGACCTATTATGATGCACGTTGCTTCCATTCGCCACCACTATGGGCCCCAGGTTGCCGCTTATTGTCACAGCGAGGTATGGTTCCGTGAGCTTGGTGGGCTCACAGGTAAAGGGCCTCGTGGCGCAGAAGAGTTCCTAGTAGAGGTGCTCGAAGAGATGTGGAAGCCGCAGACAATCGCTTTCGTAACACACCAATTCTATCGCGCTCTGAACAAGGGCGGACGGGGCAATGCTCAAAGCGTAAGCCTAACAACACTGCAGGCACGACAGGAGGCGCAAGAGCAGGTGACGCGTTGGGCTGAAAGCGAGCACCCCTTCTCTGCAGGGTTCGTGCAATTAGCGTTTCAAATATCAGCCGCTAACACAGTACAGGGAGTACGAGTCGATCTTTCCTGTCTTTTATCCAGAAGCGACTTCGGGTTTGAGAAGCCAGACGCGACGCGACTTTGCGCAAGAGCTCTACTGGGAGTGTGTTAACAGCCATGGCCAATCTAGTAGCTACCTCTTTTCAAAGAACGCGAGCTGGTTCACTGTGTTACGCGCTGCCGTGCAACACGCCAGGGCCAAGGCGATGAAGGAGGAATACTGGATCAGCGCCATAATGTCAGCTCTAGCGGCGTGCCGCATTGACTGTGTGCCTGGTTCATACCATGGCCGATTGAGCTACCGGAGAATGACGCGGCTAGTCGGTAACGTTCCGGCCCCATCCGCTATAGCGGCGAGACCGGGCAGCCTCAAGCGGGCAGCGATTGAGGCAGTACACCAAGCAAAGCGGCGCTCGCAAACAAAGAGTACTATCGACTTTGGTTGCCAAATCCCTTTTAACGCCATCCCGCCGCTAGTTGAAAAAGGTTTTCAGCAGTTGGACGGCCAGTTCTCAAAGTCCGGCATGAATCAGAAGGTTCGTGAACACTACCACAGAGCACGTCAGTGCCTCATCGAGTGCTTAGGTCAGCCAAAATGCGATCTAATGCTCATGTTGGTGTTAACCCTTGCATCCTCTTCAGCTACCCCTACTGTAGCGGTGAATGCGACTGAGTTTTCCAAAGGACCAACCAAGAACTCTGAAATGTTTGCGGCCGCCTTGGTAACAAGAATGCTCTGGTCTCTTCGACCAGATTACTTCCCGTCGGAGGAAGACGATGGTTGGGTGCTTTCGGTACGGGAGATGACGAAGAAGATTGGTAAGACTTCCCTAAGAGAGGCCCTTTTCCCAAGTAAGAAGCATTGCTAACATAGTACTATCTGGGGTAGAGCACAAAGGTTGCAACAACCGCTTCCTTCGACAACTGCAATGGATTCGGGTTACTAGTGGGCGTCGAGACTCCCCAAGGAACAGCGACATAGCGATCAACTATGATTCCGTTCTTGAGAAGAGACGTACAGAGTTAATGCGACTACGGAGCGATGCTAAAGGTTTTATTCAATGCGTGTTTGGTAGTTCTGATTATGCATGGGTTGACCGATGTCATACTATTATACAGGAGTCCCCAGTGTAGAGTAAGCTATTATAGCTTCCACTATAATTTTACATCTTCTCTCCTATAAAACACGTATATACTATATACATCTTCTATCCTATACAGCTTTTGAAGAGATTAATACACGTTACGTAGTGTTATGATTTTTTAAAATATTTCGTATTAACTGTAAATTCAGAAAAACACCAACCCCAATATTAACCGTACTATCGTTGTCGCATGTAATCCGTTTCTTAATCTTAACTGTGTCTCTTCTCTACTATTTACATAATTAACGTAATAGTAAAAAGACGCAGGCACTAGAGAATAGAGCCTGCGAAGTCTACATTGCATTAGTGGCTGAAGTAGCACAGTGTAGAGGCATCCTGTTACTATTCTCCGCAGGCAAAGGTAATAGCACCTTGCGCGGCAACCTTTAAGGAAAAGAGAGGAAGCCGCTATGTGTTTCGCTCTTCTTTGTAGTTATTTGTAGATTTGTAGCCTGCGGTGTTGTTGACTTATCTGTATCGCAATACGACAGCAGCTTCCTAGCAGGCTGTAATCGTCGAGAGCCACGGTACAGCCGGTGACTTAGACGACAGACCTAGCCTAACACTAAATTGGCAAGCTTCCGCAACACGGACGCATACACCCCACCTGCTAATAAGCACCGCTATGACTAGCAACTCTCGTCTACCTCACTACTTCCGTAGAGTGTCGCTAGAAGCTCAGCATTGTGCTCTTCGAGCCCATCACTCTTTTTCCGCAGCGCATAGTTCAGGGTCGTCAGGTAACCCGGTTTATTGTTCAACCTATAGGGCTTACAGGACAGAATAATTCAAGTACCGACATCTGTCGCAATGGCGCCGGCGATGCCGGGATACTTTCCGATGCGTCAGAATCAGTGTCATCTTCGGCTTCGCTGTCTGGAATCTCTGTTAACCCCACCGCCGTAGCTAGCGCATTCGCTTCAATGCTAAGCCTCTCCTTTCCAGCAATCGGCGCACCAGTAATTCCATCCGGCCCTAGCCAGGCTTCGAGGGCCCTGCTTGCCGTGCAAATTTCCGGCCGTTCGCGCTTCACTAGCTCAAGAAAAACATCGCGCTGGTTCTTCCGCAGCACACGCTCGAGCCAATGGTTTGAGACCTCTTCGTGGGGTATGAGCAGCAGCGATCCCCAGCCTAGAGCTTGAACTATGTCGAACCATCGTGTCGCTCGCTTTAGGCGGTAACGAAAGGCTGCGTGGTCAGATTTAGATGGTGATTGGCAAACCAGATGGACCAAATATGTGATAGCCTCTGTTCGTGCCTGGCCCTTCCCGTACCTGTTGCGAGTTCTGTCGTTACTGGCTAGACGATCAGCGACCTGGATTTCGTCGACCTTGCGAGCGTACGCCTTCCCTAGCAAAGCGAAAGCCCAGCGAGTGCCAATGTTTACAGCTGCAAGCATCGTCTCGTACCGTGTGCACATGTCCCAGGCAAAGCAGAATGCATTGTCGGCATCAGTATGAAGTGTTGCGCTACTATCCACTGACTGCGACATTTGCGTCTGGGTAAGAACATAACGATCTACTGGTTTTACCAAGAACGGCGTGCCCTGTTTCCGCCAATTATGCAGGAACTGCGCAGCGCTGTACTGCGAGGTTGCATTTCCAAAAGCACGCGCTTTTGCTAGCATGCTGCAGGCAGTATAGTAGGGTGTTGGCGAGGCTGTATAGAAATCAGCATCTTCCGCGACTTTTTGCTTGAAGATCCAAGAGATCGTCGGCTCATCGTCTGGCGCAATGCTGCCGTACGCCATACGTTCCTGCGCAGGCATCTTCTCAGGCGGTTCCTTTAAGCCTATCGCCTCGAGCTTTATTACACGCGATCTTTCTAGCTTTCTTGTACGCCGTAGCTCTGCAAGACGATTCTTGTTTGTAACTGTTGCGGACCTCTTTACGGATAGAGGCGTCGTCGCACTCTGGTTTTCGCTGTCCTCGTCGCTTGTTCCGCGCTCGTGTCCCCCCTCCGCTCTAGCTGTGTCTTTGCCAGCGTGTACTGTCATAGTGTTGACTTCGCTAGCCCTAGCCGTCGATTCGTCCGCGCTGTCCTCCTGTATTGCTAGGCGGTTTAAGCTGTTGGCACGGATCTCGCTGCGAATAGGCGATGAGGAGGCTGGACGTTTACGGTACGGCACAAGGTCGCCTGTAGCCCTCTGTGCTGATGGCGGTATGCTATCGTCCTTGTCTGAGTCTATAGCCATGCGGTCCTCCGCGATGCCTTCCGTTGGCGTCATTAGCCGCGCTGTAGTTAAGTTTCTAGGCTCTAGAGACTTACTACTAGCAAAGTCCATAGCAGCGCTTGTGAGACGCCCCCAATTTTCTGCGTCAAGTGTGCTGGCACCCAGCGTCTCTTTCAGCAGCCATATCGCATCTAGTGTCGAGTGGGCTATGAAAACCGGCTTGCACGCTTCGTCGTCGCCTACTTCTGGAACGATCCATCCCGCGTATCGTACATCGCCTGGTACACGGCATGGTTCTGCGAGACGACGCGCAAGAAATCTGCTGTAGGACGGGTTAGGTGGGCTGTATGCTAAGTTGTTAGCGACTGTAGCGTCCCACTGTGCAGGAAAGCCTCTTCCGCTGTGTTTATCCTGACAATGGTCACTATCGAGCTGTAACTGATCCATTTTAGAACCAAGGCTGACGCTCTAAGCCAGCGATTAGTGTGTGGGTAGAAAAGTAGTAAGAATAACAGCAGAGAAAAGAAGACGTGGCATGGAAAGCAGGGGGCCAGGGCGTGCCGGCAAGGTGCGGCATATAGTCGCACCGACTAACAAGGTAGAGTACGGTCCCTAATCCCAGAAGAGGTCGCGTCCTTGAGTGTAGAATACATGTTATTTCTCTTTTTAGAGTGCTATTCTTATATAATATTGAATACTAAAGTTTAGTTGTTGAAGACACGAAAGATCTCAAAGAGGTAGTCCTAGATAGGGAGGGTCGCTCTGCCTCGTACATCTAAGAGCGCAGTTCCAAATAATATAACACTAGTATTTGCCTTTAGAGGTGCAGCGTGAAGAAGGTTGGAGCGCCAGCCCTAAGGTAGTTAAAGCGTCCGAATGTTCCAGCTGCAAGGTTGCGATATGGCTTGGGACGCAAGTTGCCGCAACGGTTGGTTGCCAGCGAGGGCAAGTTACGCAGAGACCACGGTATGGCTTCATACACCTACTAACACCTTTTGGGCAACTCTCTGGACTGTCCAAGGTACTGCATGACAGAGTTGTCAACAATCAAGCCAATCAAGCTGGGTGCCCCAGCTTAGCTTGATTAGTGGGTACCTCTACCTCAGCTTAGCTTGATTGGCTTGATGGTTAAAATTAATAAGCTTGGCTTGTTTAGCTTGATTAGCTTAACAAAATTAATCCCCCTTTCAAGAAGCTTAAAAGGGGATAGTGTAGGGGTATCCTTATATAATCTTATCACCACGTGATCTTATCACCACGTGACCTTACTTACTTACTTTAACCTTCTTTATAGAGTATTAATTCTATCAAGCCAATCAAGCCAAACAATCAAGCTAGCTTATAGTAGCTTGGCTTAATTGATTTATACCTCTACTCTAGCTTGGCTTGATTGATACGCCAGCTTGATGCCCCAGCTTGATAGCGATCAAGCTGGCTTGATTGTTGACAAGTCTGCTGCATGAACAGACGGTTGTTGAACCAATGAACAAACTGATTCCTAATGGTTGTCGCTGTAGAGAAAACGTCGAGGTAGGCAGTATACTCAGTCCTGGACGGCACGCTGGGACTCTGCCTTGGCCACTGGTTCCTCAGATCTTCCACGAACGAGTCGATCGCCCTAGTTTGATTCTCCTGAAATGCGGCGTGCAATCCTGTCGTGATGCTGCTGTTCAGTCTCCGATTCTCGCTTTGGTAGATTCGCTTCATTGGAATCTGCAAACGCCTTGGTGTTGCACAGCACCGTGTTCCGAATCGCATTCTTGTTGAAGTCCTGTCCCTGGTCTAGCTCGTATTTCAGTGCAGTAGGTGGCTGTACCGCCGAGAGCTTATATACCCTATAGGCTGCAGCTAGAGCCTGTATCGCATCCATGTCTGACTTTTCGGCGTAAGCCGTCGTACAAAACTATGTCATTAGATCACGATATGGCTTGGGAAGCAAGTTGCCGCAACGGTTGGTTGCTAGCGAGGGCACGTTGCGAAGCGGTTGCGATATGGCTTGGGACGCAAGTTGCCGCAACGGTTGGTTGCTAGCGAGGGCACGTTGCGAAGCGGTTGCGATATGGCTTGGGACGCAAGTTGCCGCAACGGTTGGTTGCTAGCGAGGGCACGTTGCGAAGCGGTTGCGATATGGCTTGGGACGCAAGTTGCCGCAACGGTTGGTTGCTAGCGAGGGCACGTTGCGAAGCGGTTGCGATATGGCTTGGGACGCAAGTTGCCGCAACGGTTGGTTGCTAGCGAGGGCACGTTGCGAAGCGGTTGCGATATGGCTTGGGACGCAAGTTGCCGCAACGGTTGGTTGCTAGCGAGGGCACATTGCGAAGCGGTTGCGAAGCATGGAGTAGTATTTAGTGTGGTAGGTTGCATTCGGCCTGACTCGGAAGACCACGCGCCCGCAAGTCAGGCTGACAGCAGCGCTTCCACTCACAACGTTACCTAGGTACAGCAGTAACTTGCTATTGCTAACAGAGGCAACTTTCTAGGCTTCCTACAGTGGCAGCAGTAGGCAATACGTACAGCGTTACTCTATGTTAGTCTGGTGCGCCTATATCGGTACTGAGTCATGGGATCGATTTTGTACTACAGACTACTTGAGAAAGTTACAGTATGTCTCCGCGATTTCCGGGCAGTCATTCCTTCAAAGTATCTCAGTCTTGCGCCTTTATCGTGCTCTGAAAATAGCCTTTAGCTTGGAGGTTCTTGACTATCCTCATGTCAATGGTGTCTCGGCATCCTTGAGGGGCAGTAGTTGTCAGCCATTCAACGAAGACTTCGGCGAACCTCGTATTAATGCGATGTTGGCGTTTCGCAGCCTGTTCAGCAATATGCGCGTTACTCTGAGGCTCAAGACCATGCAAGATGTTGCCCTCTGTAAGCGATATTGACTGACACATCGCGCCCGTTGCACCCACGAGAATATAGACGCCATCGTCGACCTTGCCGCCCCCCTCATCCCAGACCTTCTTCCACTTGGGTACTTCCTTGTCCCGTGTCACGGCGTTGTAGGCATGAACAACGTGTTTCTCTCCAAACGTTTGGCAGATGTAAGCGTAGATCAGAGCACGTGACAATGTCGAGCTCGCGAGTACGACGTACTTGGCTCTGTACTCTAGGGTTTCTCCTTGGTGTGCGCGAGGACGGGGATGGGGAATGGTCGTCTTCTTGTTGCGTAGCTCTTCCAACGTCTTGTGAATGTATGCGACCTTGGCTGAGCCCTTGCAAGCCTCCAATGCAATGTCCCAGATGAATGAGTGTCGAATTGTGTCGCTGTTCACAAGAGCTGTGCGGAGGTTTTCGTTGTTATTACTGAGACTGCGGTGAGGGTCGAGGATCCGATCTCCGATAAGCTGGTCGGCATCCCAATTGTTGATTGCGGCCATAAGGTTAGGAAAGATGCTGACATGTCGCGCAATGCGGTAGGCCTCGGAGTCTGCGACTGCGCCTGGGGGCATGGTGGGCTTGGACTTCTTGCTGCTCTCTCCCCCTTGGTCTTCCCAGGCCTCCACTTCCTTCTCGTAATGCTGTTTGACCGCGGCTAGCACGCGAGACTCTTCTTGTTCCACGTTAGCGAAGTAACACGCATCGTGCTGCAGATACGTGAAGTTGACAGTAAGCTTTGCTGTGACAACGTTGAGGGGTTTGCGCCAGGGATCCAGACTGTCGGTGTCGCGCATTATGAAACACCACCGAACCATGTCCCGAAAATTGTTCAGCATGTCCTTGATCTCGCCGGACTGGAGTTGCTTGTCGAGCGCGGACTGTACTTTGTTCTTTTCCTTCTCGGTTTTACAACGCTGCATCCCGTCGTGATACTTCTTGTAGCTATTGAGGAGCTTTCTCCACACTGCAGTACAATCTACCCCTTTCAAATTGGCTAAAGCTTTGGCGCCTGGATCGGTGGACTGCTTTTGTACTAACCGCTGGATCACGTGGTCGGCGAATCCTAACACCAGGTCGACCCCGTTCGTGAGAGCTGTGCCCGTCTGACCTACTATACCAGTACGATGATCATTGGGCCTGTAGTCCAAAATGGGGTCGATGATGTGGGTGTAGGTTTGAGTTTTTGTACCCGGGGCGGTATGCAGCTCGTCGACCATGATTATTGCAGCGCAACCAACGAATGTGACCAACCACACCTCGACCCTCACACCTTTGTCGTCTGTCCATATTTGCATGCGACGAGCCTGCCAAGGGCCGAGACCATCAAGCGCAGGCAATCGTGAAGTGTCCATATGCGTCTTGGCGCACAGGCTCAGCTGTGCTCTCAACGCCGCCCTCTTCTTAGTATGCCTCTTGTCGGTCTTTTCTAACTGTTGTTTTAGCCTCTTGTACTGAGGGGGCGCAGAGGTATCGACAAGCGTGCCAAAGATCTTCGTCTTCCAAGACTCGCGAGTTGAGACTATCAAGAACCTAACGCTCGTCTTTTGAGGTCTGAAGTCCGATGTCTCAGGGACGCTGTTTGCCCATTCCTTAGTCGGGTTGTTCAACTTCCACACCTTGTTGTACTCCCCATAGGCCAATCGTGATTTCAACCAGTTAGGGCGACGGTTGACTTCATCCCACTCTTTTGGTGTCATGCTAGAGTAGATGCTGTTCTTCGCACCGCCATAACGCTGTACAATCTCTTCGCCCGTACCGTGCAAGACTATCAGCTTCGGTGGCTTGTACTCTGATCCTTGAGCCAAGTGGGCGCTGCCACCCATGATCATACGCCATGCTTGTACCAATGTTTCAAGGCCTGCTGCACTCGCAACAAAGTAGGTGCATCCAAACAGATTCGGCGTCTCTATCTCGTCTCCGTTCGATTTGAGAGCAGTGTAGGGGAAGTCTGGCGTCGCGCTGATGCCGAGGCGCTGGTACGATCTAGCAAAATTGAGATACCATATGAGGACATCGGTGATCGTCTTGCCCATGCCCATGTCGTCGGCGATGACAAGTGCTCCTCGGTCGCCGGCGAGGACATCCAAGCCATCCTTGGCGCCGACCAACTGATGGGGTAGCGGGTGGAAATCTGGGTTTAAGCCGACCCCAGTTCCGAGGTTGATCTGGTCGCCTTTGAGGTCGTCGAGCGCAAGGCCGAAGGTTTGCGCGGCTAAGTCCCACAAGTCTATGTTCGACTTTTGCGCGTGCGCAAAAGCAGACATACCATCCATCTTCACCTTCATAGTGCTCGAGAAATGCGCGTTTGCCTGGGTCTTAGCTTGTTCGTTCAATGGGGGTTGTTCCGGTTCGCCTTCGTCTAACATGCATTCTTCTAGCACCTCTTCATCGTCTACGAGAATGTCCATGTTGTTACTAGACTCGCTGTCACTAGAATCGCTGCTACCACTATCGTCGCTGATATGTATTGGGTCGTCTAGTCCGCTACCGTGGTAGCTATTAGAAGGGAAGGTCTCGACAAACTTGAGAAAGGACTTAGGTGCGCTGGACGGTGGTTTGGCAGGTCTGGCGAGCGGTAGCAGATTCACGGGTGTGAACGACGAGGGTTGAAGTGTGCGGGGGAAGGCGATGCTGTTATTCCTGGACATGTATGACGAGAACGGACCTACAGGATGCTGCTTGTGTGCGCTGTTGCTAGGTGTGGATTCTTCCCTCGACCAGGATAATGGATGTATGTTGGCCGCCAAATCTAGTATCTCCTTGAGTGTCTTGGGTGTAAGCTCCTTACTTTCCGGTGGGACGGCTTCGGAGGAGGCAACTTGCATGTGGGTGGCATCTTGTTGCTGGTCACCTTGCACCTCTGCTGGCGGGGCGGGCTCGGAGGAGGCAACTTGCATGTGGGTGGCATCTTGTTGCTGACCATCTTGCACCTCTGCTGGCGGGGCGGGCTCGGAGGAGGCAACTTGCATGTGGGTGGCATCTTGTTGCTGGTCACCTTGCACCTCTGCTGGCGGGGCGGGCTCGGAGGAGGCAACTTGCATGTGGGTGGCATCTTGTTGCTGACCATCTTGCACCTCTGCTGGCGGGGCGGGCTCGGAGGAGGCAACTTGCATGTGGGTGGCATCTTGTTGCTGGTCACCTTGCACCTCTGCTGGCGGGGCGGGCTCGGAGGAGGCAACTTGCATGTGGGTGGCATCTTGTTGCTGACCATCTTGCACCTCTGCTGGCGGGGCGGGCTCGGAGGAGGCAACTTGCATGTGGGTGGCATCTTGTTGCTGGTCACCTTGCACCTCTGCTGGCGGGGCGGGCTCGGAGGAGGCAACTTGCATGTGGGTGGCATCTTGTTGCTGACCATCTTGCACCTCTGCTGGCGGGACGACTTTGGAGGAGGCAACTTGCGTGTCGGTTACGTTCAATCTAACCGTCGTGACAAACACTACGGCTGTGCCAGCTGGGATTTCTCGCATAGCAAAGTTGAATCCACCTTGGCTTCCAATTCCGATATGCTGATTTGCTCTTGGAGCGATAAACAAGCGGCCCTTGAAGTCGAATCCATCGAGTCCTAGGCCTTGCGCAGTTTCGTAGCATTGCTCAGCTTCGTCGCGTAGTTTTTCCCAGTTGGGGATGCCCTCCCAACATATGTCACTGAATTCGACCATGCTGACTACTTCGCTGATCTCTCCATCCTTTACGGCGCATATATGTACCTGTGTGTCGAGATTTGAAGCGGTTGGCATGGGAGGATTAGCAGGCTTGTCGTTGTTCGGAGTAGGCGTGAATCCTGTAGGAACGGTTCTGGATCGAGAGCGCTTAGGTGGGTGGTCTTTGGAGTTGTGCGTTGATTCTGGCGATAACTCGCGCTTTTGGAGTGTAGAGGTTGCCGTCAAGGGGTTGGGGGTTGGGGCTTTAGCATGGTCGCCTTCCGCTTTACGCTTCCTCAGGCGATTGAGAGAATGTGTGATCAACTTGCTAATCGCCATTGTCCTCCACGCCTTGGGTTCGTTGCGGAAGTCGGGTACGGACTTCCAGACCAGGGCGTGTAGGTTCTTGTTCAGGTCTTCATTGGCAGTGTCGCTGAGCTTTGCTGCACCTCGATTGCGTGCATCGGGGTAGTTGTCCACAAGAATCTTGTCAATCGTCCTGGCTATCTCCTTTTGTCTGGTGGCGTCGTCGATGCCGAAGCCGCGGAAGATCTCTGTTTGGTTCCCCGAGTAGCTAAGGGAGCTGGGGTCGCCTGCCGGTGGATGGGCGGGTGACTGCGTGTTATCGTCCATCCTAGTCACCCGTGGTAGAAGGTGTATGCAGGTTGACGATGCTGCGGTACGTGGTGGGTGGGTGGTGTTGCGGCGAGCGTCGCAACGTTCGTGTTGTGGCAACATGCGCGAGGAAACAGCCGGAGAGCGGTGAAAAGTGAAAGGGGAAGCTCCCAGTAATTTTAGCCTCGTCGCCCGTACTGAGCCTAGTAGAACGATGACCAGGAGTAGGGCATAGTATAGCCACCCGGTTCTGGCGTGAGCGCTCACTGTTGAGCATTGCGGGTACAGCGCACAAGACTCTGACGCGGGCTCACGTTGCGTACGCGCGAAACAGAGAAAGTTGATAAAAGATATGGGGATCACCCGAGTGTATAGAAAGCGAGCAGAGGGAGAAGAGAGACAAGGAGCAGGGAAAGTAGGGAGAGACATGGGGATCACCCAAACGCAGTTCTGGCCGTCATCGTGAACTGAATCGAGCATAGAAGTTGATAGAACCAAACAAAAGAAAGCGAAAAGAGATATGGGGATCACCCAGCCGTAGGACTAACTGTAGTCGCGAAGGAGAGAGCCAAGACGTAGCCGGCTACACGCTGCGCATTGCTGTGGCCTTGACGCTCGCTAGATCTCCCATTCACCTTGGCATGTCCTCGCTTATTTGTATGGCCGGTCCGATAGTTATCTTCCTATTGCCCAAAGGTCGACTGGCTGTCCACTTCTGTCTCTTGGTACCAACTTGTAGAACTCGGGTGATCCCCATATCCTCTTCGCGTCCCTATCGTTCTCCATCCAATCCTTCTTTTCACGTGTCTTTATCTTGCTCCTCGCTTCCTCACGCACAACCCAAGGTGAGCAACGCAAAATTTGCTTGGCGTTAGCGTCTCTCGCGCTCGCGCTACCTAGTCCTGCACAAATAACACTTTCCTCCACACCAACTACTTGACACCTTCCCCGAATTGCTTCTCTTGAAAGCAAACCACTCTCAACGTCGATATCTCTACCTACCCATTGACCCTTGTCGGTAAGTTGTTGTGGCCTCCTGTTCCGCTGATCGATTGCTAACGATGTGCTGTCCGTATAGAAACAAAGTCTCACCTACCGTTGAAACTCTGTTTTTGCATATCGTCCAGCATGGCCGACCAGTCTGTCATGCACTACATGGTCAATGACCGGCCGACGTCGGCGCCGCATGATACAGAAGTCTACGACCAGGGCATTGCTGTCTTGGAGGCACCCGGCAAAGACTCTGTCCAGCTCGGAGGCCTTCCCGACGCCCCTGACCGAGAGAAGCACGCCTGCTTCACCTGCAAAGAACCAGGCCACAGGGCCAAAGATTGCCCCAAGAAGCTCGAACAGCAAGCGTGTTCCAACTGCGGCGAGGTTGGCCATGTCTACCGCGACTGTCCCACGAACGAGTGCTTCAACTGCGGTGGTCACGGGCACCTCTCCAAGCAATGCCCTAGTGAGCCAGCAGCAGACCAGGGCCCTAGGTGCAACGGCTGTAACCGTCTCGGCCACGTTGCCTCGGATTGCTTCTATCCCCAGCCGATCAAAACCCGCAAGTTTCGTGCTCCTAAGGAGGACGCCTCCAAGGAGGACGTCTCCAAGGAGGACGTCTCCAAGGATGGCAAAGACGAGCTTCCTCCTGCCCAAACCATGGCCCCACCACTGGATAAACCTAGCTTCACAACAAAGTTATTCACTCGGAAGATCCCTCACTATGTCTCCTCCGTTAGTGTAGAGATGGATATTTCCTATCCGAGCGACGACGCTAGTATCACCCTCCGTGGCCACGCTCATCGGGCAGCCTCCATTACCCTGACAGCCCACAACATCGTCAACTGCACTGTACTTCCCATGAAGATCACCGATGAGTTCTTCACCTCAAGGGTTTCCCAAGAAGATGTTAAGCGAGCTGCTAGTAAGCTTGCACTCAGCGAACTAGGGATGCTCCTACACTTCCGCTTCGACCTCCAAACCGAACAACCTGACGGACAACCTCTGAACTCCCGCCCCCTCTACGGATTGGGGTTCTTCTCCCACCAGAACTTTGGGATCTTCGATGAAGTCATCCATCGTGCTCGCGATATCCTCGAGAATGGCGGCGAGGGCACCGTGCTGCACTTCTTCACGGTCGCCACAGAGTCAGCACAAGAGCGCATGGATACCGTGTACAAAGAGATGCAAGCTCAATACAAGAACGACCCGATTCTGCTCTACTGGAAGGACTGTCGTGTCAACCCTCAGACTGGCATGGAGATCTCTGTCGACAAGCAGCCGAAAGGATTCAAGGTCCCTCCCCAGTGGGCATTCCAGAACAACACACAGTACGTCACCGTGCACTACCAGAACCTTGTCCACGAACTGCGCAAGGCCGCCAAGCAGAAGGGTTTCGAGATCACCGACACCAAGATTATGAAGGTTCGCGGCGGCGGTGACCGGTTATACTACGCCGAGCTCAGGGTACCAGAGGGCGCCAGCTACCGCGAGGGCGCCTTCGTGGACATCCAGTTCAGTCCCTACCAGGAGCAAGCGGACACCTGGCGATTTGAGATCAAACCGTCCGCAGGCATCACGCCCGCTAGCTACATAGGCGGCTTTCTCTACCGCCCTCGCTTGGGTGCATCCTTCGCCGAGCAGCCCCTGTTCAAGGAGGGCGTTCACTACAGCTGTGCATTTAACTATCGTACTTTGCCTGAAGCTGAAGAGGCATTGCGTAAGCTTCGCGGCATCTACGTCTTTGCTCGCTTGAACCCTGCCACCGTGGGAATCAAGCGCCAGATCAACGCCCTTAACCATTACTTCCGAGGCGGCGATGCCTTTAGCGATGTCACTCAAATCCTCCACAACTCCTACCTTCGCTTCCCAGACGACAAGATCGTGGACTACTTCGCCGGCATGTTCGCGTATTTGGGAGACAACGGTGCTAAGGACAGCATCATGGAGCGTCTGAACCGCTCACTCCAACCCGACGTTTTGCAGAAGCTTCGCGCCCTTGCCGGTGGTGTAGCGCTCATCCAAGGTCCTGGTGGCGTTGGCAAGACACGCATCATCGAGGCTCTGGCTGTTGCGCACTACGAGGCTCAACAAACTGGCGTTATCCATGGCCTTGGTCGCCTTGCTGCTTTCTGGGTCACGTCGCCGTTGAACAAGCAGCTCGACGACGCTATGCTCAGGATCTACACGGCCTGCCTAGAGCGACGGAAGGAGCTCAAGGCCGCTGGCATCCAGGCACGTTTCCCTATCGTAATCCGACGCCATATGAAAGAGACGGAGACAGCGGTTGTTCGCAAGGAGTCCGAAGCTGCTCGCAACGTCCTGCTAAAGAACGAGAAGCCGCCCTACTTTGAATACATCGAAGAAGAGCACTTCACCAAGGACCAGCTGAAAGAGCAGGCAGCGGCTTACCAGGAGAAGTCCAGTGAAGACAGGCGGACCATGGCGTTCCTTGACGCACTGACAGTGGACTCGCAATTCCGCATCCTTCTTGAGACGTCCGAGACAAAGTCGTCTTTCACCGACAAGCGACTTCAGTTGGAA
Organism: Alternaria dauci; assembly: GCF_042100115.1. Lineage (NCBI taxonomy): Eukaryota > Fungi > Ascomycota > Dothideomycetes > Pleosporales > Pleosporaceae > Alternaria > Alternaria dauci. Next base: position 7,022,493 of record NC_091272.1, read on the forward strand.
ATGCTGTCGGAGGGTGCGTGGGTTCTGCGCCTCGCCGGAGTGCCGGAGCGTAATGCCGATACGAACGAGTTAGTGGTACACGAAATCGCCCAACCAAAAAAGTACCGCGATTTCCGTTTTCAGCTCGACCTCTATGCTTCAGGCCAAGAATTCGACGCCGATGACATGCGCCGACTGACTGCTCTCACCAACGAGATCATTAGGGACCTCGCTCAACTGGCCGTAGCCATTGGCATGACCTCCGACGTAATCTCGCAGCCGCGTACTCATACGCTCGAGCAGCCGTATGCCGTTCATCACGACGAGGCTGGCAAGTCAAGCGAGTCAAGCACGCTCGCTCCTCTCGTGTACACGCACGCCTATAATAACGAGGGCCCGCTGATGGTCGAGCGCAAGGCCATAACACCCCACCTGTTCTTCGGCGATATCCATCAGCCAAAGCCTTCTGCTGCCGGTGGTTCGGAGGAACGTCACGTCTTCAGTGATCAGCAGGACCTACCTTTCTTCCATCGTGCGATGCTAGGCGGCTGTACCACTATTTACCTGCACACACAGTACCGCTTCAATTCCGACATCAACGCTCTCACCAACCACATCCTTCCTCGTGGCCGTATGGAAGTGGCCCCCGGGGTAGATGACCGGGAAGAAAACATTCGCGCCATGGAGATCGCGATGGAGCAGTTCAACATTTCCTCCGGCCATCGCGTCATCTTCGTCAGCGTCAAAGGTAGCCACGACATCGTCGGTGCCACCAAGTCTCGCTACAACAAGGACTTCATTCCCTATACCCTCCGGGCCGTCTGCAAGATGATCGCTGGCGGGTTTTCTGGTAAGCAGGTCGCTATCATCACCCCGTATGTAGCGCAAGTTGCCGCTATCCGCTTCGTATTGGCTAGATTCATGGAGCACTTAGCCAATCAGGTTGACGAGGAGGAGCTGTTCAAACTTAGCGTCCAGCTGCGAGACGTCGAAGTCTTCACAGTCGACAAAATGCAGGGCGCCGAGAAGGAAGGTATTGTATTCGACACCACCAACGCTGGCGACCTCGGTTTCGTCAAGCATACCACACGAATGCTCCTAGCCGTTGGACGCGCGCGTTCCCTCCTCGTTATCGTTGGTAATCCTGTGAGCGTCCTCGCCGAATACACTGGTGCGACCGACAAGGACAAGCGGTACGTCAAGCTCGCCTACTACAAGGTTTGGAAATGGTGCCTAGACCGAAAATCCGCCATCCAATTGCACGTTGATCCAGAATTAGCTCAAGGTTGGTGCGAGTTCAACCCCCCGTTCAATGTCGCCGAGCATATAGAGGCCTTCGCTGCGGGCTCTCAGGCCACTGAAGAGCCCATAAAGATGTTTCCCGATGCCAACTACGGACCTCTCCCCACATTTTCCACAGCCTCCCCCGTCGACGGTGATAGAATTGATTTCTATTCCGGTGGAGATGACTGGAATCGGGATGACGCCAAGGACAAGCCAAATGATGATGGGGTTCCTTTCTATTCCGGTGGAGATGACTGGAATCGGGATGACGCCAAGGACAAGCCAAATGATGATGGGGTTCCTTTCTATTCCGGTGGAGATGACTGGAATCGGGATGACGCCAAGGACAAGCCAAATGATGATGGGGTTCCTTTCTATTCCGGTGGAGATGACTGGAATCGGGATGACGCCAAGGACAAGCCAAATGATGATGGGATTCCTTTCTATTCCGGTGGAGATGACTGGAATCGGGATGACGCCAAGGACAAGCCAGAGGGTGAGGATCACGCCGACGATGGTGGAGACGAAGCCAAGGACAAGCCAGAGGGTGAGGATCACGCCGACGATGGTGGAGACGAAGCCAAGGACAAGCCAGAGGGTGAGGATCATGCCGACGATGGTGGAGACGAAGCCAAGGACAAGCCAGAGGGTGAGGATCATGCCGACGATGGTGGAGACGAAGCCAAGGACAAGCCAGAGGGTGAGGATCACGCCGACGATGGTGGAGACGAAGCCAAGGACAAGCCAGAGGGTGAGGATCACGCTGACGATGATGAGGATCACGCCGGCAATGATGAGGGTCACGGTGGAGATCAGTGCAGCAACGTAGCACACGACTGGAACCAGTACGATTGAAAAGGTTCTAGAGACGCTGGAGGTGATTTGGAGATCAAGGAAGACAAGCCTCCCAGTAGGATAGTGTGGGACTAGGCTAATATCGATCTCTTCTTGTTCTTTGAAAGCCAGTACGTAGTAATGAAGAGAAGTAGTAGAGTAAGAGTTTATGCGCTTACTCTATTCCTCTTAAAGTGATAATACACTGTATCAAAATAATAAACGTGCTGGTAAAAGACGCAAGCACAACACTGTTGAAAGACACTGTAATAAATCGCGGTAAAGGTGTGTTTCCTAAACACCTTGAGTTCACCGTATGCAGCTGTATATGTTTGACAATAGATGGGTTGGAAGTAAAGCCCTGAACTTCAAGCGGTTCTGGAGAGTTGCGGCTACGTTGGGGAGAAGAGGAGTTAAGGCAGAAGAGGATTTTGGAGGAGAAGTAATAATATACTGTATGTAGAACTTATACGGGTGTATAAAGCTGTAATATGTAGTATAGTAAGGTACAATAGGTGGTACAATAGTTGGTAATATGTACTATAGTATGTTGTATTATACATTACGATATATCACGGTTGATGTTGCAGCAAGTTGAGGTTCATGTTGCAGCAAGTTGCGGTTGATGTTGCAGTAAGTTGCGGTTAATGTTGCAGCAAGTTGAGGTTCATGTTGCAGCAAGTTGCGGTTAATGTTGCAGCAAGTTGCGGTTGATGTTGCCGCAAGTTGAGGTTCATATTACAGCAAGTTGCGGTTAATGTTACAGCAAGTTGCAGTTAATGTTGCAGCAAGTTGAGGTTCATGTTGCAGCAAGTTGCGGTTGATGTTGCAGCAAGTTGAGGTTCATGTTGCAGCAAGTTGAGGTTCATGTTGCAGCAAGTTGCGGTTGATGTTGCCGCAAGTTGAGGTTCATGTTGCAGCAAGTTGCGGTTGATGTTGCAGCAAGTTGCGGTTGATGTTGCCGCAAGTTGAGGTTCATGTTGCAGCAAGTTGAGGTTTATGTTGCAGCAAGTTGAGGTTCATGTTGCAGCAAGTTGAGGTTTATGTTGCAGCAAGTTGCGGTTGATGTTGCAGCAAGTTGAGGTTTATGTTGCAGCAAGTTGAGGTTCATGTTACAGTAAGTTGCGGTTAATATTGCAGTAAGTTGCGGTTGATGTTGCCGTAAGTTAAGGTTGATGTTACAGTAAGTTAAGGTTCATGTTACAGCAAGTTACGGTTTATATTATAGTAAGTTAAGGTTTATATTATAGTAAGTTAAGGTTTATATTATAGTAAGTTAAGGTTTATATTATAGTAACTTTTAATAAATATTAAAGTTAGTATTACCTAATCTTTTAAAAATTTATATATCTATTAGTATAAATAGTTAGTAATCCTTTTACTATATCTTTAAAAAATATACTTTCTACTAAATATATTTATAATAATTAATTTTTTTCTTTCTTATTTATTATTTAATAATATTACTATAGAAGTAATAAAACTAGACTACTTTTACTTTATAATAATAAAGTAATAAATAAAGAAAAAGTATAAAATAAAGCTAGTTAAATTAAATTTTATTTAAATAAGTAGAATAATAAATACTAAAGTAAGAATAAAGTTATTAAGTATTTAATTAAGTAATAAGTAAAGATAGTTTAAAGCTATATTAACTAAATACTAGTTACTACTAAGTAAGACTTTCTTATATTATCTTTATAAAAGAAATTTATACTACTATATATAAAACTTAAATAAAGATTAAGAATTTATAAAGTTTTACTATAATTAAGAAACCTTTTAAAAAAAGTTATTTATTTTACTTAACTAAGGGTAAGTATATAGTATATATTAATATATTAAATAAGATTTTTTTACTTTTTTATTTATCTATATTCTTATATAAAGGTTTACTTAGATTTAATAACTTTTAACTACTTTATAAAAAGAAGAAAAGAGTATAACTTATATTTAAGATAAAGATATTTATAAAGTAAAAGAATAAAATATTTAATACTTTAAAATAAAAAATATTTTATAAAAATTTAGTATTTTTTCTTTAAGAAAAAAAAGTATAATAAAGTATTAGTAACTACTAAGTATAGTTATTTAAAAAATAAGAAGTAGTTTTTTATAATTTATTATTTTATAATAACTAGTTACTTCTAATTAACTTACTATATAATAAGCTAAAGCCTAATTAGTTTATTCCTTAATAGGATCTTAGTTATATATATAAAGTATACTACTTATAGAATCTAAGTAGTAAGTAGTTTACTTAGATTCTATACTAGTAAACTAAATAAATAATACTCTAAGCTACTACTTCCTAAATAACTTTTAAACTATAGCTTTCCTTATACTTCTTTTTTTAATAAAATAATAGTATACTTATATAATAGCTCCTTAAGTATAGCCTTTTATATACTACTTCTAACTATATAGCTATTTTTAATTAAGTAAACTAGTAGAAAGAAATAATTTTAAAAGTAGTATTTATTAAAAGTTAATAAAAGATTTAAGGTAAAAATAAATTTTTTTTTATTTTATTTAAAAAAAGAGTTTTTAAGTATTTTAAGTAATAGTTAGTATAGTTTTTTAAATCCTTTATTACTAATAGTAAGATTTATTTCTAAAGTATATAGTTTTATTATTTATATTACTATATAGCTAATAATATTATAAGAATAAAATAAATATAAACTTTACTACTATTTTACTTTAACTTTAATATAAATTAATCTTAAAAGCCTTAAGTAACTAAGAAGCCCTAAGTAACTAAGAAGCCCTAAATAACTAAGAAGCCTTAAGTAACTAAGAAGCCCTAAGTAACTAAGAAGCCCTAAGTAACTAAGAAGCCCTAAGTAACTAAGAAGCCCTAAGTAACTAAGAAGCCCTAAATAACTAAGAAGCCTTAAGTAACTAAGAAGCCCTAAGTAACTAAGAAGCCCTAAATAACTAAGAAGCCCTAAGTAACTAAGAAGCCCTAAATAACTAAGAAGCCTTAAGTAACTAAGAAGCCCTAAGTAACTAAGAAGCCCTAAATAACTAAGAAGCCCTAAATAACTAAGAAGCCCTAAGTAACTAAGAAGCCCTAAGTAACTAAGAAGCCCTAAGTAACTAAGAAGCCCTAAATAACTAAGAAGCCCTAAATAACTAAGAAGCCCTAAGTAACTAAGAAGCCCTAAGTAACTAAGAAGCCCTAAATAACTAAGAAGCCCTAAATACTATAGAGGTAAACAGTACTACTAGTATAGGGTTAGAGGTAGGATAGTAGCTATAGGGGTCTACCCCTAGGGGTAAGATAGTATCTATAGAGTACTACCCTTAGGGGCGAGATAGTAGGCGTAGAGTGCTACCCCCAGGGGCGAGATAGTAGGCGCGGGTTGCTGCAAGTTACTGCAAGTTACTACCCCCGGGGGCGAGATAGTAGGCGTAGAGTGCTGCCCCCAGGGGCAAGATAGTAGCCGTAGAGTGCTGCCCCCGGGGGCGAGATAGTAGCCGTAGAGTGCTGCCCCCGGGGGCGAGATAGTAGCCGTAGAGTGCTGCCCCCAGGGGCGAGATAGTAGCCGTAGAGTGCTGCCCCTAGGGGCGAGATAGTAGCCGTAGAGTGCTGCCCCTGGGGGCGAGATAGTAGCCGTAGAGTGCTGCCCCCGGGGGCGAGATAGTAGCCGTAGAGTGCTGCCCCCAGGGGCGAGATAGTAGCCGTAGAGTGCTGCCCCCGGGGGCGAGATAGTAGCCGTAGAGTGCTGCCCCCGGGGGCGAGATAGTAGCCGTAGAGTGCTGCCCCCGGGGGCGAGATAGTAGGCGTAGAGTGCTGCCCCCAGGGGCGAGATAGTAGCCGCGGATTGCCGTAAGGTGCTGCCCTTGGGGGCGAGAGTGACTAACACTCACCGCTAGACTTACAGCGGCCTATGCAAGAATAGACGGCTTCTCGCCTACTTATACCTTGTGTAGTACCTCTCTATTGCTTTCTTACCTTCTCTTATCTCTTTTCCACTTACCTTAGTTTCTGTGTTCTTTCTAACAACGTTGCAATGAAGCGCCCTCTAGCAAACGTTTTAACCAAAAACAGCAAACGGCAGCGTACGAATGATCCAGAGATTGAAGAGACAACTCCTATCCACGAACAAGCTGCGCCATACCTACTCGCTATAGCGAAGTTTCCAATCGATGCGCTTAGCGCAGAATGGAGTTTTGGTGTCAATAGGTCTATTGACACAGCACACCAGCGCCGCCTCTGCGAGATCTTTAACGAAACTGGTATTCTTCGACGAGACCCTAGCCACCAACTGCAGATTGCCTGTTCTAAGGAACACGTAGAGCAGATGCTTCATCATCTGAAGGTGGAATTGCCAGCTCAGAGCACAGTTACTTCTGCCACGTTTGCGGATAAGGAAGGATTGGAATGGCCGTCGTTCAAGAGCTGGAAAAGCGTGACTGGAGGGACAGCGGAACTTATTACGGGTCACCATCGTGTAGAGGCATTCAAAGAGTATCTTCGCCTTCGGCAGTTAGGAGAAGAGGAGAGGTGGTGGGTGTGCCGCATCTACGATAAAGGCGGGTGCCCCTTAACGCGCGTACTGTGAACAACAGCCCCTAACCTTTTTAGACACGCTACCACCAGACACTCGTGTTAAACTTCGGGCGAATCGGGCCGATATTACGCTCCCTGACAATCATGGCCAGATATGGTCCAAGTTAACCAGCCTGTTCTGCACAAACGCCAATCTCTTTCAAGGCTCAAGCAAGTCAGTTAAGAAAGAGATGAGAGAGCATCTTCAGCTTAGTAGCCGCGTCAAGTTCCCAATACGGCGGCTAGTTACCCTGTGGAGAAATCAAAACTGGCAGCCCCTGCTTACGCGTTGGTGTTCTACCGCAATTGGGCAGGCAACGTTTAATCTCTCCACTTTTGAGTGGATGGCTAGTTGTCGGATAGATGACGTATGTGTAACCCGCCGCCGAAATACTCTGACCTGTCTTGCTAATCTACTATCTAGCATTAGTTCGCTGCGTTTGAGAACGTACTTCGCATCTCTACATCTATTCGAAAGCAGTATGGGGTTGACGCCAGTTTAGCAGACTGGAACACGCTAGCTAGCCTGCCCCAGGCACGAAGTCCCCATGACGTACAAGACCTGTTCTACCCTGGCGAGGAGTTAGACAAGGATCCTGGCCCTTCCCATACGCGCCGGCAGGGCTTCTTCCCAACTCTAAGCAATGAGGCCTACCATGCGCTATACTCCACTGTACTTTCAAAGCCCACACACACGTACACAAACATCCTCGCTCTCTTAAAAACCCCGAAGAAAGAGGGGAAGCTTATGAGGAGTATTATGACCCACGTCAGCCAATGGGTAAACAGCGGATCCGCCAAGGTGTCTGACAGCGACAACAACAAACCCGCACTGCGGAAGTATCTAGTGCCCGTGCTGCAGAGCAGGCATGCCGGCCAGGCTGATCAAAAATCTCTTGACCTCCAACAAGAAGTACTGCAACACGTACAGCAAAATGCGGAAGCATTCACAAGCTCTATACTAGACCGCTATATTGACGAGTACCCAAGTGCAGAGATCAAGAACTACGGCGCACGCTTCCAGCATAAGGTGTGGAGAGAACTGCTGTCAATTGTGACCAGTTTCACAGGGCCAACCTTGCACAACAAGCACTTGGCGTGCCTAATTTAAAGCGATACCTACATAGCGCGAACGCCTACAATCGCACAAATCGCGTGTGATGCTATCTGTTAGGTCCCTAAAGTCATTAACGAACCTGCGCTCCAGTCTACTAGGGCAGTAAACGACTTGCTAGAGACAATTCAGGTCGCAATCACTGAATGGATGTCTAGACACACTCTAGAAGACTCTGATAATACAAGTCAAGAGGTTCCGCTGCCCGCAAGGCACTCTAACGCCGAGTCTAGCAGAGAGAGAGAGCTCAATCTGACAGTCTCTAAAGCGGCACGTAGCGTTTCAGCACGGTCGAGTTCGGACCAGCTTACCCCAGAGCTAATTTCTCACCCCTCAACTGAGCCGCGCATACCCAAGGCATCCCAGCAGACCAAAGTTCAAAACAGGGGGATTGAGGACTTGAGTCTAAGCGACCTTGCTGCAGCCCGAGAGAAACACCGTCAGAAACGCACCCTTAGCGACCAGGTAGCTGTAAAGGGCAGTGCTTCTCTAAGCGAAAAGACCCGAAAGAAACACCGTAAGAAACACACCCTTAGCGACCAGGTAGCTGTAGAGGGCAGTGCTTCTCCAAGCGAAAAGACTCGACAGAAACAACGAGGGGCTTAGAGGAAGTAATCCGTATCTGACCCTAGCCCTAACCCAATAGACACTGTTCCTCTCCTCTTTCCTCTGCACTGGATATTGTGATTCTCGATCATCATCTATCGATCTACCCTACAAGATCCTCAGCCCTTAGCCAACGTACTATTTTATATAATACTGTTCTTATCATCATGTCTTTAGATCTTGCACAACAAAACGATAGCGATTACGATAACAGCAGTGCTGGAGAGGAGGACGGCCTATACTAAGATGTGCAACCTGATGAGCACGATAGAGAACCTGACGAGCATGATGGAGAAGAATACCACGAGAGCAGCCTTGGGGACGAAGACGCAATAGCGAATAATCAACTTACCTGGGCTATTGACCACAGCGGAGGTGACCACCGACTACCTGGTGAGTTTAAGAGCATCCTACTTGTACGCATATAGTAACTACGTAGTAGTGAAGGGATTTATCAAGATGATAGACAGCCCCGAATTTAACGGCAGTAAGGCTATTGGAATGCTGCAGAAGCGATACACGATAGACTACGGATCGAGGCGCGTTGGGTCCCGACCAGCCAAGCCTGAGGACAAATTTATCCCTGAGTTCCACCTCGACCTTATCATTATCATCGGCCGGCCGCTCCAACCCATTGTGAAGTTCTCTACGTTCTTCGACCACGTAACAATCAGCTTTAAACACTGGCGAGCTCCATACAGCGCTAAACACAGCCACGGACTGTCGTTTGATATGGAGCATCGTACCTTCCGTCTTGCAAAGGGTGGAACGCGCGAATCTTGGTTTATTGTTATGCACCCTGTCGATAGCACAGTAGACCCTCTTCTGTCAGGCAGCGAACGTCGCAAACGCCGCGAGAAGGCGTCTAAGCACAGCGCTCTCAAACCCTCCCATGCCCTATTCCTTACGTCGTACATTAAGAAAGTCTTCCTTACAGGCGTATTACTTGGAGAGGGTGTTGAGGCTTCTTAGAAATTGGATGGACCCCAGTCGCAATCGATCTCAATCGTCAAGTAGGAAACGTTCCAGGAGCAGTTCATAGAAGGGTGGCCAGAGTACGTGCGCAAGAACACGCAGGATCCGTTCTGGACTAAGAACCTGCCAGCGTTCCATGCGTATGACTACGGGCAGAACCTTCTAATTGAGTTATCTACTGAGCAACTCAATAGTCTGCCTAAGGAAACCCGGTTGCGCCCTGATGACGAGACGTCTGACTCTGATGACGAGACGTCTGACTCTGATGACGAGACGTCTGACTCTGATAGCGAGACGTCTGATTCTGGGAATGATTTGTTAAACTCTGGGAATGATTTACCAAACTCTCAGAATGATTTATCTAACTCTGAAGACGCGGCGGCTAGGTCCGAAGGCGGCGCAGAGGGGGCTACGCCCCCACAGAGCGGTACACAAACAGGCGATCCAATTCCCCCGCCGCACGACCATCAACAGCCGTTTGATAACTACACACAGGATCTTCTACGCGCACTAGAGGACAAGTATAGACTGGAGAGCATTAAGACGGTCTCCTACGCGCTAGCGGTCGACATCCACTCAATAGCATCTTCCAACCTCCCTAACGCCTCTAATGACGTCGGTGTCATTCTCGCACCTGCGCGCTGCCTCCTTGCCAATCGCAACAACGTTGTTCGCCAATACCAACACCCGCGCGACTTTACCTTCTACCCTCTTGCCTTCCATCCATCGTACGGCAACTTCTCCTCCGCGCAGCCCCCAGCATTCCTACGCGACAACGTGCTCGCTGTAATGGAGGACAACATGAGCTATCAGAACAACGGTGCGAGCGTGTTGACTAGTGGTTATTTTCAGGCGTACTCCAACATTAAGCGAACTATACGCCATAGCCCCGGCAACTTACTTGCTACCAAGGGCATTGCCACGGCTGCCCTGACGCTGCCAGATCAGGATGGCAACCTAAACCCTCGGGTAGCGGCGAAGCGGCAGCGTTTACTGCGGAAATTGCGAGGCGAACAGACTCCTGATAACCCTACGTCTTCCCAACCGTTCGCTCGCGAGCAACAGCGGATTAAAGCCGCTATAAAGGAAGAACTGTACGCGTTTAGGATGGAGCAAGTTCTGTCTGTGCAGGTGTCGCAGTTAGCTGACGGTCAACGGAATTTTGCGACAGTGCTTCAACCTATCCTCCAGCTAATCCGGTACTTCTCGCTGGAACAACCTACCTACATTGATGTCCTCTTCGCGTTCAAAGAACGCATCTTTCCAAAGGTTCTCTCCTCCTTTGCTAGTCTGTTCGCGCACGCATCAGACGAGTTTTATCGTCGCTTCAAGGCTGCTGGCTCTAAAGGGCTGCCTTTTGCCCTAGCGGAAGGTGTGGCCGCATTCGATCGCCTTGGCAGCTACTGCTTTACTGGGTTCCCCCGGTCTTTAGTGGGCTCAGTGCTCGGGCCTCTCTGCACCATAGAAAGCATTGAGCAGGGTGGGTGGCCGTTTATCGACCCCAACATGCTCAATCTGCAAGGCAGTGGCCATGCTAACCTAGTGCGTTGGCCGCGCATGGACAATGGACGACCTATTATGATGCACGTTGCTTCCATTCGCCACCACTATGGGCCCCAGGTTGCCGCTTATTGTCACAGCGAGGTATGGTTCCGTGAGCTTGGTGGGCTCACAGGTAAAGGGCCTCGTGGCGCAGAAGAGTTCCTAGTAGAGGTGCTCGAAGAGATGTGGAAGCCGCAGACAATCGCTTTCGTAACACACCAATTCTATCGCGCTCTGAACAAGGGCGGACGGGGCAATGCTCAAAGCGTAAGCCTAACAACACTGCAGGCACGACAGGAGGCGCAAGAGCAGGTGACGCGTTGGGCTGAAAGCGAGCACCCCTTCTCTGCAGGGTTCGTGCAATTAGCGTTTCAAATATCAGCCGCTAACACAGTACAGGGAGTACGAGTCGATCTTTCCTGTCTTTTATCCAGAAGCGACTTCGGGTTTGAGAAGCCAGACGCGACGCGACTTTGCGCAAGAGCTCTACTGGGAGTGTGTTAACAGCCATGGCCAATCTAGTAGCTACCTCTTTTCAAAGAACGCGAGCTGGTTCACTGTGTTACGCGCTGCCGTGCAACACGCCAGGGCCAAGGCGATGAAGGAGGAATACTGGATCAGCGCCATAATGTCAGCTCTAGCGGCGTGCCGCATTGACTGTGTGCCTGGTTCATACCATGGCCGATTGAGCTACCGGAGAATGACGCGGCTAGTCGGTAACGTTCCGGCCCCATCCGCTATAGCGGCGAGACCGGGCAGCCTCAAGCGGGCAGCGATTGAGGCAGTACACCAAGCAAAGCGGCGCTCGCAAACAAAGAGTACTATCGACTTTGGTTGCCAAATCCCTTTTAACGCCATCCCGCCGCTAGTTGAAAAAGGTTTTCAGCAGTTGGACGGCCAGTTCTCAAAGTCCGGCATGAATCAGAAGGTTCGTGAACACTACCACAGAGCACGTCAGTGCCTCATCGAGTGCTTAGGTCAGCCAAAATGCGATCTAATGCTCATGTTGGTGTTAACCCTTGCATCCTCTTCAGCTACCCCTACTGTAGCGGTGAATGCGACTGAGTTTTCCAAAGGACCAACCAAGAACTCTGAAATGTTTGCGGCCGCCTTGGTAACAAGAATGCTCTGGTCTCTTCGACCAGATTACTTCCCGTCGGAGGAAGACGATGGTTGGGTGCTTTCGGTACGGGAGATGACGAAGAAGATTGGTAAGACTTCCCTAAGAGAGGCCCTTTTCCCAAGTAAGAAGCATTGCTAACATAGTACTATCTGGGGTAGAGCACAAAGGTTGCAACAACCGCTTCCTTCGACAACTGCAATGGATTCGGGTTACTAGTGGGCGTCGAGACTCCCCAAGGAACAGCGACATAGCGATCAACTATGATTCCGTTCTTGAGAAGAGACGTACAGAGTTAATGCGACTACGGAGCGATGCTAAAGGTTTTATTCAATGCGTGTTTGGTAGTTCTGATTATGCATGGGTTGACCGATGTCATACTATTATACAGGAGTCCCCAGTGTAGAGTAAGCTATTATAGCTTCCACTATAATTTTACATCTTCTCTCCTATAAAACACGTATATACTATATACATCTTCTATCCTATACAGCTTTTGAAGAGATTAATACACGTTACGTAGTGTTATGATTTTTTAAAATATTTCGTATTAACTGTAAATTCAGAAAAACACCAACCCCAATATTAACCGTACTATCGTTGTCGCATGTAATCCGTTTCTTAATCTTAACTGTGTCTCTTCTCTACTATTTACATAATTAACGTAATAGTAAAAAGACGCAGGCACTAGAGAATAGAGCCTGCGAAGTCTACATTGCATTAGTGGCTGAAGTAGCACAGTGTAGAGGCATCCTGTTACTATTCTCCGCAGGCAAAGGTAATAGCACCTTGCGCGGCAACCTTTAAGGAAAAGAGAGGAAGCCGCTATGTGTTTCGCTCTTCTTTGTAGTTATTTGTAGATTTGTAGCCTGCGGTGTTGTTGACTTATCTGTATCGCAATACGACAGCAGCTTCCTAGCAGGCTGTAATCGTCGAGAGCCACGGTACAGCCGGTGACTTAGACGACAGACCTAGCCTAACACTAAATTGGCAAGCTTCCGCAACACGGACGCATACACCCCACCTGCTAATAAGCACCGCTATGACTAGCAACTCTCGTCTACCTCACTACTTCCGTAGAGTGTCGCTAGAAGCTCAGCATTGTGCTCTTCGAGCCCATCACTCTTTTTCCGCAGCGCATAGTTCAGGGTCGTCAGGTAACCCGGTTTATTGTTCAACCTATAGGGCTTACAGGACAGAATAATTCAAGTACCGACATCTGTCGCAATGGCGCCGGCGATGCCGGGATACTTTCCGATGCGTCAGAATCAGTGTCATCTTCGGCTTCGCTGTCTGGAATCTCTGTTAACCCCACCGCCGTAGCTAGCGCATTCGCTTCAATGCTAAGCCTCTCCTTTCCAGCAATCGGCGCACCAGTAATTCCATCCGGCCCTAGCCAGGCTTCGAGGGCCCTGCTTGCCGTGCAAATTTCCGGCCGTTCGCGCTTCACTAGCTCAAGAAAAACATCGCGCTGGTTCTTCCGCAGCACACGCTCGAGCCAATGGTTTGAGACCTCTTCGTGGGGTATGAGCAGCAGCGATCCCCAGCCTAGAGCTTGAACTATGTCGAACCATCGTGTCGCTCGCTTTAGGCGGTAACGAAAGGCTGCGTGGTCAGATTTAGATGGTGATTGGCAAACCAGATGGACCAAATATGTGATAGCCTCTGTTCGTGCCTGGCCCTTCCCGTACCTGTTGCGAGTTCTGTCGTTACTGGCTAGACGATCAGCGACCTGGATTTCGTCGACCTTGCGAGCGTACGCCTTCCCTAGCAAAGCGAAAGCCCAGCGAGTGCCAATGTTTACAGCTGCAAGCATCGTCTCGTACCGTGTGCACATGTCCCAGGCAAAGCAGAATGCATTGTCGGCATCAGTATGAAGTGTTGCGCTACTATCCACTGACTGCGACATTTGCGTCTGGGTAAGAACATAACGATCTACTGGTTTTACCAAGAACGGCGTGCCCTGTTTCCGCCAATTATGCAGGAACTGCGCAGCGCTGTACTGCGAGGTTGCATTTCCAAAAGCACGCGCTTTTGCTAGCATGCTGCAGGCAGTATAGTAGGGTGTTGGCGAGGCTGTATAGAAATCAGCATCTTCCGCGACTTTTTGCTTGAAGATCCAAGAGATCGTCGGCTCATCGTCTGGCGCAATGCTGCCGTACGCCATACGTTCCTGCGCAGGCATCTTCTCAGGCGGTTCCTTTAAGCCTATCGCCTCGAGCTTTATTACACGCGATCTTTCTAGCTTTCTTGTACGCCGTAGCTCTGCAAGACGATTCTTGTTTGTAACTGTTGCGGACCTCTTTACGGATAGAGGCGTCGTCGCACTCTGGTTTTCGCTGTCCTCGTCGCTTGTTCCGCGCTCGTGTCCCCCCTCCGCTCTAGCTGTGTCTTTGCCAGCGTGTACTGTCATAGTGTTGACTTCGCTAGCCCTAGCCGTCGATTCGTCCGCGCTGTCCTCCTGTATTGCTAGGCGGTTTAAGCTGTTGGCACGGATCTCGCTGCGAATAGGCGATGAGGAGGCTGGACGTTTACGGTACGGCACAAGGTCGCCTGTAGCCCTCTGTGCTGATGGCGGTATGCTATCGTCCTTGTCTGAGTCTATAGCCATGCGGTCCTCCGCGATGCCTTCCGTTGGCGTCATTAGCCGCGCTGTAGTTAAGTTTCTAGGCTCTAGAGACTTACTACTAGCAAAGTCCATAGCAGCGCTTGTGAGACGCCCCCAATTTTCTGCGTCAAGTGTGCTGGCACCCAGCGTCTCTTTCAGCAGCCATATCGCATCTAGTGTCGAGTGGGCTATGAAAACCGGCTTGCACGCTTCGTCGTCGCCTACTTCTGGAACGATCCATCCCGCGTATCGTACATCGCCTGGTACACGGCATGGTTCTGCGAGACGACGCGCAAGAAATCTGCTGTAGGACGGGTTAGGTGGGCTGTATGCTAAGTTGTTAGCGACTGTAGCGTCCCACTGTGCAGGAAAGCCTCTTCCGCTGTGTTTATCCTGACAATGGTCACTATCGAGCTGTAACTGATCCATTTTAGAACCAAGGCTGACGCTCTAAGCCAGCGATTAGTGTGTGGGTAGAAAAGTAGTAAGAATAACAGCAGAGAAAAGAAGACGTGGCATGGAAAGCAGGGGGCCAGGGCGTGCCGGCAAGGTGCGGCATATAGTCGCACCGACTAACAAGGTAGAGTACGGTCCCTAATCCCAGAAGAGGTCGCGTCCTTGAGTGTAGAATACATGTTATTTCTCTTTTTAGAGTGCTATTCTTATATAATATTGAATACTAAAGTTTAGTTGTTGAAGACACGAAAGATCTCAAAGAGGTAGTCCTAGATAGGGAGGGTCGCTCTGCCTCGTACATCTAAGAGCGCAGTTCCAAATAATATAACACTAGTATTTGCCTTTAGAGGTGCAGCGTGAAGAAGGTTGGAGCGCCAGCCCTAAGGTAGTTAAAGCGTCCGAATGTTCCAGCTGCAAGGTTGCGATATGGCTTGGGACGCAAGTTGCCGCAACGGTTGGTTGCCAGCGAGGGCAAGTTACGCAGAGACCACGGTATGGCTTCATACACCTACTAACACCTTTTGGGCAACTCTCTGGACTGTCCAAGGTACTGCATGACAGAGTTGTCAACAATCAAGCCAATCAAGCTGGGTGCCCCAGCTTAGCTTGATTAGTGGGTACCTCTACCTCAGCTTAGCTTGATTGGCTTGATGGTTAAAATTAATAAGCTTGGCTTGTTTAGCTTGATTAGCTTAACAAAATTAATCCCCCTTTCAAGAAGCTTAAAAGGGGATAGTGTAGGGGTATCCTTATATAATCTTATCACCACGTGATCTTATCACCACGTGACCTTACTTACTTACTTTAACCTTCTTTATAGAGTATTAATTCTATCAAGCCAATCAAGCCAAACAATCAAGCTAGCTTATAGTAGCTTGGCTTAATTGATTTATACCTCTACTCTAGCTTGGCTTGATTGATACGCCAGCTTGATGCCCCAGCTTGATAGCGATCAAGCTGGCTTGATTGTTGACAAGTCTGCTGCATGAACAGACGGTTGTTGAACCAATGAACAAACTGATTCCTAATGGTTGTCGCTGTAGAGAAAACGTCGAGGTAGGCAGTATACTCAGTCCTGGACGGCACGCTGGGACTCTGCCTTGGCCACTGGTTCCTCAGATCTTCCACGAACGAGTCGATCGCCCTAGTTTGATTCTCCTGAAATGCGGCGTGCAATCCTGTCGTGATGCTGCTGTTCAGTCTCCGATTCTCGCTTTGGTAGATTCGCTTCATTGGAATCTGCAAACGCCTTGGTGTTGCACAGCACCGTGTTCCGAATCGCATTCTTGTTGAAGTCCTGTCCCTGGTCTAGCTCGTATTTCAGTGCAGTAGGTGGCTGTACCGCCGAGAGCTTATATACCCTATAGGCTGCAGCTAGAGCCTGTATCGCATCCATGTCTGACTTTTCGGCGTAAGCCGTCGTACAAAACTATGTCATTAGATCACGATATGGCTTGGGAAGCAAGTTGCCGCAACGGTTGGTTGCTAGCGAGGGCACGTTGCGAAGCGGTTGCGATATGGCTTGGGACGCAAGTTGCCGCAACGGTTGGTTGCTAGCGAGGGCACGTTGCGAAGCGGTTGCGATATGGCTTGGGACGCAAGTTGCCGCAACGGTTGGTTGCTAGCGAGGGCACGTTGCGAAGCGGTTGCGATATGGCTTGGGACGCAAGTTGCCGCAACGGTTGGTTGCTAGCGAGGGCACGTTGCGAAGCGGTTGCGATATGGCTTGGGACGCAAGTTGCCGCAACGGTTGGTTGCTAGCGAGGGCACATTGCGAAGCGGTTGCGAAGCATGGAGTAGTATTTAGTGTGGTAGGTTGCATTCGGCCTGACTCGGAAGACCACGCGCCCGCAAGTCAGGCTGACAGCAGCGCTTCCACTCACAACGTTACCTAGGTACAGCAGTAACTTGCTATTGCTAACAGAGGCAACTTTCTAGGCTTCCTACAGTGGCAGCAGTAGGCAATACGTACAGCGTTACTCTATGTTAGTCTGGTGCGCCTATATCGGTATTGAGTCATGGGATCGATTTTGTACTACAGACTACTTGAGAAAGTTACAGTATGTCTCCGCGATTTCCGGGCAGTCATTCCTTCAAAGTATCTCAGTCTTGCGCCTTTATCGTGCTCTGAAAATAGCCTTTAGCTTGGAGGTTCTTGACTATCCTCATGTCAATGGTGTCTCGGCATCCTTGAGGGGCAGTAGTTGTCAGCCATTCAACGAAGACTTCGGCGAACCTCGTATTAATGCGATGTTGGCGTTTCGCAGCCTGTTCAGCAATATGCGCGTTACTCTGAGGCTCAAGACCATGCAAGATGTTGCCCTCTGTAAGCGATATTGACTGACACATCGCGCCCGTTGCACCCACGAGAATATAGACGCCATCGTCGACCTTGCCGCCCCCCTCATCCCAGACCTTCTTCCACTTGGGTACTTCCTTGTCCCGTGTCACGGCGTTGTAGGCATGAACAACGTGTTTCTCTCCAAACGTTTGGCAGATGTAAGCGTAGATCAGAGCACGTGACAATGTCGAGCTCGCGAGTACGACGTACTTGGCTCTGTACTCTAGGGTTTCTCCTTGGTGTGCGCGAGGACGGGGATGGGGAATGGTCGTCTTCTTGTTGCGTAGCTCTTCCAACGTCTTGTGAATGTATGCGACCTTGGCTGAGCCCTTGCAAGCCTCCAATGCAATGTCCCAGATGAATGAGTGTCGAATTGTGTCGCTGTTCACAAGAGCTGTGCGGAGGTTTTCGTTGTTATTACTGAGACTGCGGTGAGGGTCGAGGATCCGATCTCCGATAAGCTGGTCGGCATCCCAATTGTTGATTGCGGCCATAAGGTTAGGAAAGATGCTGACATGTCGCGCAATGCGGTAGGCCTCGGAGTCTGCGACTGCGCCTGGGGGCATGGTGGGCTTGGACTTCTTGCTGCTCTCTCCCCCTTGGTCTTCCCAGGCCTCCACTTCCTTCTCGTAATGCTGTTTGACCGCGGCTAGCACGCGAGACTCTTCTTGTTCCACGTTAGCGAAGTAACACGCATCGTGCTGCAGATACGTGAAGTTGACAGTAAGCTTTGCTGTGACAACGTTGAGGGGTTTGCGCCAGGGATCCAGACTGTCGGTGTCGCGCATTATGAAACACCACCGAACCATGTCCCGAAAATTGTTCAGCATGTCCTTGATCTCGCCGGACTGGAGTTGCTTGTCGAGCGCGGACTGTACTTTGTTCTTTTCCTTCTCGGTTTTACAACGCTGCATCCCGTCGTGATACTTCTTGTAGCTATTGAGGAGCTTTCTCCACACTGCAGTACAATCTACCCCTTTCAAATTGGCTAAAGCTTTGGCGCCTGGATCGGTGGACTGCTTTTGTACTAACCGCTGGATCACGTGGTCGGCGAATCCTAACACCAGGTCGACCCCGTTCGTGAGAGCTGTGCCCGTCTGACCTACTATACCAGTACGATGATCATTGGGCCTGTAGTCCAAAATGGGGTCGATGATGTGGGTGTAGGTTTGAGTTTTTGTACCCGGGGCGGTATGCAGCTCGTCGACCATGATTATTGCAGCGCAACCAACGAATGTGACCAACCACACCTCGACCCTCACACCTTTGTCGTCTGTCCATATTTGCATGCGACGAGCCTGCCAAGGGCCGAGACCATCAAGCGCAGGCAATCGTGAAGTGTCCATATGCGTCTTGGCGCACAGGCTCAGCTGTGCTCTCAACGCCGCCCTCTTCTTAGTATGCCTCTTGTCGGTCTTTTCTAACTGTTGTTTTAGCCTCTTGTACTGAGGGGGCGCAGAGGTATCGACAAGCGTGCCAAAGATCTTCGTCTTCCAAGACTCGCGAGTTGAGACTATCAAGAACCTAACGCTCGTCTTTTGAGGTCTGAAGTCCGATGTCTCAGGGACGCTGTTTGCCCATTCCTTAGTCGGGTTGTTCAACTTCCACACCTTGTTGTACTCCCCATAGGCCAATCGTGATTTCAACCAGTTAGGGCGACGGTTGACTTCATCCCACTCTTTTGGTGTCATGCTAGAGTAGATGCTGTTCTTCGCACCGCCATAACGCTGTACAATCTCTTCGCCCGTACCGTGCAAGACTATCAGCTTCGGTGGCTTGTACTCTGATCCTTGAGCCAAGTGGGCGCTGCCACCCATGATCATACGCCATGCTTGTACCAATGTTTCAAGGCCTGCTGCACTCGCAACAAAGTAGGTGCATCCAAACAGATTCGGCGTCTCTATCTCGTCTCCGTTCGATTTGAGAGCAGTGTAGGGGAAGTCTGGCGTCGCGCTGATGCCGAGGCGCTGGTACGATCTAGCAAAATTGAGATACCATATGAGGACATCGGTGATCGTCTTGCCCATGCCCATGTCGTCGGCGATGACAAGTGCTCCTCGGTCGCCGGCGAGGACATCCAAGCCATCCTTGGCGCCGACCAACTGATGGGGTAGCGGGTGGAAATCTGGGTTTAAGCCGACCCCAGTTCCGAGGTTGATCTGGTCGCCTTTGAGGTCGTCGAGCGCAAGGCCGAAGGTTTGCGCGGCTAAGTCCCACAAGTCTATGTTCGACTTTTGCGCGTGCGCAAAAGCAGACATACCATCCATCTTCACCTTCATAGTGCTCGAGAAATGCGCGTTTGCCTGGGTCTTAGCTTGTTCGTTCAATGGGGGTTGTTCCGGTTCGCCTTCGTCTAACATGCATTCTTCTAGCACCTCTTCATCGTCTACGAGAATGTCCATGTTGTTACTAGACTCGCTGTCACTAGAATCGCTGCTACCACTATCGTCGCTGATATGTATTGGGTCGTCTAGTCCGCTACCGTGGTAGCTATTAGAAGGGAAGGTCTCGACAAACTTGAGAAAGGACTTAGGTGCGCTGGACGGTGGTTTGGCAGGTCTGGCGAGCGGTAGCAGATTCACGGGTGTGAACGACGAGGGTTGAAGTGTGCGGGGGAAGGCGATGCTGTTATTCCTGGACATGTATGACGAGAACGGACCTACAGGATGCTGCTTGTGTGCGCTGTTGCTAGGTGTGGATTCTTCCCTCGACCAGGATAATGGATGTATGTTGGCCGCCAAATCTAGTATCTCCTTGAGTGTCTTGGGTGTAAGCTCCTTACTTTCCGGTGGGACGGCTTCGGAGGAGGCAACTTGCATGTGGGTGGCATCTTGTTGCTGGTCACCTTGCACCTCTGCTGGCGGGGCGGGCTCGGAGGAGGCAACTTGCATGTGGGTGGCATCTTGTTGCTGACCATCTTGCACCTCTGCTGGCGGGGCGGGCTCGGAGGAGGCAACTTGCATGTGGGTGGCATCTTGTTGCTGGTCACCTTGCACCTCTGCTGGCGGGGCGGGCTCGGAGGAGGCAACTTGCATGTGGGTGGCATCTTGTTGCTGACCATCTTGCACCTCTGCTGGCGGGACGACTTTGGAGGAGGCAACTTGCGTGTCGGTTACGTTCAATCTAACCGTCGTGACAAACACTACGGCTGTGCCAGCTGGGATTTCTCGCATAGCAAAGTTGAATCCACCTTGGCTTCCAATTCCGATATGCTGATTTGCTCTTGGAGCGATAAACAAGCGGCCCTTGAAGTCGAATCCATCGAGTCCTAGGCCTTGCGCAGTTTCGTAGCATTGCTCAGCTTCGTCGCGTAGTTTTTCCCAGTTGGGGATGCCCTCCTAACATATGTCACTGAATTCGACCATGCTGACTACTTCGCTGATCTCTCCATCCTTTACGGCGCATATATGTACCTGTGTGTCGAGATTTGAAGCGGTTGGCATGGGAGGATTAGCAGGCTTGTCGTTGTTCGGAGTAGGCGTGAATCCTGTAGGAACGGTTCTGGATCGAGAGCGCTTAGGTGGGTGGTCTTTGGAGTTGTGCGTTGATTCTGGCGATAACTCGCGCTTTTGGAGTGTAGAGGTTGCCGTCAAGGGGTTGGGGGTTGGGGCTTTAGCATGGTCGCCTTCCGCTTTACGCTTCCTCAGGCGATTGAGAGAATGTGTGATCAACTTGCTAATCGCCATTGTCCTCCACGCCTTGGGTTCGTTGCGGAAGTCGGGTACGGACTTCCAGACCAGGGCGTGTAGGTTCTTGTTCAGGTCTTCATTGGCAGTGTCGCTGAGCTTTGCTGCACCTCGATTGCGTGCATCGGGGTAGTTGTCCACAAGAATCTTGTCAATCGTCCTGGCTATCTCCTTTTGTCTGGTGGCGTCGTCGATGCCGAAGCCGCGGAAGATCTCTGTTTGGTTCCCCGAGTAGCTAAGGGAGCTGGGGTCGCCTGCCGGTGGATGGGCGGGTGACTGCGTGTTATCGTCCATCCTAGTCACCCGTGGTAGAAGGTGTATGCAGGTTGACGATGCTGCGGTACGTGGTGGGTGGGTGGTGTTGCGGCGAGCGTCGCAACGTTCGTGTTGTGGCAACATGCGCGAGGAAACAGCCGGAGAGCGGTGAAAAGTGAAAGGGGAAGCTCCCAGTAATTTTAGCCTCGTCGCCCGTACTGAGCCTAGTAGAACGATGACCAGGAGTAGGGCATAGTATAGCCACCCGGTTCTGGCGTGAGCGCTCACTGTTGAGCATTGCGGGTACAGCGCACAAGACTCTGACGCGGGCTCACGTTGCGTACGCGCGAAACAGAGAAAGTTGATAAAAGATATGGGGATCACCCGAGTGTATAGAAAGCGAGCAGAGGGAGAAGAGAGACAAGGAGCAGGGAAAGTAGGGAGAGACATGGGGATCACCCAAACGCAGTTCTGGCCGTCATCGTGAACTGAATCGAGCATAGAAGTTGATAGAACCAAACAAAAGAAAGCGAAAAGAGATATGGGGATCACCCAGCCGTAGGACTAACTGTAGTCGCGAAGGAGAGAGCCAAGACGTAGCCGGCTACACGCTGCGCATTGCTGTGGCCTTGACGCTCGCTAGATCTCCCATTCACCTTGGCATGTCCTCGCTTATTTGTATGGCCGGTCCGATAGTTATCTTCCTATTGCCCAAAGGTCGACTGGCTGTCCACTTCTGTCTCTTGGTACCAACTTGTAGAACTCGGGTGATCCCCATATCCTCTTCGCGTCCCTATCGTTCTCCATCCAATCCTTCTTTTCACGTGTCTTTATCTTGCTCCTCGCTTCCTCACGCACAACCCAAGGTGAGCAACGCAAAATTTGCTTGGCGTTAGCGTCTCTCGCGCTCGCGCTACCTAGTCCTGCACAAATAACACTTTCCTCCACACCAACTACTTGACACCTTCCCCGAATTGCTTCTCTTGAAAGCAAACCACTCTCAACGTCGATATCTCTACCTACCCATTGACCCTTGTCGGTAAGTTGTTGTGGCCTCCTGTTCCGCTGATCGATTGCTAACGATGTGCTGTCCGTATAGAAACAAAGTCTCACCTACCGTTGAAACTCTGTTTTTGCATATCGTCCAGCATGGCCGACCAGTCTGTCATGCACTACATGGTCAATGACCGGCCGACGTCGGCGCCGCATGATACAGAAGTCTACGACCAGGGCATTGCTGTCTTGGAGGCACCCGGCAAAGACTCTGTCCAGCTCGGAGGCCTTCCCGACGCCCCTGACCGAGAGAAGCACGCCTGCTTCACCTGCAAAGAACCAGGCCACAGGGCCAAAGATTGCCCCAAGAAGCTCGAACAGCAAGCGTGTTCCAACTGCGGCGAGGTTGGCCATGTCTACCGCGACTGTCCCACGAACGAGTGCTTCAACTGCGGTGGTCACGGGCACCTCTCCAAGCAATGCCCTAGTGAGCCAGCAGCAGACCAGGGCCCTAGGTGCAACGGCTGTAACCGTCTCGGCCACGTTGCCTCGGATTGCTTCTATCCCCAGCCGATCAAAACCCGCAAGTTTCGTGCTCCTAAGGAGGACGCCTCCAAGGAGGACGTCTCCAAGGAGGACGTCTCCAAGGATGGCAAAGACGAGCTTCCTCCTGCCCAAACCATGGCCCCACCACTGGATAAACCTAGCTTCACAACAAAGTTATTCACTCGGAAGATCCCTCACTATGTCTCCTCCGTTAGTGTAGAGATGGATATTTCCTATCCGAGCGACGACGCTAGTATCACCCTCCGTGGCCACGCTCATCGGGCAGCCTCCATTACCCTGACAGCCCACAACATCGTCAACTGCACTGTACTTCCCATGAAGATCACCGATGAGTTCTTCACCTCAAGGGTTTCCCAAGAAGATGTTAAGCGAGCTGCTAGTAAGCTTGCACTCAGCGAACTAGGGATGCTCCTACACTTCCGCTTCGACCTCCAAACCGAACAACCTGACGGACAACCTCTGAACTCCCGCCCCCTCTACGGATTGGGGTTCTTCTCCCACCAGAACTTTGGGATCTTCGATGAAGTCATCCATCGTGCTCGCGATATCCTCGAGAATGGCGGCGAGGGCACCGTGCTGCACTTCTTCACGGTCGCCACAGAGTCAGCACAAGAGCGCATGGATACCGTGTACAAAGAGATGCAAGCTCAATACAAGAACGACCCGATTCTGCTCTACTGGAAGGACTGTCGTGTCAACCCTCAGACTGGCATGGAGATCTCTGTCGACAAGCAGCCGAAAGGATTCAAGGTCCCTCCCCAGTGGGCATTCCAGAACAACACACAGTACGTCACCGTGCACTACCAGAACCTTGTCCACGAACTGCGCAAGGCCGCCAAGCAGAAGGGTTTCGAGATCACCGACACCAAGATTATGAAGGTTCGCGGCGGCGGTGACCGGTTATACTACGCCGAGCTCAGGGTACCAGAGGGCGCCAGCTACCGCGAGGGCGCCTTCGTGGACATCCAGTTCAGTCCCTACCAGGAGCAAGCGGACACCTGGCGATTTGAGATCAAACCGTCCGCAGGCATCACGCCCGCTAGCTACATAGGCGGCTTTCTCTACCGCCCTCGCTTGGGTGCATCCTTCGCCGAGCAGCCCCTGTTCAAGGAGGGCGTTCACTACAGCTGTGCATTTAACTATCGTACTTTGCCTGAAGCTGAAGAGGCATTGCGTAAGCTTCGCGGCATCTACGTCTTTGCTCGCTTGAACCCTGCCACCGTGGGAATCAAGCGCCAGATCAACGCCCTTAACCATTACTTCCGAGGCGGCGATGCCTTTAGCGATGTCACTCAAATCCTCCACAACTCCTACCTTCGCTTCCCAGACGACAAGATCGTGGACTACTTCGCCGGCATGTTCGCGTATTTGGGAGACAACGGTGCTAAGGACAGCATCATGGAGCGTCTGAACCGCTCACTCCAACCCGACGTTTTGCAGAAGCTTCGCGCCCTTGCCGGTGGTGTAGCGCTCATCCAAGGTCCTGGTGGCGTTGGCAAGACACGCATCATCGAGGCTCTGGCTGTTGCGCACTACGAGGCTCAACAAACTGGCGTTATCCATGGCCTTGGTCGCCTTGCTGCTTTCTGGGTCACGTCGCCGTTGAACAAGCAGCTCGACGACGCTATGCTCAGGATCTACACGGCCTGCCTAGAGCGACGGAAGGAGCTCAAGGCCGCTGGCATCCAGGCACGTTTCCCTATCGTAATCCGACGCCATATGAAAGAGACGGAGACAGCGGTTGTTCGCAAGGAGTCCGAAGCTGCTCGCAACGTCCTGCTAAAGAACGAGAAGCCGCCCTACTTTGAATACATCGAAGAAGAGCACTTCACCAAGGACCAGCTGAAAGAGCAGGCAGCGGCTTACCAGGAGAAGTCCAGTGAAGACAGGCGGACCATGGCGTTCCTTGACGCACTGACAGTGGACTCGCAATTCCGCATCCTTCTTGAGACGTCCGAGACAAAGTCGTCTTTCACCGACAAGCGACTTCAGTTGGAAATGCTGTCGGAGGGTGCGTGGGTTCTGCGCCTCGCCGGAGTGCCGGAGCGTAATGCCGATACGAACGAGTTAGTGGTACACGAAATCGCCCAACCAAAAAAGTACCGCGATTTCCGTTTTCAGCTCGACCTCTATGCTTCAGGCCAAGAATTCGACGCCGATGACATGCGCCGACTGACTGCTCTCACCAACGAGATCATTAGGGACCTCGCTCAACTGGCCGTAGCCATTGGCATGACCTCCGACGTAATCTCGCAGCCGCGTACTCATACGCTCGAGCAGCCGTATGCCGTTCATCACGACGAGGCTGGCAAGTCAAGCGAGTCAAGCACGCTCGCTCCTCTCGTGTACACGCACGCCTATAATAACGAGGGCCCGCTGATGGTCGAGCGCAAGGCCATAACACCCCACCTGTTCTTCGGCGATATCCATCAGCCAAAGCCTTCTGCTGCCGGTGGTTCGGAGGAACGTCACGTCTTCAGTGATCAGCAGGACCTACCTTTCTTCCATCGTGCGATGCTAGGCGGCTGTACCACTATTTACCTGCACACACAGTACCGCTTCAATTCCGACATCAACGCTCTCACCAACCACATCCTTCCTCGTGGCCGTATGGAAGTGGCCCCCGGGGTAGATGACCGGGAAGAAAACATTCGCGCCATGGAGATCGCGATGGAGCAGTTCAACATTTCCTCCGGCCATCGCGTCATCTTCGTCAGCGTCAAAGGTAGCCACGACATCGTCGGTGCCACCAAGTCTCGCTACAACAAGGACTTCATTCCCTATACCCTCCGGGCCGTCTGCAAGATGATCGCTGGCGGGTTTTCTGGTAAGCAGGTCGCTATCATCACCCCGTATGTAGCGCAAGTTGCCGCTATCCGCTTCGTATTGGCTAGATTCATGGAGCACTTAGCCAATCAGGTTGACGAGGAGGAGCTGTTCAAACTTAGCGTCCAGCTGCGAGACGTCGAAGTCTTCACAGTCGACAAAATGCAGGGCGCCGAGAAGGAAGGTATTGTATTCGACACCACCAACGCTGGCGACCTCGGTTTCGTCAAGCATACCACACGAATGCTCCTAGCCGTTGGACGCGCGCGTTCCCTCCTCGTTATCGTTGGTAATCCTGTGAGCGTCCTCGCCGAATACACTGGTGCGACCGACAAGGACAAGCGGTACGTCAAGCTCGCCTACTACAAGGTTTGGAAATGGTGCCTAGACCGAAAATCCGCCATCCAATTGCACGTTGATCCAGAATTGGCTCAAGGTTGGTGCGAGTTCAACCCCCCGTTCAATGTCGCCGAGCATATAGAGGCCTTCGCTGCGGGCTCTCAGGCCACTGAAGAGCCCATAAAGATGTTTCCCGATGCCAACTACGGACCTCTCCCCACATTTTCCACAGCCTCCCCCGTCGACGGTGATGGAATTGATTTCTATTCCGGTGGAGATGACTGGAATCGGGATGACGCCAAGGACAAGCCAAATGATGATGGGATTCCTTTCTATTCCGGTGGAGATGACTGGAATCGGGATGACGCCAAGGACAAGCCAGAGGGTGAGGATCACGCCGACGATGGTGGAGACGAAGCCAAGGACAAGCCAGAGGGTGAGGATCACGCCGACGATGGTGGAGACGAAGCCAAGGACAAGCCAGAGGGTGAGGATCACGCCGACGATGGTGGAGACGAAGCCAAGGACAAGCCAGAGGGTGAGGATCATGCCGACGATGGTGGAGACGAAGCCAAGGACAAGCCAGAGGGTGAGGATCACGCCGACGATGGTGGAGACGAAGCCAAGGACAAGCCAGAGGGTGAGGATCACGCTGACGATGATGAGGATCACGCCGGCAATGATGAGGGTCACGGTGGAGATCAGTGCAGCAACGTAGCACACGACTGGAACCAGTACGATTGAAAAGGTTCTAGAGACGCTGGAGGTGATTTGGAGATCAAGGAAGACAAGCCTCCCAGTAGGATAGTGTGGGACTAGGCTAATATCGATCTCTTCTTGTTCTTTGAAAGCCAGTACGTAGTAATGAAGAGAAGTAGTAGAGTAAGAGTTTATGCGCTTACTCTATTCCTCTTAAAGTGATAATACACTGTATCAAAATAATAAACGTGCTGGTAAAAGACGCAAGCACAACACTGTTGAAAGACACTGTAATAAATCGCGGTAAAGGTGTGTTTCCTAAACACCTTGAGTTCACCGTATGCAGCTGTATATGTTTGACAATAGATGGGTTGGAAGTAAAGCCCTGAACTTCAAGCGGTTCTGGAGAGTTGCGGCTACGTTGGGGAGAAGAGGAGTTAAGGCAGAAGAGGATTTTGGAGGAGAAGTAATAATATACTGTATGTAGAACTTATACGGGTGTATAAAGCTGTAATATGTAGTATAGTAAGGTACAATAGGTGGTACAATAGTTGGTAATATGTACTATAGTATGTTGTATTATACATTACGATATATCACGGTTGATGTTGCAGCAAGTTGAGGTTCATGTTGCAGCAAGTTGCGGTTGATGTTGCAGTAAGTTGCGGTTCATGTTATAGTAAGTTGCGGTTAATATTGCAGTAAGTTGCGGTTGATGTTGCCGTAAGTTAAGGTTGATGTTATAGTAAGTTAAGGTTTATGTTACAGTAAGTTACAGTTTATATTATAGTAAGTTAAGGTTTATATTATAGTAAGTTAAGGTTTATATTATAGTAAGTTAAGGTTTATATTATAGTAACTTTTAATAAATATTAAAGTTAGTATTACCTAATCTTTTAAAAATTTATATATCTATTAGTATAAATAGTTAGTAATCCTTTTACTATATCTTTAAAAAATATACTTTCTACTAAATATATTTATAATAATTAATTTTTTTCTTTCTTATTTATTATTTAATAATATTACTATAGAAGTAATAAAACTAGACTACTTTTACTTTATAATAATAAAGTAATAAATAAAGAAAAAGTATAAAATAAAGCTAGTTAAATTAAATTTTATTTAAATAAGTAGAATAATAAATACTAAAGTAAGAATAAAGTTATTAAGTATTTAATTAAGTAATAAGTAAAGATAGTTTAAAGCTATATTAACTAAATACTAGTTACTACTAAGTAAGACTTTCTTATATTATCTTTATAAAAGAAATTTATACTACTATATATAAAACTTAAATAAAGATTAAGAATTTATAAAGTTTTACTATAATTAAGAAACCTTTTAAAAAAAGTTATTTATTTTACTTAACTAAGGGTAAGTATATAGTATATAGTAATATATTAAATAAGATTTTTTTACTTTTTTATTTATCTATATTCTTATATAAAGGTTTACTTAGATTTAATAACTTTTAACTACTTTATAAAAAGAAGAAAAGAGTATAACTTATATTTAAGATAAAGATATTTATAAAGTAAAAGAATAAAATATTTAATACTTTAAAATAAAAAATATTTTATAAAAATTTAGTATTTTTTCTTTAAGAAAAAAAAGTATAATAAAGTATTAGTAACTACTAAGTATAGTTATTTAAAAAATAAGAAGTAGTTTTTTATAATTTATTATTTTATAATAACTAGTTACTTCTAATTAACTTACTATATAATAAGCTAAAGCCTAATTAGTTTATTCCTTAATAGGATCTTAGTTATATATATAAAGTATACTACTTATAGAATCTAAGTAGTAAGTAGTTTACTTAGATTCTATACTAGTAAACTAAATAAATAATACTCTAAGCTACTACTTCCTAAATAACTTTTAAACTATAGCTTTCCTTAACTTCTTTTCTTATTTAATATAATAATAGTATACTTATATAATAGCTCCTTAAGTATAGCCTTTTATATACTACTTCTAACTATATAGCTATTTTTAATTAAGTAAACTAGTAGAAAGAAATAATTTTAAAAGTAGTATTTATTAAAAGTTAATAAAAGATTTAAGGTAAAAATAAATTTTTTTTTATTTTATTTAAAAAAAGAGTTTTTAAGTATTTTAAGTAATAGTTAGTATAGTTTTTTAAATCCTTTATTACTAATAGTAAGATTTATTTCTAAAGTATATAGTTTTATTATTTATATTACTATATAGCTAATAATATTATAAGAATAAAATAAATATAAACTTTACTACTATTTTACTTTAACTTTAATATAAATTAATCTTAAAAGCCTTAAGTAACTAAGAAGCCCTAAATAACTAAGAAGCCTTAAGTAACTAAGAAGCCCTAAGTAACTAAGAAGCCCTAAGTAACTAAGAAGCCCTAAGTAACTAAGAAGCCCTAAATAACTAAGAAGCCCTAAATAACTAAGAAGCCCTAAGTAACTAAGAAGCCCTAAGTAACTAAGAAGCCCTAAATAACTAAGAAGCCCTAAGTAACTAAGAAGCCCTAAGTAACTAAGAAGCCCTAAGTAACTAAGAAGCCCTAAATAACTAAGAAGCCCTAAATAACTAAGAAGCCCTAAGTAACTAAGAAGCCCTAAGTAACTAAGAAGCCCTAAATAACTAAGAAGCCCTAAATAACTAAGAAGCCCTAAGTAACTAAGAAGCCCTAAGTAACTAAGAAGCCTTAAGTAACTAAGAAGCCCTAAATAACTAAGAAGCCCTAAGTAACTAAGAAGCCCTAAATAACTAAGAAGCCCTAAATAACTAAGAAGCCCTAAGTAACTAAGAAGCCCTAAGTAACTAAGAAGCCTTAAGTAACTAAGAAGCCCTAAATAACTAAGAAGCTGTAACCGTTAGGGTTAGGGTTAGGGTTAGGGTTAGGGTTAGGGTTAGGGTTAGGGTTAGGGTTAGGGTTAGGGTTAGGGTTAGGGTTAGGGTTAGGGTTAGGGTTAGGGTTAGGGTTAGGGTTAGGGTTAGGGTTAGGGTTAGGGTTAGGGT